>NC_135503.1:139073488-139421488 GCF_052857255.1 Amblyomma americanum
GCTAAGAACACGGATGACCACAAGAGACAACGCACGCGCCGACGAAGGGCTTCTTTACCTGTTCCTATTTTTTATGGGCAGCATGCCGGGCCGCGCGCCTCACATGCACATAGGCGGTCGGTCGGATCACCTGCGCGCCGGCGCTCACTCGCCCAGCTGGTTTGCTGGACGTAGCTCCGCTGCCCCACCGAACTTGGAGCATTCGTCGCGTTATACAAGATGGGGCCTCGCAAGAGACCACCACCCACAGAAGAGGGGCTCCTTGAAAATTATCTTACGTAGCGAAGCAAGATGATGCGAAGCAGCGGCGCCTCCAACAGATTCGGCGTAGCCGATGCACAGCGATGGCTTGGAAGCAGCGGTGCCTCCAACAGACGTGGGAAGCCGCCCGACAACGGCGCACCCTTGAAACTGCCGAGGAACATGAGGCTAAGCTCGAGATGTGTGAAGTTGGGCGTCGTCGTGTCCCAGAAAAAACATCTATTCCAGGGGCCGAATCATAAGCCGCGAAAAACTTCATGTAAGACGAGTTAGGGAGTGTCTTGCAGAGTGTGCGATGGACTTTAGTTTACGTCGGACGTCAAGCTTGTTCAAGAACGACGCCACGAAATACTCGCATTGCGCCATTGTGCTCACAGTTTCCTCGTAAATATCACGGCGGATGCTCTCGAGCTTCAAATACCACATGCGCGGCGGATTCCGCCAAATTTTATTCGATAGCATAAGAGCCTTATTGGGACAAGAAACCGGCGGTGTCACATACTTCACACATGGAAGGGCGCAAACCTGCCAAGGTTAGCACAAAGAAGTGATAGCTGCGACCCTCCACCTGCCGCGGTTGGCTGGTGGATGTGTCGAGAGTAGGAAAAACCCGTTTCCCGTCCTACATTACACATGTGGTCATGCTATGGCATTTCATAACTAGGTACTTATGCATTCACATTCTTGTGGCCAATAGTAATGAGGTGTCCTTCAATTTTGAGCATCGCAGTTTCGCTCTTGTCTCTGTCAGACTCCTGCTCACGAAAAAGCACTGAAAAATCAAGTGACGCGCAATCGCTCAATAGCATTGCGCCATCACATGTCAACGTATGAAGGCCCAAAGACAATGTGCCTTACACGTGACTCAAGCAATCAAGAGAAAACAGAAAGAAACAGCTTCCCACCTGGTACTTTTAGTAATTTATTAATTTAAGCTTGCTTAAGTTTTTCAGTTTAAAATTTTTCTACACTGATGACTGCTGGGTTAGTTCGTGCAAGTGACACTGACGCGTCTCAGAAACTAGGATTTAACTTGAGAATGTATGGTGGGTCTGTGCTACGAAGATGTTTCCGATGTCGCTGCACAGACTAGCTTGAAAAAAGCAGCCCGCGGACGGATCAAGAACCGACGTTACGTAGCAAGGTTAAAATCGCACGTCTGACCACATCTTCCTCTTTCGCGTCTCATACACCAACCTTACCACGATTAAATCGAATGGCAGGGCAAGGGCGTTTGCAATGACCGACATGATAAGGACGCTTCGCACTTCTAGGTGAGGTGACAAATCAGAATAGGCAGCTAGTGACACAGCCAGTAGCAATCAAGGCAGTATCTTTATGGTGCACCTACCTCTATCCTGTTGCGCTGTTGGGCGTTGTCTCGCGTGATGCGAAGGGTGCGGTTAAAGTTACGGTCCCCGCTCAACGTCACTTCACAGGTCAGGTCAGTGGCTGCGTCACGTGCGTAGAGGGCATACTTGGACAGGGCTTGAAGCGCCACCACGGTGTCCTGCGAAGACGATATCCCACAAGCGTGAAGTAGCTGCTAAAAAACGTGGAATGAACCGCACCATAGTTGCAGCTGTGCTGTTGGCACTGTCGCGGTTTTTACGGCAGAATTGATAGAATAGGTAAAATGAACTTTTGTCGATCCCGCACAGAAAATGTAACTGAGGGTAGGTTCCACGGGAGCCTGTTATGTGGTGAAAGAAAAAAAGGTTTTTTTTTGCGTAAATAATGATCACAAGTGCTTTTGAAAGGTAAATGTTTAAAATTACGCTAACATTTTCACATTTCCGCGCATTTTAGTGGCGTGCGCAAAAGAGATATCGCATCTCAAATCTGGTGCATACACAAAACCACTGCAACATCTCTTTCTTTTTTTCTTTACTAATTCAATGTTTGGCATTGATAAATATATGTTTATTGCAGAATGTGATTGACATGAATATTTTTTAGTGGGCAACTCAAGAAAGAGGTAAGTGCTTTTGAAAGATACACAGGAAAAGATTCCATAATATTTGTACCAAACACCGCTTTTAACGTGAAGCTGGCTCAGTATTGTGAAGTTTTCGTTGGGCCATATATTGTCTTTCATTTCTCGGTGCGCTGTGGTTCTTTAGAGGTGCTCTCTTTTAGGTGAGTTCTCTATTTGCTATATAAGTGTTAAAGGCAACAAAACTGAACGCTCTTTTTTCAGAAGTTTTTTTTCACACATTGGAGGTTTTCCAGCCCTGTATTGTAAACGTTAAATGAAGCAAATTGCAAAGCGACCCAAGGCAGTTATTTTTATATTCGTATTGCTATGTTGCGTTAAGGCAAGAAGACGTTGACGCTGGTGGCGCTTGGATTAGAGGACGTTGAAGTTCGCCGTCTCCCCTCCTGAAGGACGCGCTGCCGAGCCCTGTCTTGCTGGGACCCTGTCTTGTCACCAACACCGTGACAATATGAGCATTGGGTACCGGGACTATAAAAGACCAGTTTGTCGACGGACCCACAAACTTGTATTCGACGCTGACTTTAGTGCTTTCAGTGTCGTCGTGAGGTTTTGCATCTTCAGTGCTCATTTGAACTGCACCAGCTTCACCCATGGCCCCGATGGTCGAAGCCATATTGGCTACGATTATTGGTAAAAGACAAGAATAAGGTCTCCATTTTCAAACGTCTTCTCCTGGGCTATTTCTCCTTCCACTACCTTCAGATCTCTTAATGCGAGAGTGCAGCTTGTGAGGCGGAAAAGCCAGTGTCGTCAGGGGCGGCGTCGCCACAATCTGAGGCTGCCGTGGCTCTGTCGCGTTGTTCGCCCCTGAAGAATTCTAGGAGCACCAGCGGCGGAGGCCTTGTGCAGCTTTTGATCCCTGCAGTGCATGCCCCCTCCCCCAGGCGGCTCCCGATAGCAACTGCCGATTAGAGCGGCGGGCCGATAGCGCTACCGTGTTCTACTCTTAAGGCAAAGCTTAACCGCCCTCCAAGTTTCTTTTTCTTCTTCATTAAACAACCATGAAAACTATTCACCCTGACAGTGCCACTCACAAGAATTCCCACCCGTTTTATCATCGCAACAGTAACCGTTAGGAACATCCCCATAGAGATCTACAAGAACAATGCTTGAGATCCCAACTCATTCAAGTTCATCCCTTACGATCCGTGATTTTGAACAGCGGCGATTAATAAGAGCATTTATTACAGTACTTGGTCACAAAAACAGCACCCTGATTCAACAGAACGACATTCGGAGATTTTAGACATTAATGCACTATGTCACTGTTTGTGGACGCAAAGTCCACCGCAGCACGTTTACTTTGTATATGGAAATTTAAATTAGTGGGTGATTTGCGCATTACCTTGTCTATACATTCTTCATGTCGAATTTGGTCGTAAGCAGCCAGTTGGATAGAAAGCGCGCGAAAATAAAAGATCCTTTTTCTGCCCGCCATTCAACGTGCAGATGCCCATTTTTATTTTTATTTTTACGTACAGTACTTTTTGCAGTATCTGCGAGAAATGGCACCAGTGACTTGACAGGAAGGGTCTAAATATTAAGGGCGCGCAGTTGAAAGGCAGAGAATATAATTAGGTTTCGTCAATGCGTGTATATGTGAACAAAGTGCCTGAAGGGGTTTTACGGCTTCTCAAAGACACTCGAGTGTGAAAAGCGGCAAATGCAACCTGATGTTGAAGTGGGGTTCGATTTGTGATTGCGCAACAGCACTGCAGCAAGTGACGCAGATCGTGCTTCAAAGCGAGCACTTGGCGACCATGTTTCCGTGGAATTCCTGACTGTCAACTTGTTATTTCCCCTCCAGTTTTTATTTCTTCGCTAAGCTCGTTTTCCCTGCAAAGACTAGTTCTTGCTTCCGAATTGACGGATCCAAGCTTGTCACTATCTGCGCAGCTTAAGATGCTTGGCGCCAGTTGTGTTGGCGTCAGATGCACCTTTCGGTTGGCCGCCAACACACTCTGAGGTGTACTATGTGAAAACTATATGCGGCCTCTCTGACATAGGGTGCATACATAATGGGCATGTCGGCACGCTACCTAGCGGTAATTTACCATGCCAGGTGAAACGGCGCCGCACCATGTTCAATGCCAGCAGGCTCATGAGCCACAAAAATGCTGTCGTCTTGAATCAACCACATTCAGTCTAACTTGCTATATCAAGCAAACCATAATTCCTCCTGCTAATACATACAGAATTATTCTGAAAGTGGCAACAGTACTGGTTTTTCAGAAATTGTTGAAACGCACCGTGCAACCGGCACAGCAACAAGATGACAACTACGAAACCCGCGGGCAGAAGCAGGCCACATCTTGCTTCCCAGAAAAGGGCACGTATGTAGACGCTGTCCATTGCGAACTGGACAATTGCAGTCGGCAGCCACCTCCTGCTAATCACTTGCTGAACTTGTTTCACCGAGATATGCTGACTGATTGATGCAGCATCAGCTGTGCAACTATTGCTTATTCTAGATGTCCGCTCTTCTTCGTTAACATTAATGCGCCCACTTAAAGCGCAGGTAGACGCCACACATTTGATGCTGTGAAGCGCGGCGCAAGCATTGCGAGAAAACGTAGAAATATAGGAATGAGTGATTTTCCGTTCAACAATGGAAAGCCACGAGTGCGTACCTGGCTGGACCGCAGCGACTCGCTGGGGTTCATTCGCAGGTTAAGCCACTGCACCATGGCCGTGATGTTGTCCCTGCTCCCGCCGGCATTGAGCAGTGCCATGAGCGCGTATGACGTGGCCTGCACCGACAGTGGCTCGGAACCGGCGGACACATACAGCCCTCCTCCTGCGTGTTGAGTGACAGAGGACACAGCTGACAACAACAATTGAAGCACCAAGCGAAAGCTACAGGCTACAGAGGCAGCGGTAGCAGCAGTCAGTATTCGGTTGATTCAAGCGCTGGTGCAGATTATCAACGCGTTCGATTCTTTTCCGACGTAGAAACTGGCTGAGCAAAAACTTATCAGTGGCACTAAGGTGCTGCAGGCAATGAAGAAAAACAGAATTTCATCTATTTAATACGTGAAGGGGCCGATAGCTGACCAGAAAGTGTCATGAGATTATGGTGGAAAAAATTCTGAGGGAACTTGAGTCTGCTTACGTGGGGGAATGCGAAAGTATGCGTTTTGAGGATAGCTCGTCGCCTCTCTTTGCTCCTTTTTCTCCTCAAAGGAGGATTTCACATAAAGGTTCGCGCAGTTACTGTAGTTAAATCCCCCTTTCAGCTCACAGATTTTTGTTTTTCAAATTTGGCGCCCATTGCTGCTTTCCCATCCACCTACTATATCCCCGCCCAGCCTATTCTATCGTTCAAAAACTTTTGCTTCTAAGTGATTAACTAATTAGTGTGTGTCAGAATTTATTGTTCTACTTATTACCACTCATTAAACACACTTCAATCCATTGCAATCTATATTTCCACTACATTGCCTATTTTTCCACTATTTTACCCGACCGCGGTCCACTATTTTACCGTCCACTTACTATGTCGATGTCTGCACTTATTCGACGGTTTTTTTTATTTTCGACTCTAATTAATTAACTAATAATTCTATGGACACCAAATGTCTTCGCATATCAACCTCACATCATCCTCTATCGATTACACTCATTCGTTTTATCGTAACTTTTCTTAAAACGACACAACAGCTGCCGAAACATTTCGCTGACACGATCTCGCCGACAAACCTAAGTAATGCTTCCGCATTAAAGAAATAAAACTTGCGTCATAATGTAGGAAACCAACTCTCTAATTTTTGAAGAAACTAGAATTTCTCATTTTAATGGGGCACTGAAAACCGCGTAAATGAAACTGATGCCAGAACTTGTGATTAAACTGCTATTTTCTTGTGCCATATCACGTGACTACATCTTCGTAAACTGGGTATAGTGTTCATTCATTCAGATTTGTTGGCGACGTTTTAATATAGTTTATGCTTCCTTCAGAGTATACTTAAACTAAAAGCAGTGCTTCCCTCTTACATTCTTTAAAGTGCTTTGTGATTTCATCACTAATGACGCCACAGCCCTGTACGCATCTTTTGGTTAAGCGCTAACCAGGCTAAATTGTCGTCCACAAGTCGCAGCCGTGCCGTAACAGTTTGGCTGTGGGAAGTGAAGTAAATGTTACGCTGCACTACGGATGTTTAATTGTTGTCTGGCGGCTATGAGTACGTTAAGTTTTAGTTGATCACATTTTTCGATCACATCGCTCTCACTCATCATGGTTTTCAGCATGAGGATAAATAAAAACGAGCTCACCCACAGACTCAGGCAATCTCGTTAAAAGTATTACAAAACATTTATAACACCGCAGTACCATAATCAGGCACCAGGGACACTAGGCTGCCTGCTGCGAGGAAAAAAATCCCTAAAATTATGTTTTCGGTAACTTTGAACTTACCCATGTATATATAATATCAGTTTAGTGATTTGGATCGACATGGACTACTTTGATTAAAAGTATGATGACACACAAGATCCATGACTTACAAAAGTTTCTCTCCAAGGCTGATACATAGCGGATGTCCCAGCTAACTTGAGCCAAGGGTTAAAAAATAATCTATTAGAGACAGGCAAGTGAAACAAGTAGCATATTGGTGACAGCCATCTTGCGCACCACAGGCAATTTTTGTATCGCAATTATTTACAGTTTAATTAAGTTTATTTATCTAAATTAATAAATATTGAATTTAGACAACAAATTGTATTTGCAAAGTTGCAGAGCACCTTCAGAAACACCCACTCTATCATTTGCGACAAGCAAACACTCATGTGTGGCTTTTTTCCGGCTGCAAAGAAAACCCGCGAAATACAAAATAAACCGCGTGACTAACGCACTTGCGAGCCAAGATCGTGCTGCTCCCAAGCGTGGTTTGAGCAAACGAAATCACCTGCAGCCTTGACTCGACGGTCTCGCACCAGCGGCAGGCCGATATGTTGGCGGTGGTTTCTCGTCTGTGTCAGCCAGACACATATGACGGTGCGAGTTGCAAAGAGCGCGCCGCTCTTTGCGGTCGCAATACAGACTACCAAGCTCGAAGGATACAAATGGGAGGAACTTTATTTGGCAGTTATAAAGAAAAGATAGTGGCGGTTCACAACTTCGCTGCGCGGCGACAAAATCCGTGGCCCGTGGCTGTCCTGATACCATCTCATTTCTTTTGTGACCAGTTACAACAAGTGCCAAAATAGGTCACCTTGGGCAACAATACAGCTCTGGCATCTTGCTTCCACATGGGCCGTTGTATTTCTTACGACCGCCTCAGGCATATTCAACCAGACTTGCCTTATTTTATCTTTCAGGTCCTGGGGTGTGGAAGTTGGCGCCCTGTACACCTTGTCCTTAATGTAACCCCACAAAAAGTGGTCCAGAGGTTCATATCAGTGACCTGGCTGGCCAACTCACGGGACCTAGTCGTCCTATTCATTTCTTCAGAAACGCTGCGCCGAGCCAGGTCCGAGCCATGGCGCTGCTGTGCGCAGGGGCGCTATCGTGCTGAAACCATACACCTGTAGCCCTGGCGAGCGGTAAATTCGAAAGGAAATCATCAACGGGTCCTTTGAGGATGTCATTGACGTAGCGCTCTGCTCTCAGAGTTTGGTCGAAAAACACAGGCACGAGCAAACGACCGTCGAAAATTCCGCACCAAACACTGAACGACCATTAATACTGGTGCCGCGTCCGAGAAACCCAGTGGGGATTTGATTCGCTCCAGTAGTGGGCATTGTGCAAGTTTACCTGTCCATTTCGCGAAAAACTCGCCTCGTCACTCCATATCACTTTGCTAAAAAAATCCGGATCGTTTTGTGTTTCCAGTGGAATCCAATTAGCAAACTCTGTCCTGCTTTGGAAATTCCGTGCCACCAGAGTTTGATGCAACTGTACATGGTACAGGTGCAGGCGGTTCTTCCGCAGTATCCGCCGCACTGATGTCTTGGAAACTCCGGTACCTTGGCTCACGCTCTGGAGGCTTGCCTGGGGATCCAAAGCGAATAGCGATACAATGTTCGTCTCAACATCCTCACCAAAAACGGGTGCTCTGCACCGTGTAGACGCAAAGCTGCCCGTCCGTCGCAGCGTCTGGAAGGTACGCACGATCGTTATTGGACTTGGCCGTCTGCCTGGGTGTCATTGTTGCATAAGGTCTGCAGCGCGTCTCCTGTTCCCATGAGACGCTCCTAGAGCCAGAACCATGTCTGCTTTCTCTTCATTTTAAACGGCATGTCTTAAACTCTGGAAATCACTGCACCAAAGCTTCTATCTCGCTTGTGACAGGCATCAAAAAAGCACACGCCAAAGTTTGCCTGACCACTGTTTCCAGCATTCAAAATCCTCTTGAGGAAGTGACAACGCTGCCGCAAACAACTCCCGACGAAAACGTATGTCTTGAATTTCTATTTTACTTCTCAGTGACAAAGCAAACTCGCTATCTCAGTAACTTGTGAGATTGGGACTTTGTCGTTATCGCAAAAGCGCGGCGCGCTAACTGCAACTTGCACCGTCACGCGTGCCAACTGGCTGACGCGGACGAGAAACCACCGCCAACACGTCGGCTGGCGCTGCTGCGGGGCTGTCGAGTCAAGGCTGCAGCTTATTTCGTTTGCTCAAACTACACTTGAGAGCAGCACGATCATGGCGCCGAATGCGTTAGTCACGTGGTTTTTGTTGTATTTCGCGGCCTTTCTTTGCAGCCGGGAAAAAAAGACAGACTGGAGTGGATCCTTATCGTAAATGGTGTAATGGGGGTTTCTGAAGGTGCTCTACAACTTTGCAAATCCAATTTCTTGCCTGAAGTCAATATTTATGAATTTTGATACTTAAAATAATTAATCTATTAATTGCGAAACAAAAAATTGCCTGTAGTGCGCAAGATGGCTGTCACTAATATGAAACTGGTTTCACTCAGCTGTCTCTAATAATACATTTTTTGACCCTTGGTTCTAGTTAGCTGGGACACCCGGTATATGAAACACCCCTGCGGGCACTTTACCATTTCCTCCCTGGAGAATGTCGCGGAGCCAGCGCAGGGCGTCGTTCTTTGCGGGGTTCTTGCCCAAGGAGAGCGCGTACGTTGCCAGCGAGAGCACGTAGGGCGAAATGTTTGGCTTCAGCCGTCCCTCGATGAACATTGTTGCTTTTGTGAAGGGCTCTGCCAGGCCGGCCATCTGCAACGATACGATCGGCTCCAGTTTAAACGAAGGAACTGCCGTAATTCAATAGTGTTCTTCCATGATAGCTCATCGTATACCATTGTAGGCGTCTAGGCCTCGCGACGCCCAGGCCCCGCGAAGCGACTTTCCGGCTTGAATTTCGCATTTGTGCTCCTTTGTGCATCCACTTTCATTTATTCTAAGATAGCCTGCGTCAAAAACGTCCAATTGAAGTTTAGGTATGTTGCCTTTGCTAGCAAGAAGCTCTTCCATTTCCCTCTTGAGTGACAGCGGTAAGGCTTATCGGCGATCATCGTCTTCATCAACCTGACTACGCCTAATGCAGGACAGAGGCCTCTCCTATGTCTCCCCAATTAACCCTGTCCTTTGCCAGCTGCGGCCACCGTATCCCCGCAAACTGCTTGATCTCATCCGCCCACATAACATTCTGTCGCCCCCTGCGGCGTTTGCCTTCTCTTGGAATCCACTCCGTCGCACATAAGAACCAGCGGTTATCTTGCCTTCACATTACATGCCCTGCCCCAGCCCATTTCTTCTGCTTGGTTTTGAATGGGATGTCATTAACCCGCGTTCTTTCCCTCACCCACACTGTCTTCTACTGGTCTCTTGACGTTACACCTATATTTTTTGCATAGCTTGCAGCGTTGTCCGTATGTCTGTGGATTAACCGTATGTGCGTTGTCCGTTCTTCGGAATAGACATTGCCCTTGCCTTATCCTCTGTAGGAAAGCGGGAAAATCACAATAATATATAATAAATTCTGGCAGAACTATTTGCACACATTTTTTTAATGAAAACATAATTTTAACTGAAGCAAGTGTCATAGAACAAGCATATAGGCTAAAATCTTATTTCTCAAGATATTTCGTTCGGCTGAGCGGTAAACGCTCCCTACAAGTAGTGTCCGCACTGAGGAAGATAATTAATATCTCCCGAACGAGCAGTACTTGCACTAGGTCCCGATTTCATATGCCCCCTTAAAAATTGAGTTATTTATTTTTTCTTCCTCATAAATGAGCTTCCATGGAACCCTGTTCACTTGTTAGCAAACCTATTTGTCTTTCTGTCGACTATTTTCCTTCCAAAGTAGTAATAAAACACAGACAATTCTGCATAATATACTACGGGGTTCAGAAAGCAGCTATCACCTGAACGCCTTCTCGGGCGCATTCTTGCAGGGTGAGAAGGGTGTACGCGGTCAGTGGAACCGGTCCATTCCCACCACCCTGGAAGGAAATAGAAAAATAAGTATCATACAATGCTAAACGTTTTTCCACAGGATGTAAACACTTGCAATCAATAAATATTGTGAAGTTATTTCGCATCAAACAGAAAGAAAGTGGGGCAGCTGCTGTCCGCTACCGGCCTCTCTTGCACCAAAAGAACTCATTTTTGTTGCAGGTTGTCTATACTGCACAAGTTGGCATGGCAATGTTTTTTTCCTTTGCAAGCAATTATTAAAGTGTTTTTTTATTATTTTTGGTCTTTTATGTCTGTTCCAAGTGCGCAGGTTGCCGCCTATGTTGCCTGATTTATTTTCTTTGTTTCGCAATAAATTCTGTTGGGAATCCTGTGCCTGTCTTCTTGCATATTCTTTAGTCCTTCATCCCTCCAACGACGTTTCGCGATGAGAACTGAGGGCTCGAACTCTTGATCGCATTTAAGGCTATACTTTGTTGGTCACAAACTTTGGCTTAATTATCAACTTGGGGTTTATTATCAACGTCTTGCACTTCTAAGAGAAAACAAAATAGCTCATTATCATGGCACGACGTACCGCACTGGCTGTGCAACTGCTGAAGGACAACAATCCAGATTAAAAAATCCGCATAAGACTCAACGCACTGGTGGAGGAAAAGCAATTTTCGCGTGTTTAACGCGAACAGTTTAAACGGTAACTGCGAAGCCATCTCGGCTCTTCTGCACTCTGGCACAAAGTGAAGGCGCGATACAATCGAATTTTTTGTCTGGTTTTCATCGTAATCATGATCATGATGATGATCATCATCATCATCCTGACTATGTCCTTTGCAGTACAAAGCCCACTCCCATATCACTCCGATTAACCTTCTACTCTGCCATCTGTGGCCACCCTTCCCCGCCAACTTAATGTCACCTGCCCTTACTAACCTTCTGTCCCCACTGCTATGCTTGCCTTCTGTTGGAATCCACTCCGCTTCCAGGTGCTCCCACTCTCGGATGCTAACGAGTGTAACCGCAAGTGCTTGCACCTTTTTTGTCAGTCTCTTTTAGCATTGCAATGCATCCATATTCGCCTGAGTGCGCATAGTGACGAAAACTGCCTTCATCATCGGCAGCAGCCTAACTACACCCGCTGCAGGACAAAAACCTCTGCCAAAGCTTTCTAACTAATCTTGTCCTGTATCAATGTTGCAGCCACCATATCTACGCAAATTGCCTAGTCTCATCCGCCCACTTGACTTTCTTTAGCAGCATGCTCCGCTAGCCCTCTCTTTGAATTCATTCCGTTACCTACAACGCCAATATGTTATCTTGTCTTCGCGTCACATGATCTGCCCAAGCCCGTTTCCTCCTGATTTTATCAGCATGTCATTAACCAGTGTTTGTTCCCCGACTCAGTCTCTCTTCTTCCTTTCTCTTAATGTGACCCTTTCATTTCCTTTCCCATAACTCGATGCATTGTCCTCAATTTAAGATGAACCCTTTTCGTTAGCCTCCACATTTCTGTTCCGTAAGTAAGTAGGGGTAAAATAGAACTGTTATATACTTTTCTCTCGAGGAAAATCACTAAACTGTCATGATCTGGGAGAACCTGCCAAATGCACGATGCATTAGTATTGTTCTAGTAATTTAACTCTTATTATCTGGAGTTGCATCACATTGCCCCAAGTCAACGCATTCCCTTACCACTTCCACCGCCTCTCTACTAATCATAAACTGCTGTTTCTTTTCGAGACTGTTAAGAACAGCTTCGGTTTTCTGCATATAAATTTTACACCCACCATTTTTCTCTGCCTGTTTATGTCATTGATCATGCTTTGAAATTCCTGTCTTGAGTGACTCAGCGAGGCAATGTCATTAGCGAATGACAGATTACAAAGGAATTCTCTATTAACTCTCATCACCAGCCTCTTGTCATTTGGTTCATTGAAATGTAAAAGTGTCCCAACTCTATCAGCGATTACCTTGCTAAATGTCTTGTTTGCAAGGGCAGTAAGCTCATCAGTGTTAATTTTTCAAGTCATCGACGCCCAAGCTTCAGGTACTCTCGAAGTCAAAAGACTTTTCCTATCACCAGCCTCTTGTCATTTGGTTCATTGAAATGTAAAAGTGTCCCAACTCTATCAGCGATTACCTTGCTAAATGTCTTGTTTGCAAGGCCAGTAAGCTTATCAGTGTTAATTTTTCAAGTCATCGACGCCCAAGCTTCAGGTACTCTCGAAGTCAAAAGACTTTTCGTATACAGGGTGGCTAGTTTTCTGACACAACCTGTTCCTCACCAGCAACTTTCTCCATCTGCATTGTCCTTAAGGCTTCGTTTATTTCCTCTTTCATAAGTGGTGACATGTTCGGGTGTTTTGTAATACTGCACATCTCATTTACGTCCTGATTTCTTTGGCTACTGTATAGATTTGAATAGAACTTTCGGATATTTTAACTATCTTTTTAATATTGCTAATGGCATTTCCCGCTCTGTCGCATAACGCACACAAATGATTTATTTCTTTACAGAGGCTGCTGTCTTTGTTGAGAGAGGTTGCAATGGTTGCTATAAATGGAAATACAAAGAAGAACATGATATTAGGTACTGGCAATGTACTAGCAATGTAAAGGCAATGTACTTGCAAACTCTTCAGGAGGCAAACTATACAAGGAACCGTAAATGTTTCCCAAATTTCAGTCGACATGGGAGAAAAGAGTATGTAAAACAGTCTAAATCTAACGATAGATAGATAGATAGATAGATAGATAGATAGATAGATAGATAGATAGATAGATAGATAGATAGATAGATAGATAGATAGATAGATAGATAGATAGATAGATAGATAGATAGATAGATAAATATATAGATAAATATATAGATAAATATATAGATAGATAGATAGATAGATAGATAGATAGATAGATAGATAGATAGATAGATAGATAGATAGATAGATAGATAGATAGATAGATAGATAGATAGATAGATAGATAGATAGATAGATAGATAGATAGATAGATAGATAGATAGATAGATAGATAGACAGACAGACAGACAGACAGACAGACAGACAGACAGACAGACAGACAGACAGACAGACAGACAGACAGACAGACAGACAGACAGACAGACAGACAGACAGACAGACAGACAGACAGACAGACAGACAGACAGACAGACAGACAGACAGACAGACAGACAGACAGACAGATAGACAGATAGACAGATAGATAGATAGATAGATAGATAGATAGATAGATAGATAGATAGATAGATAGATAGATAGATAGATAGATAGATAGATAGATAGATAGATAGATAGATAGATAGATAGATAGATAGATAGATAGATAGATAGATAGATAGATAGATAGATAGATAGATAGATAGATAGATAGATAGATAGATAGATAGATAGATAGATAGATAGATAGATAGATAGATAGATAGATAGATAGATAGATAGATAGATAGATAGATAGATAGATAGATAGATAGATAGATAGATAGATAGATAGATAGATAGATAGATAGATAGATAGATAGATAGATAGATAGATAGATAGATAGATAGATAGATAGATAGATAGATAGATAGATAGATAGATAGATAGATAGATAGATAGATAGATAGATAGATAGATAGATAGATAGATAGATAGATAGATAGATAGATAGATAGATAGATAGATAGATAGATAGATAGATAGATAGATAGATAGATAGATAGATAGATAGATAGATAGATAGATAGATAGATAGATAGATAGATAGATAGATAGATAGATAGATAGATAGATAGATAGATAGATAGATAGATAGATAGATAGATAGATAGATAGATAGATAGATAGATAGATAGATAGATAGATAGATAGATAGATAGATAGATAGATAGATAGATAGATAGATAGATAGATAGATAGATAGATAGATAGATAGATAGATAGATAGATAGATAGATAGATAGATAGATAGATAGATAGATAGATAGATAGATAGATAGATAGATAGATAGATAGATAGATAGATAGATAGATAGATAGATAGATAGATAGATAGATAGATAGATAGATAGATAGATAGATAGATAGATAGATAGATAGATAGATAGATAGATAGATAGATAGATAGATAGATAGATAGATAGATAGATAGATAGATAGATAGATAGATAGATAGATAGATAGATAGATAGATAGATAGATAGGAAGAGGTAAAGGCAGGGATGTTAACCAGAAAGGGGTTCCGGTTGGCTACCCTGCACTGGGGAAGAGGAAATAGGGGACTAAAAGGAGGAAGAGAGAAGGAGAAAAAGGCATAACACACACACATGCACAACGCTGTCACAATTTGTCACTCAATCCAGTCGCACTCAAGTAGGCAAAGGGTGTCTTGTATGCCTTGAGGGCAGTCGACTGCTGTGGCCACGGACCGAGGATCTTTGGCTCTGTTAATGGGCGAGCATCGATGCGGTCCAGGGCACAACACAGTGTATGTCTTGCACTCGCAAAAGCAGGGCACTCACAGAGAAGATGAGCGATGGTCTCCTCACAACCACTGCTTTCACAGGCAGGACTGTCGGCCATCCCCATCCGGAAAGCATAGTGGTTGGTAAAAGCAACACCGATAACAATGTTGCTTCGCGATGTGATAAGTTACGTGGAATACGAAGGCGCAGTCCAGGGTCCAGTGCCTTGATGCGGAGGTTGCAAAACTCTCCCGTGTACTACGCTGAAAGTGTGAGCTCCAGCGCCAGAGGGCGAAGCCTACACGCAGCATCAGGTCTTGATATTGGGATCTTCACTGGAAGCCCGTCGTTGTGAGCAGAATGCGCTGCCACATCGGCCTGGTGATTGCCGTTAATACCAGTGTCCTGGCAGCCATCGAAAGATGATGTCATGACCTTTGGATACGGTGCCGTGGTACAGTAGACGGATCTCAGCAACAAGTTGTTCCTGCGACCCATGGCGTAACGCAGCTTGCAGGGTTTGAACGGCTGCTTTAGAGTCGGTGAAAACCGTCCAGTCATGTGGAGGTTCCTCACTGATGAACTCTACCGCAGCCCGTAAGGCTGCGAGTTCCGCACCAGTTGAAGATGTTGGATAGGTCGTCTTCACTTTCATGAAGATGGATCTGGCCGGTATCACCACCGACCCCGCAGAACTGGTCGAGTGAACTGATCCATCTGTGTAAACATGTAGGCGGTGACTGTTGTAAGCATGCAGGTGATTCAATGTCAGTTTTTTGAGAGCGGGCAGTGATACACCTGCTTTCTTAGTAATGCCAGAAATATAGAGGTGAACCCGAGGTTCATGAAGACTCCATAAGGGTGAGCACAGTTTTGACACAGGTATGAACTCCGATGGAAGATATGCGCGATGGGCTTCAATGACTTTGGCGAATGCAGTACGCGGCATAATTTTTGGGAGTGTTGCAAGGTGATGACAGTGAACCCGTGTGAGGTGCCGAATATGTGTTCTCATGGTGCCAACAGCAATGTATGTAGTAACAGGATGTTCCCTGGCAACAAGAACAGTTGCTGCTGTTGATGCACATTTAGGCAGTCCAAGGCAGATACAGAGAGCTTGCGCTTGCAGACTTTGAAGAGTCTGTATATTCGTCTTTCTAACGGAACTGAATATCGGAAGATTGTACCGCATGTAGTCCAGAAATAGGGAACGGTACAGTTATAGCATCGAGCGCACTGATGCGCCCCAGGACTTTCTCCCGAGGAAAGAGAGGACGTGGCCAATCGCAATTAGTCTCTTCCTCATGTCGTAGATGTGTGGACTCCACGAGAGATTCCTGTCGATGACAACACCAAGTAATCTGTGGCTTCTCTCAGAGGGAATGGCTTCGCCATTGATGCGAATGGTGTAACGTGACATTATTTTGCTTGTGAACGCTACAAGTGAACACTTTTCGGTCGAAATGTTCAGGCCCTGCAAGCGAAGATAAGATGTCAATATCGATGCCGCCTTTTGAAGTCTTGCACGAACTTGAGGACGGGTCACCCCTGATGACCAAATACAGATATCATCAGGATAGATAAGCGGGCGAGTTGGTGATCACAAATCACAAGAATGGGGAAGTGATTCCCCTATACGTAGTGCCGTAAATCGGAAATCCGGGACTGGAGTCCACGAGCATTCCATTGGAAAATGAAAGTTTGCTTGACTTTCTTTTAAAAAGACAGGTCCGAGAGAGCCTTGATGCCTTGTACTGTAGAGCGGTGAGAACTGGATGTAGCGCGTCCAGCACTTGAAGTGCGCTATTTGCTGCTGGCGTGTATAGGCTGGAAAGCAGAGCACGCATCGCTATAATTAGTTACGTTAGCATTGCAATCACTTGCATATCTGGGCCATGGCCTTGATCGTGCCTGTTGGCTGGATCAGTCGTAGGCGCTGCACACTACCCTGAGTGCGCCCACATCCCTGACACAGTAGGCCTCGAAGGCTTTGGCAGTGGGGGCCAAGTTGCATCTGAGGCAGCAGGTCCAGCCCCACCAAGCGCCGGGCTCCCTTGATTTGGCACAGTTTTTGGTGGAGGTGGACAGCTGCATTTGTGTTTGGGGCATTCTTCTCAAATGTGACTGGTTTCTTTGACGACCTTCGGCGGCGCAAACGACGTCGTCGCACATTTGTGGTGGCTTCTTTGTGCGTAGAATGGTGTTGCACCATCTGCTTCAGTACCACCCGCTCGGTCTTCAGACGGGGGCAGTCTTTCGAGGAAGAGTCATGAGGGCCGTGGCAGTTGGCGCACTTCAAGGTAGTCGCGCGGCAAACGTCACCGCTCTGTGACTTGGAGCAACGCGGGCACACGATGGAGTTGATGCGGACGCCGCTAACGTGAACGATCCTCATGCACTTCTTGCATTAAAGGGGCTTAGGCACAAAAGGTCGAACTGGATGACGAAAGTGTCCAACCTTCACGTACGATGGTATGCAGTCACGCTCGATGCATGTAGATCTTCCTAACCGCTGAACATGAATGATGGAAATGCCGTTGGTTGCCGGCTTGATCAGCATGGGTAAATCTGCGTCACTGATGGCGATGTCGACGTTGTAGATTACGCCAGCCGTAGTGCCGCTGTCCTGGAGAATAAGGGGTCGTGCAGTGATGTTGCCGAGTTTGGTGATTGCGGTTAAACTCTCTAGTGCACTTCGCTCCACCACATCAAGAGCAATGACGTTTTTGAACGGGTTTATTCCGACATCTTTAATGCCTCCCGGTACGAAGCTCTCCACATAAATAGAGATGGCTTGCCTGTTCTGAAGGTTCAAGTTGTCCGTTGGGTTCAACGGCACAAACAAGGCTGTATGCGCCGAGGAACTTCGCGCCGTGATGATCATTGGCGTTCTTGATGAGGACACCGTTGACGTGCTCAATGAGGACGATTCGGCTTGTCTACGCAGTCTGCGCTTGGCCTTCTTGCCAACAACCGGTATGAAACCGTCGGCGGCCGAGGACGAGGAGTCTTCACTTGGCACCGAGTACACAACAGTACACAACCGGACAGGCCGCCATTGGAATCTGAACCTTGCAACGTTTAACGCTAGAACTTTAGCTAGTGAGGCTAGCCTAGCAGTGCTGTTCGAGGAACTAGCGGGAATTAAATGGGATGTGATAGGGCTTAGCGAAGTTAGGAGGACAGGTGAGGCGTATGCAGTACTAAAGGACGGACACATACTGTGCTATCGCGGGTTAGAGGATAGACGAGAACTATGTGTGGGTTTCCTCATTAATAAGGATATAGCTGGCAACGTAGAGGAGTTCTACAGTATTAACGAGAGGGTAGCAGCTATAGCAATTAGGCTGAATAGGAGGTACAAGCTGAAAGTGGTGCAGGCCTACGCACCCACATCCAGCCATGATGACCAGGCCGTTGAAAGCTTCTATGAGGACGTAGAATCAGCAATGAATAAAGTAAAATCGCAGTACACTGTACTGATGGGTGACCTCAATGCGAAGGTGGGCAAGAAGCAGGCTGACGACCACGCGGTAGGTGACTATGGGATAGGCTCTAGAAATAGCAGGGGAGAGTTATTAGTCGAATTCGCGGATAGAAATAATTTACGGATCATGAATACCTTCTTCCGCAAACGAGAAAACAGGAAGTGGACCTGGAAGAGCCCCAATGGTGAGATTAAAAATGAAATAGACTTCATACTATGCACTAAACCTGGCATCATTAAGGATGTGGCCGTCCTCGGAAGGGTGCGTTGCAGCGACCATAGAATGGTAAGGTCTAGAATTAGCTTAGACTTGAAGAGGGAACGGAAGAAGCTAGTGAAGAAGAAGACCATTAACGAGTTAGCCGTAAGAGGGAAAGCACAGGAGTTTAGGATAGCACTGCAAAACAGATACTCGGCTTTAACTGAGGAAGATGATCTTGATGTTCAATCAATGCACGATAACCTGACATCAATAATTACGGAGTGCGCAGTAGAAGTAGGCGGTAGGACAGTTCGAAAAGGTACCGGGAAGCTTTCTCAGGTGACGAAAGATCTGATTAAGAAGCGCCAAAACATGAAGGCATCTAACACTACCGATAGAATAGAACTAACGGAGCTATCAAAGTTAATAAATAAGCGCAAGGTAGCCGACATAAGGAAGTTTAATATGGAGAGAATCGAGCATGCTTTAAAGAAAGGAGGTAGCCTAAAAACAGTGAAGAGGAATCTAGGCATAGGTAAAAACCAGATGTATGCATTAAGAGACAAGCAGGGCAATGTCATTAGCAATATGGATAAGATAGTTAACGTAGCCGAAGAGTTCTACACAGACCTGTACAGTAGCCAATGTAATCAGAGCGCTAATGAGAAAGACAGCAGTGCACAGCAATACGTCATCCCGCCAGTTACGAAAGATGAAGTAAAGAAAGCCTTAGAAGCAATGAAAAGGGGAAAAGCAGCTGGGGAGGATCAGGTAACAGCAGATCTGTTGAAGGATGGAGGGGACATCGTGCTAGAGAAACTAGCCACCCTGTATACGCAATGCCTTATGACCTCGACTGTACCAGAAGCTTGGAAGAATGCAAACATTATCTTAATTCATAAGAAGGGAGACGCCAAGGACTTGAAAAATTACAGGCCGATCAGCTTACTATCCGTTGCCTACAAAGTATTTACTAAGGTGATCGCTAATAGAGTCAGGGCAACGTTAGACTTTAATGAACCAAATGATCAGGCAGGCTTTCGTAAAGGATATTCTACAATAGATCATATTCACACTATCAATCAGGTGATAGAGAAATGCGCAGAATATAACCAACCTCTATATATAGCTTTCATTGATTACGAGAAAGCATTCGACTCAGTGGAAACCTCAGCAGTCATACAGGCATTGCGTAATCAGGGGGTAGAAGAGCCTTATGTCAAAATACTGGAAGATATATATAGCAACTGCACAGCTACTATAGTCCTCCATAAAGTCAGCAATAAAATTCCAGTAAGGAAGGGCGTCAGGCAAGGAGACACGATCTCGCCAATGCTGTTCACCGCATGTTTGCAGGAGGTATTTCGAGGCCTGAATTGGGAAGAGTTGGGAATAAGAATAAATGGAGAATACCTCAATAATCTGAGATTTGCTGATGACATTGCCTTGCTGAGTCACTCAGGAGGTGAACTGCAAATCATGATCAACGAGTTAGACAGGCAGAGCAGATCGATGGGTCTAAAAATTAACATGCAGAAAACCAAGGTAATGTTCAACAGCCTAGCAAGGGAACAACAGTTCACAATTGGCAGCGAGAGCCTAGAAATGGTGCCGGAATACGTCTACTTAGGGCAGGTAGTGACAGCTGATCCGGATCATGAGAGGGAGATAACTAGAAGGATAAGAATGGGGTGGAGCGCATATGGCAAATTCTCGCAGATCATGAGTGGCAGTTTACCAATTTCCCTCAAGAGGAAAGTGTACAACAGCATAATCTTACCGGTACTCACCTACGGGGCAGAAACGTGGAGGCTAACGAAAAGAGTTCAGCTTAAGTTAAGGACAACGCAGCGAGCCATGGAAAGAAAAATGATAGGTGTAACGTTAAGAGATCGGAAGCGGGCAGAGTGGGTGAGGGAACAAACACGGGTTAATGACATCCTAGTCGAAATCAAGAGAAAGAAATGGGCTTGGGCAGGTCATGTAATGCGAAGGCAAGATAACCGCTGGTCTTTAAGGGTAACGGAGTGGGTTCCAAGAGAAAGTAAGCGTAGCAGGGGGCGGCAGAAGGTTAGATGGGCGGATGAGATTAAGAAGTTTGCAGGCAAAGGGTGGATGCAGCTGGCAAAGGATAGGGTTAATTGGAGAGACATGGGAGAGGCCTTTGCCCTGCAGTGGGTGTAGTATGGCTGATGATGATGATGATGATGATGATGAGACAACAGTGCCCTGGTTGCTCGAGTCACTCTGGCGGTGCAGGCGCTTCCTCCTGGCGGCTGCTGCCGACACACCGGGTTCCAATAGAGGCCCAGAAGCTTCCACTTCTATCGCCGTGGCAAAAAGGGAGCGGCGCCTCCCTAATTATGCCACAAATTACCAAAAAACAGCAAAGACGTGAAGGCAGTGTTCTCTAAAAGAGCATGAAAAGGTACAAAGTCCGGCGGGTCACGCATCATGCTCTATGCGACGAATGAGCGATGACAAACAAATCTGACTGCTTCATTTTGAATACATTCCAACTTTTTAATATCACATGCGCAATGCGGGGACCATACAACTGTCTGTACCCAGTTTCCTCTACACGGCTTTTAGGCTACCTCCATTCTTTCTTTTATCCTTTATCCGTTCTTTCCCTTATCCGGTATCTTTTCTAGCGATCCTACCGCCTACTTCTACGGCACGCTCAGTAGTGAAAGCTGTGAGATTATAGTTAACTGCTTGAACATTAAGGTCGTATTCCGCAGTTACAGCCGATTTTTTGTAATTTCCTTCACATCGCTAACTTGTTAATGGGCTTCCACCTCTCTAGTTCCTTCTGTTCCATCTTTTTGTCTAGGCTAGTTCCAGATCTTACCTTCCTGTTATCGCTACAACGCACCTTTCCGAGGGCCTCCGCTTCGCTCATGATACCAGGCTAAGCGCACAGTATGAAGTCTATATTACTTTTAGTCTCATCCTTGGGGCTCTTACACGTCCAATTTCTGCTCCCTCATTTGCTGAAGAAGGTATTCATTATCAGAAAAATGATTTCTCTCGGCGAACTCTATACGCAGCGCCCCCTGCAATCCCTGGATCCTTTGCCATTGTCGTCCACTGCCTAAGCTTTTCGCTTTGCTTGGCATTCATGCACCTATCAGCACAGTTTTCTGTGTTTTCCCTTTGCCCATTGCCGATTCCATGTCTTCATAGACGCTTTCGAAGATCAGGTCATCATGGCTGCGACAACAGCGCGTCAGCCTGTGCCACCTTCAGTTTGTACCTCTTATTAAGCTTAATTGCGATAATTACCACCCTCTCGTAAATTCTATACCATGACATGTTATACTATGCTTGGCTTTACGTGTATGCGACACTCGCTGTATCACTTAGCGCGCAGTCATGCGGCAGTAGACGCGCGACTGCACGAGCACTGTTACCAACCACAGGCCTGAAGGGATAATGAGGCACGTGAGGTGATATAACACATTTCCACTTTCAAGTTGCGAGAAATCTGCAATTCGGATTGCTCGTTTAATCACGGTCTTAAACTGGGGAGGAGTCTTTCAGAAGGCTTAACACGAGCGCTGAGATATGCACACGTCTTTCAAATGGCGGCAGGCATTAGCAGCAGTTGCTGTGGAAGGGCTCTCTGGCATTGTCAAACAAAGGACCATTACCAAACCCTGGCCAATCCCCCACCGTGGGTATGTGCCATCGTATTTGAGGCAACAACAGCAACACTGCTGCTGCAAGTGCACGCTTGCGGCCTGTGCCTAGCCCTTTTTGGTTCCGCAACCTATTTGGGACACTTTGTGGTGGAGTGTGCAAGTAAATCGCCCTGGAATATGTCGCACACCACTCCTAACACCGAGGACTCCAGACCTCTCCCTGTCGTCACGCCAGTGCACCGGGTCAGCAGCCGAAATCTTGAACTGCCCCTGAGCATGGGCTATTGAAGACAACCTCGCCGCCTGGTCGACTACATCATGTGCTCAGGGAATTCGACTCTACCTCGGCGCCTACCCCTCAAGCAATCATGCAAGGCGCCGCGTACTACACCCTCCAGAACCACCCTCCCTTATGTGACGTTTGCCTATAACACGGTGATTCACGAAACGACTCGCTTTACTCCGTTTCTCCTCGTCTACGGGCGTGATGTACAAACGATTCTAGACGCCATGCTTCCCTGTTCCCCTGACGACAAGGCGCTCACACCAGACGCCGAGGAATTTTCCCGGCACGCAGAGCAAGCCCGCCAACTGGCCCGTATAAACATCCGCCGGCAGCAGGCAACGGATGCACAACGCTACAACCAACGACATCGCCACGTCGAGTACCAAGCCGACGACAAAGTGTGGGTATGGACTCCAGTACGTCGCCCCGCCCTGTCGGAGAACCTCCTAAGCCGCTACTTTGGACCCTACACAGTGCAGCGCCGCATCACGGATGTGACGTATGAAGTCCTCCCCTATGGCACTCTGCCGAGTTCGCGCCGTCGACTTCTGCCTGAGGTCTTGCACGTACTGCCAATGAAGCGTTACTTTACGCAGTAACGGGCGCCTATTTCGCGCTTTCTTTTGTTTTATTTTTTTGCCTGCAGTCGTTCGGCGGCCCGTGATCGTTTCTTCGCTTGTTTTCCTTCGCTTGTTTGCGCCCACGTTTTTGTTTCTTTTTTTTTTGTGGGGGGGGGGGGGAATAATGCCGCCAGGTGTCCCCGGGCGGCGCCTTGAGGACAAAGTGAGACTGAGACATGCGTGCTCTTGCAGCTGCGACATTGCTTGACTGCTTGCGGCCTGTGCCTAGGCCTTGTTGGTTCTGCAACCTGTTTGTGACAATATGCAATAAAGACTTCCGGGTAGACTAGTGAAGCGAAAATCGCATGTTTTTTTATGATTTGCTGTGTACCCAGCTGATTTGTTGTTTAGGGGATAGCGGGTAGTATTTCGTCCAACGTTTGCTTTATACCGAACGCTCCACTTCATGACCAAAGCTGCAAAAACTGCTTCACCGCTGAAACCGTCTGAGGAAAGCATAATATGCCCAGCCCTGTGCTTGACACTCATGCAGTATATCTTCTTGTACCTGCACGTTTAAAATATCTAAGTTCTTCCTTTAGCTTCCAACGTACTCTAAGCGCTTAAGTGCAACACGTTTTTCTCAACATCTACAGTGGTACTGGAGTCCAATTACCTCAGCCAAGCGAATACAAGCCAGTAATTCGTGCGTGAGAATCCTCTATTTTTTGTGCTCTGAGAGCGCAGAGCACAGTTAGCGGAATGCCCTAAAGCGACCTTACTGTTCTTACTGCAAGCGCCTGAGGCACGTGGTCTTAAGTTTTGCCTGCCTGACCAAAGGATCGTTTCTGCGGTCTAGGCGAAACAACCACGCTGCCTCAGTAAGACACCAAGTTCTGTACAGAAAAGCGAAGGGGCGCAAACCAGGAGGTCACCGTCGAGTAGGTTGTAAATGTCATGGAAACTGCCATCTTGCTTCTGCTGGGTCAAAATGTAACGGAGCCCACTTGTGATGACGTTCTCGTCGATGAGGATAGACTTCTGGGCTTCGCACAAAGTTCTCACCACGAATGCTGTCAGCCTGCGAGGAGATGAGAATTTCACATGCGTGCGACGTCGTGTATCGCACAAGGTCATCGTACGGTGCCACTAGCAAACAGCTGTAATCGCTGCTTCACCCTCAGCCTTCCATTTCACCTTTGGAGGCCACCCTGCAGCTCCTTCAGTACAGCATAGGCATTTGAAAAAGAATATTACTTGGTAAGATTTTAAATAAAATAGCATTTATATCGTTTCACACAAAAAAGTGGCAAAGATTTAGCGTAGTTATACCTAGTAGAGGTGTGAAATCACGTGGTTATTCTGGTTGTCTCACTGCTGGGTCGTCAGCACGTCTGGCGACGGTATTAGGCTGAGGCTGAGCTGTTATCGAGGTTAAGCTTATCTGTTCGTGCCGCAGATGGAAGTTGATGTAGACGATGTGCAATGCACAGCGCGAGAGTGCGTCGCAGTTTGAACACATGGTGTGATCGGATGCCGTTGCAGCATAGTGCTCTCGTGCAGTGGCCAGCGAAGCTCATGTGCTCACGCCGCCGCGGGTTCGAAACCAAGCCGGGGCAATATTTATTTTATTTCTGAATGGGCTGTTGCTTTGCTCGGCTAGGCCAAGGTCACCCTCCCATTGTCTACAGCATGCGGGAGCGACGCTACTCCGACCTAACCTGAGCTTGCCCGAGTTACTTGTAGGCTTCGGATAAGATTCTCGGTTGCTACCGTGTTAAGTAGTGCTTCTTTGTCACGAAATTCTCTGACTGGTCGAGAGAGAGGTTCCGGGACCGTGTGACCTCATCACATCCTGCCCACCGGAATGTGAACAAACTTCGCACCATTCTTCTATTCAATGCAACTGCCACTTGCCCATCGTGGCGCTGCGCATGCGCCTTACGGGGGCTCGAGTAGAGCACCTGGGTCTCACAAGCCCCACTCGTGGCTGTGTTTGAGACAGTCACCTGCCGGAGCAGTGATGCATGTTTAACCGCGGCTCCAGTATTGTTATGAAGACTCCCTCCGATTTATGAATGCGACTGAGATGGCCGGGAGGTCAACACCACGCGACCACCAGTGGATCAATCATGGAGTAGCGCGACATTTAAAAGTCTGATGACTTCCAAAATTTTGAAGTTGGCCCACTCCCCTAATTCCAAAGGAACCATAAATTTTGGCAGTACGCCCATCATACTCCGAAAAATGAGTTAAGGTGGATTAGTGGGTGAATTAAGGTGATTAAGTGGGTCAGTTTAGCAAGACTTCCATAAAATAATTCAATGGAAGGCACTTGAACATTCGCGAAAGCAATGACTCATGTGTACCATATAAGGGCAATAGAAGCCGTCGCGGAGGATCAGTGGTTATGGCGCTCGGCTGCTGACCCAAAAGGCGCGGGTTCGATCCCGCCCGCGGTGGTCGAATTTCGGTGGAGAAAAAATTCAAAGGGCCCGTGTACTGTTCGATGTCTGTGCTCGTTAAAGCGCCCTAGGTGGTCGATATTTACAGAGCCCATAACAACGGTGTTCCTCATAGCATGAGTCACTTTCGGATATTAAACCCCCATAATTTTAAACCGAAATCGGTTCCAGCCTTAGTTTTGGCGGGAAGTTCTTAAGAAAATCATTAGACTCTCAAGTAGGCACCATAGGAGGCAAACTATAGGCTATCGCATTTTATTATTCAATAACGTGGTTAAGAAATCCCGCAAGATTTTTGTTTCCTCCGTTCGGCGAGAGTATAGAAACGCTTCGACGAGTGTTAAGAAGCTCAAGACCTTTGGCTCGCGAGAGCAAAGATTTGGTAACACCCTTGCATGCTAGCTACAGAAAAATGCGCTCTAAACACACTCACCATAGACTGGAATTGTAATGCGGCCAAAACGCGAAGGACCCGCCGGATTTCCGGAAAGTGAGGATGTTATGATAGCCTAGAATAGGAAGAACTATTTGTTCGCATAGACAAACCACAAGAATGGCGCGAGCTTTCTTTATTTTTTGCATCACCGCCAACAACAACAAAATGCGGGTGACGAGTCGCTCTTACACGCAAAGAGTGTTGGCCAGAGGACCTTAAAAATAAAAATATTGCTTTAGTGCACCTTAAATGCTCGTCAAATTCTGAAAAACTCTTTAAAGATGACTAGAGGTTACTCAGTGCTGTTAATGAAAACGCAATGTGTATGGAAGATGCAATTCCCGCCCTGAGCTTCCTTTGTCAGCATAGATGTCATTGCCACGACATAATGATGGCTTTCTCTGCGGAGAGAAGACAGCAAAGCAAAATTAAGCAAACCGCTGAAATGAAAATAAGAAAAGGCGCACTGCAGATAGTTAGGTGCGAATTTAAGCGTAGGTGCGAATTTACCAGCTCAGTTCCACAAGCGGAATAAAAGCAATTCTTTCATTCATGGCTAAACTTGGGAAGGGCCAGCACAAACATTGGGCACAACGCAACAAAAACCACCAAGACTCCAACTTTCCTGGCGGGCGCATTCAGTATGAGCGCAGCGTCCTTGGCGTCGCTCTAAGGGATTCTTTGTAGAAAGAGCATTCATGACAGATGCGCCCGTGAATATTTTCTCAAAATGCCCTGTACCGATATGCAAGGCATCCGCGATAGCTAAGGTGCGATTTGTTTTAAGAAACCAGCAGAGGAAGTGCTACTGAGCATTATTCTAAACCCCAAAGAGAAAAGGCGAGCACGAGCACCGGAACATAACTGACATGTTAAGGAGACTACGGATGTCAGTGTTGTCTCATGCCTATGCCGTCATAATCCTCGCGAGTACAGCATCTGCGATGACGTCATTTTTGCTTCCCGCCAGAGCAAGGACCTTAGGTCCCAGGTCCTCTTGTTTTAGTTAGGGATGTTCGAAGAATTGCCGACAACGAGAGTTGCTAATGAAGATCGAAGCAGGTGTTGAGTGCCGAGTGGCCTGATACAAGTCACGTACCACTGCGGATGAAGCCCAGCGCTCGGTCCTCGTCCTCGGGCGATATGCGGCTGGCGGTCTTCAGATACTCGTAGGTGTACAGCGCTGGTGCCAGGAACATCATGGTTTGTTCACCACTGCCTAATGAAATCCTCAGAAGCGTTACCAGGTTCTTTACCCACGCCTCCGAAGCAGCGCCCATGTCATCACCTGCAACAATTACGGAGCCCGGCGATGGCTTAAAACAGAACAACACCTGACTGAAGAGGGACTAGGGTGTTCAAAAGGGAGTATAGTACTGATTGATAGGGCAGCACAAAACCTAATCAGCACTGTTGTGTATCTTCTGGCGCCCTCTACACGTTCGACAGTTTTAATAAAGGCTAAGCCAGTAGTGGCCGCCAGAGTCGTTCCTCTCAATGGAGTCTGTCACTCGCGACTTCGTGCCGCCGCATCTTTAAACCTGACGCAACCAGCACAAGCGACATAACATGGTGTCAGAAGTATAAGCAGATCGTCTCCGCAACGCCTAAAATCAACAAAATGGCTAACGTTTTCAACCAGCCCCCGGCTAACTTCGAACATGTTGCCACTCCTCCGGCCGCATGGGAAGAATGGCGGGAAGCATTCACCATATATGAACTGGCTTGTTAGCACAACACTCAGCCTAAATCAGCGCGGAAGGCATTGTTGTTTCATGTTCTTGGCCCGCATGCTCGTCGCATCGCACAGACGTTCCCTCCAGACCCTGCCTACGAAAACGAAGACGCAGACCCAGTGAAATACATACTTGGTAAGTTTGACGAGTTATATCACCCGTACAAGAACGTCATACAAGCAGCAGTGGTGTTCAACTCGATGATACGAAAGCCAGGTCAGTCAACGATTTTGTTGCTGACCTTCGAAGACAGGCGCAGAAATGGGACTTCGGTGACAAGTGCGACAGACTGATTGGCGACCGCGTGGCGGTTGGAATCCGCGATGGAGCTCTCCGGTAACGGCTCTTTCGGGAGCGCGACCTCACTCTGGAAAAAATCGTCTCAGCGTGGAAGGAAGCGGAAATATCAAAGAAACATGTGCAAGAGATTGTAACCAGTGATCAGTAGCCAGAAGTGAATGCCGTTCACACGTATAATCGGAAACCCACGTAGGCAACTAAATGCTCTTCCGCTAGGTATCAACAAGCCTCAGCAGCATCATCGCTCGTCTCAAAGGTCTAATCGTAAATATTCTCGCTGTGGAACCTCGCACTCTCCACAACAGTGCCCAGCATTTGGCAAAATCTGTTACAACTGCGACAAACTTGGCCATTAAACGCACCTGTGCAAGCAGCCACGTCGGCCGACAGCAGCGCATCGACCGCGAGTCGTACTGCTTCATGTGCCTCCACAACAAGGCTCGCAGGAGGAGTTATACTTGGGCTGCTTGACTACGTGTAGTGTCAGTGCCAACGCAACTGACTGGAACGAAACTGTCAGTGTTAATGGACACGAGGTGACATTCAACATCGGTTCGGACGTCAACATAATTTCAGAACAGATGTTCAAGCAGTGGCCATGCAGACCAGCAACCAAACCATCCACAGCTAAAGTGACTACGTAAAGTGGCCACCAGCTCCCAATAGACAGTGAATGTGAACTGTCTTGTGCGGTGAACAACACGGATTGCCGCCTGAGATTTCTGCTGGTGATGGAGCCACTCAAGCCGATACTAGGAGCTGCTGCATGCACAACCATGCGCTTGCTTTCCCGTGTGAAGACCCTTCAAGCAACGAGAAAGTCAAATGACACAGTGCTGCAAGAACAGTTTCAGGATGTACTGATTGATTTCCCTGACATATTTGAAGGAATTGGCCAGCTTCCGGGACATTAAATCACCGAGTGGCGCGAAGATGCAGTGCCGGCAGTTTGTACTCCTCGCAGAGTACCAAGTGCTGTCGAGGATAAGGTGAAAGAAGAGGTGAAGCGCAAGGAGGAGAATGGCGTAATCACGCGAGAGGCAGAACATAGTAAATGGGTCCATCCCATAGTGGTGATAACCAAAAAAGACGGAACTTTTCGTTTGTGCCTTGATCCACGGAACCTCAATGCAGCACTAAAAAGGCAACACTGCCGCATTCCATTACCAGAAGGGCTTTTTGCAAGCCTGAATGGCTCAACAGTCTTCTCTGTCCTTGATGCCAAGAGTGCTTTTTTGGCAACTGACTTTGGATGAACCAAGTTCACGGCTTTGTACATTCACAAAGCCATGTGGCCGTTACCGTTTTCTTCGAGTACCGCTTGGGCTTGCAACAGCCCCCGAGCGGTTCCAGCAGCTCATTGAAAAGGTATTTGAAAGGCAAGCCACTGTGAAGCCGTATATTGATTTCATACTGGTTGCCTCAAGGACTTCGGAAGAACACTAAGTCCATCTCAGAACTGTTCTGACCATAGCTAGACAAATCAACCTGAAGCTTAACAAATCAAAACTGAAGTTAGGACTTTCAGTCCATAAATATCTGGGTCACCAGCTCTCCTCAGATGGGCTATCCCCAGACCCTGACAAGGTCAGATCGATTGAGGCCATGTCACTTCCATCAAACAAGTCAAAACAGCAAAAATTCTTAGGATTGGTGACATATCTCACGAAGTTCATCCCTAATTTTTTGGCAACCACGAGTCCTCTGCGTGAGCTTCTCAAGGCAGATGTAGCTACAGAGACTTTCAGCTCATCAAACATAAGCTCACAAAAGCACCTGTGTTGCGTTATTTTGACCCATCCAAGCGGATCACAATTTCAACAGATGACAGCTCATACGGCCTGGTATCGGTTTTCTTGCAGCAAGGCAGACCAATCGCATACGCTTCTGCAGCCCTTACGCACACCCAACAACATATGCACAAATAGAGAAAAAAACATTTAGCTGTAGTGTTCGTATGTGAGCGGTTCCAATATTACACTTTTGGCCGCCCTGTAAAAGTGGAAAAAGAGCACAAACCTCTTGTTGGACCCGAGACAAAGGAGCTAACAAAAATGTCACCAAGACTGCAAAGACTTTCGCTCTGGCTACAGTGCTACAGTACTAAACTTGAGTATGTACCGGGGAAACAGCAGGCTGTGGCTGATGGACTGTCAAGATCCCCAAACTCCGAATCCAAGATGGAAACGGCAGACAGTAATCCAGGACTGTTGGTGTTCAGTCTGGTTCAAGCGTCGCCCACCAAGCTCAAGCAGATCCAAGAAGCAACAAGTCGGGATCCAGTCTTGCAGCAACTAACCAAGTAGATTCAACAAGGTTGGCCTGATCGCCTTAGTGATGTTCATTCTATGGCTCGTTGGGATTCACGTAGCGTGACTGGGCCGGAGAAGAGACGAGGACGATCGGAAGAAGAAAACTTTGAAAACTTTATACAAAGACTATTTACAAACTGTACAGGTGAGAGCAACCGAGAGTGCTTCTCAGTAAAGAGAGCTTCTTGGCGGTCGGAAGTGTCTCCCAGCAAAGGGTATCTCTCAAGAGGGGAGCTCTCTTCTGATACCAAACCATCATCATCATCATCATCATCATCATCATTATCAACAGCCTGACTGCACCCACTGCAGGGCAAAGGCCTCTCTCATGTCTCTCCAATTAGCCCTGTCCTTTACCAGCTTCATCCACCCTTTCCCTGCAAACTTCTTAATCTCATCCGTCCACCTAACCTTCTGCCGCCCCCTGCTACGCTTACTTTCTCTTGGAACCCACTCCGTTACCCTTAAGGACCAGCGGTTATCTTGCCTTCTCATTACATGCCCTGCCCAAGCCCATTTCTTTCTCTTGATTTCGACTAGGATGTCATTAACCCGCGTTTGTTCCCTCACCCACTCTGCCCGCTTCCGGTCTCTTAACGTTACATCTATCATTTTTCTTTCCATGGCTCGCTGCGTTGTCCTTAACTTAGGCTGAACTCTTTTCGTTAGCCTCTATGTTTCTGCCCCGTAGGTGAGTACCGGTAAGATAAAGCTGTTGTACATTTTCCTCTTGAGGGAAATTGGTAAACCGCCACTTATGATCTGCGAGAATTTGCAATATGCGCTCCACCCCATTCTTATCCTTCTAGTTATCTCCCTCTCATGATCCGATCAGCTGTCACTACCTGCCCTAAGTAGACGTATTCCGTCACAAATTCAAGGCTCTCGCTGCCAAATGCGAACTGTTGTTCCCTTGCTAGGCTGTTGAACACTACCTTGGTTTTCTGCATGTTAATTTTTAGACCCATCGATCTGCTCTGCCCGTCTAACTCATTAATCATGATTTGCAGTTCACCTCTTGAGTGACTCAGCAAGGCAATGTCATTAGCGAATCACAGATTATTTAGGTATTCTCCATTTATTCTTATTCCCAACTGTTCCCAATACAGGCCTCGAAATACCTCCTGTAAACATGCGGTGAACAGCATTAGCGAGATCGTGTCTCCTTGCCTGACGCCCGTCCTTATTGGAATTTTATTGCTGACTTTATGGAGGAGTATAGTAGCTGTGCAGTTGCTATATATATCTTCCAGTATTTTGCCATAAGGCTCTTCTACCCCCTAATTACGCAATGCCTGTATGACTGCTGAGGTTTCCACTGAGTCGAATGCTTTCTCGTAATCAATGAAAGCTATATATAGAGGTTCGTTATATTCTGCGCATTTCTCTATCACCTGATTGATAGTGTGATTATGATCTATTGTGGAATATCCTTTACGAAAGCCTACCTGATCATTTGGTTGATTGAAGTCTAACGTTGCCCTGACTCTATTAGCGATTACCTTAGTAAATACTTTGCCGACAACGGATAGTAAGCTGATCGGACTGTAATTTTTCAAGTCCTTGGCGTCTCCCTTCTTAAGAATTAAGATAATGTTTGCATTCTTCCAAGCTTATGGTACAGTCGAGGTCATAAGGCATTGCATACACAGGGTGGGTAGTTTTTCTAGCATTATGTCCCCTCCATCCTTCAACAGATCTGCTGTAACCTGGACCTCCCCAGCTGCTTTTCCCCTTTTCATTGCTTCTAAGGCTTTCTTTACTTCATCTTTCGTTACTGGCGGGATGACGCATTGCTGTGCACCGCTGTCTTCCTCATTAACGCTCTGATTACATTGGCTACTGTGCAGATCTGTGTAGAGCTCTTCGGCTACGTTAACTATCTTATCCATATTGCTAATGAAATTGCCCTGCTTGTCTCTTAATGCATACATCTGGTTTTTACCTATGCCTAGTTTCCTCTTCACTGCTTTTAGGCTACCTCCAATCTTTAAAGCATGTTCGATTCTCTCCATATTAAACTTCCTTATGTCGGCTACCTTGCGCTTGTTTATTAATTTCTAAAGCTCTGATATTTGTATTCCGTTTGTAGGGTTCGACGCCCTCATGATTTGGCGCTTCTTAATCATATCTTTCGTCACCTGAGATAGCTTCCCGGTATCCTGTCGAACTGTCCTAGCGCCTACTTCTACTGCGCACTCCGTAACTATTGATGTCAGATTATCGTGCATTGTATGAACATCAAGATCGTCTTCCTCAGTTAAAGCCGAATATCTGTTTTGCAGCGCTATCCTAAACTCCTGCGCTTTCAGTCTTACGGCTAACTCGTTTATGGTCTTCTTCACTAGCTTCTTCCGTTCCCTCTTCAAGTCTAAGCTTAGTCTAGACCTTACCATTCTGTGGTCGCTACAACGCACCTTTCCGAGGACGGCCACATCCTGAATGATGCCAGGTTTAGCGCATAGTATGAAGTCGATTTCATTTTTATTTTCGCCATTGGGGCTCTTCCAGGTCCACTTGGTGTTTTCTCGTTTGCGGAAGAAGGTATTCATGATCCATAAATTATTTTTATCCGCGAATTCGACTAATAACACTCCCCTGCCATTTCTAGAGCCTATCCCATAGCCACCTACCGCGTGGTCGTCAGCCAGCTTCTTTGCCACCTTCGCATTGAAGTTGCCCATCAGCACAGTGTACTGCGATTTTACTTTATTCATTGCCGATTCTACGTCCTCATAGAGACTTTCAACGGTCTGGTCATCATGGCTGGATGTGGGCGCGTAGGCCTGCACTACTTTCAGCTTGTGCCTCCTATTCAGCCTAATTACTATAGCTGCTACCCTCTCGTTAATACTATAGAGCTCCACTACGTTTCCGGCTGTCCTCATTAGTCAGGAATCCCACACCTAGTTCTCGTCTATCCTATAATCCGCGATAGCACAGTATGTGTCCGTCCTTTAGTATTGTATACGCCTCACTTGTCCTCCTAGCCTCGCTAAGCCCTATCAGATACCATTTAATTCCCGCTAGTTCCTCGAGCAGCACAGCTAGACTAGCCTCACTAGATAAGGTTCTAGCGTTAAACGTTGCCACGTTCAGATTCCAATGGCGGCCTGTCCGGAGCCAGAGATTCTTAGCACCCTCCGCTGGGTCACAGGTCTGACCACCGCCGTGGTCAGTTGCTCCGCAGCCGCTGGGGACTGAGGGCCGAGGGTTAATTAGTTTGATCATAGAAGGTTGTGGCCAAGTACTACACCAGGGTGGCCAAATCCTGCTCTGATGAGAGAGTGCATTGTCGGTTCTGGTCACCGAGATCATGCCGCACTCCAGGCCTGGGTACGCAATTCCATCGACACGCGGATTTTTTTTTTGAACCCCGGTGGAGAATAGCGCGGCACCAGGATTCGAACCCCGGTCCTCTTGCACGCGAGGCGGATGCTCTACCTCTACGCCATCGCTGCATCAGGGGCCAAACCAGCAGCTCGTTAAATACTCTTTGCATTCCCCAGATCCTTAGCTGGGGAATACAGTTCGAAGATTGATGTCCAATCAAACGATGGCACTGATGGTACCACCCACGGCAGGGCGGTCCTGATGTTCTCTCACAGCTCGGTCGATGGAAAGGGGAACAGGACGCGGTCACGTTGTCGTCCGCGGTCACGTTGTCGTCCAAATTCACCGAACTCAACAGCAGGAAGAGAGCATGAGCACAACGGCAACCCCGCAGCCAAATGTTGCGCCCGGAAGATGAACTGCTCGCACGTAGCTCGACTGACTGGGCGTGGCAGGAACCAGACGTTCTTTGGGAGTCTTCTGATGACCTTCTGTGCCGAAGCTCAGCATCGCTTTCCTTCGTCAGATGGCCGTTTTGGGGAATTCTCTGCAATGCTAGCCAAAAGGGATCACAGACGCCAAACCACACCTGACAAAAGCAAGGGCCCTCCGAACCCACTCGTCCCGCCAGACCAAAACTCAGGACCAAGACTGCACTCAGCTAAAAACTTCATCTATAACTAAGAGATCAAAGATAAGAGATCAAATGCTTTGCCTGAATGACCAGATGGTGTCTCCCGACGAGGAGTTTAGACAAGGCACCTGTCCAAGGCGTGTGCTCCCGCTCGAGGTGCACTTGGAAGGGAAAAAAATTCGCTAAATGAAATCAGGTTGGTGCTTAGAGGGCACGTGGTACGGGAATTGGTGATTGGTTTTGGCCGACGTGGCGTTCAATTTTGCCCGCCCCAATACCTCAGAGGCCACCACTCGCTCATAATTATCCTTGGCCGAAATAAGGAAAACGTACTCCTAGGTGTGTTACCTGATAATGAACAACGTTACTGAAAAGAAAGTGGGAGATATACGCTCTCCATTAGGAAGAGAATATTAAGTACATCTCCAAAAGTAAAAGTTTTGGGGACATCTTCTTTTGGTAAAATCTTTACCAGCTAAAAGGCTCGGCTTAGCCCATCGGCATTTGTGTGGAGCTTGCCTTTCTTGTAGCGAACTTCGAAGCTGTAGTGCTGCAGTGCCAGGCTCCACCTCAGTAGACGACCATTTTTGGCGAAATATTGTGCAGCCAAGTCAAAGGGCAATGGTCCATTTCTACTGCGAAACGGGACCCGGACGTAGCATGCCAGTTTGTCTATAGCCCAAGCGAGGCAGGCGCATTCTTTTTCAGACGTGCTATACGCCTCTTCCCGCGTGCTGAGCTTGCGGCTCAAGTAAAGGACAGGCCGTGTGTGCCCGCCATCGCTTTCCTAGCAAAAAATAGCGCCTAACCCGCAATCGCTGGCATCACATTGTATGGTAAAGGGTTTCGAGAAATCTGGCGCTGCCAGTATTGGGCGCTCTCTTAGGGCCGGTTTCAGACTCTGAAATGCATTCTCTTTCTTTTGGTCCCAAGAAAGAGTGGTAGGCTCGCTTTTTCTCAGCGTGTCGGTAAGGGGGCCGGCTAAATCAGAGTAGTCCTTTACATAATGTTGATAATAGACTGCTAGGCCAAGGAAAGACCTGAGTTTCGATTTTGTGATTGGGCGACGGTACTCCACCACGTCAGACACTTTAAGTTCTGCAGGTCTGCGTTGGCCTCGTCCAACTACGTGCCCAAGATAGTTCACTTCGGCGCACCCCAGGTGGTGTTTTCCCGCCCTTACCTTTAAACCAGCCTCAAGCAGTCGGCTCCGCACAATATGCAGGTGTTCAATGTGCTCCTCCCAGTTTTGTGAGAAAACGGCCGCGTCGTCATGGTAGGGGAGAGCGAAATCTGTAAGTTCCGCAGCACTTGGTCCATTAATTTTGAAAAACAGTACGGAGCATTTTTCAAGCCGAAGCTCAACATTACAGAGCGAAACATGCCCACGGGGGACACGAATGCTGCGTACCTGCTGGCGCGCTAAGCACGTGGCACCTGGCGGTAACCATGAACTAAATCCAGTGTGAATATATATTGTGATTTTGCGACTGGTTCAACCCTCTCCTCTATATTCGGAATGGGGGTAGGTCTGGTCCACTGTGATTGAATTCAGTCTCCGGTAGTCCACGCAAGGTCTTGGATCCTTCCCTGGAACCTCTACAACAATGATTGTCAAACGTCAAATGTGCCTCTCTGTCGACTGAATTCAGCAGCTTATTGGCTGCTTGCTCGTCCTCATGTGGGACATAAGGTATGACTGAGATCTCTTCCTCTGGCATGTTCCGCGCCATGTTAACCATGGCCTGACGCTGCACATAAGGCTTCATCAAATTACTGTGGATTATCCGATGGTGTTTGTGCTGAAATTTTACCTCATAGTTGGTGTCCGAAATCTTGGACACCACCTCAGCTGGCCCTTCCCATTGCACCTCAAGCTTGTTCCTTTTTGACGGACGTAGCAACATAAGCTGGTCGCCGGGTTGAAAGGTGCGCTTGCGTGCAGATTTGTCGTAGTACACTTTAGACAGTGACTGCGCTGCTCTGACATTTGCTTCCAAGAGGTCTCTGGTTTTCGCCAGTTTTTCCAGTAGCTTTAGAACGTATTCCACTACACAGGGATCCTCTCCGTAACCCTCCCATGACTCCCTCAGCATGCGCAACGGGGTCCTCAGGTCACGCCCGTAGATTGGTTCAGCGGGGCTAAATCCTGTGTTTTCGCGGGGGACGGATCTCATTGCAAAGAGTGCTGCTGGAATGCAGCCTTCCCAATCTCTCTTATGCTCATAACACAGAGACCTAAGTATCCGCTTTAGCACTGAGTGTATGCGCTCGACTCGATTTGACTGAGGGTGGTGAATGGAACTGCGGGTTATTTTAATCCCACACCGTTCAAAGAACGTTGTTGTCAATCAGCTTGTGAATACGCTCCCGTTATCGCTTTGTATCTCTGCAGGGAACCCCACGCGAGAGAAAATTGACAAAAGGGCGTCTACAACACATGCGGAACTTCGCTCCTTTAAGTGAATGGCCCCGGGAAATTAGGTTGCCACGCCCCGTGGGGTCAGAATGTAGCGACAACCAGAGTTGGACGCTGGCAGCGGGCCGACAGTATCTATTACGAGACGCCGAAAGGGCTCTGTAATGATGGGAACTAGTGTAATGGGCGCTTTCCATTTATCCGTCGACTGGCCGACCCGCTCGCAGGTGTCGCAAGATCTAACAAGCTGTTCCACATCTTTCCAGCAGCCAGGCCAGTAATATTCGAGAGCTGATCTAGCTTTTGTTTTCTTTAGGCCCAGGTGGCCCGCCCATGCATTTCCGTGTGCGAGCTCTTGAAGCTGCCGCCGGTACTTCTCAGGCACCAGGAGTTGCTCATATGCGTGTCCCTATGAGTCGCAGTATTTCTGGTACTGAAGGCCTGATTTTTCATGAAAGCTGATGTTCTTTCTGGCGACTCCCTCTCTCACAATATTGCTTAAAGCTATTAACGATGGGTTGCTTTTCTGCTCTGCAATGAGTGCTTTCCAATCAACCTTTGGTCAATTCCTCCCAACAAGTCGAAGCAGGTGTTAATGTGGAACCCTTCGCATTGTTTCCTCTCGCCCCATTCTCTACGGAATCGGCAGTTCCTTGAATTTCATGAGCTACCGCTGGTTCGGGAACATTTTCATGGTCATGCCCATGCGGTTTAGACGGATCAGTTTTCCTGCAAGAATCCCCCGGCTGATCGGGATAATGGTTCGGTACCTGCTCATTTATCGGAGCGCAGTCGAGTTTCTTTGCGAGCTCTCGCGCTCGAGAACGTGTTAGCGCCATGCAAGCCAAATGCGAGGTGAAAGAGAGACCTTTCTCTTTCATCAGCTGCTCGGATTTGTTCGAAAAACAGGTAGGGCAAGTGTGTCGGCAACTTTGCGCTAACTGCCGCTTCTGTGTCTAGCCTGACAAAAGTCCCGTCTAGAGACACCTTCGCTATAGGCAAGCATGCACTCTATTCTTCGGCGACCTGCTTAATTCAGGCGCATTCGCCGGTGTAGTCCGTGGAGGAAACACAGGACGGGTCAGCAACATCCATGGTAGCCGCTGAATCCCGCAGTGCTCTGAATTTCTTGCCATTTATCACCACGTCCCGCATGTATGGATCCATCAATTTAAGGTTTTCTTCTGACTCTCTCATGCACGCGAACGCTATCTTTTGCTGTTTGCAGTTCAATGAGATGTGACCCTCCTTGCTGCACTTAAAACGCGCGAGCTGCTGGTGCCTGCTGTTTCGGCGAATCGGTTGATTTGTGCGACTCAATCTTTTTTTCGCAACCTCCTCCTTTTGATCCCGCGTCCTCTGTTAGGTGATCCCGGCGTGCTGGTGGCACCCTTCGGTCGGGGATTCTCCTTAAAAAGGTTTCTCCCTTTCCTTTCCTGTTATCGTACCCTGCCTTGCTTTGGCGGTATCGGCGAACGTAATACCGGTCTGCGAGCTGTGCCGCTTTGACTAGGTCTATATCTGTTAGCCTATCTTGCAGCCATATCCTCAGATCTTCTGGAGTCGCGCTATAGTACTGACTGCTCTAGTGCGATGCACTCCAGTACCTTGTCATGACTTCCGTGCACCTCAGCGGTCTTAAGACGCTCGTTTAAGTTGAATTTAAGCCGGTACGCGAAGTCAGCATGCGACTCTCCACCTTTCTTTGCCTGCCTGAATCGCTGCCTAACGGCTTCAGCAGAAAGCCGGTACTTTCTAAGCAGTGCGCTATTTATCTTCTCGTAGTCGTCACACTCTTCGCGTGAGAGGCGAGCCGCCACTTCGGTCGCCTCGCACGGAAGGAGAGGAAGTAACATCTCCTTCCAAGCGCTCTTGTCGATGTGCACCTTCCCGCATGCACGTTCGAAATTTACCAAAAAGAGTGCTACATCGCCTCCCACGCGGTATGGTGAGACGACATGTGCACTCTGCAATCTCTGCCTACCTTTCTCCTCTACCGAAGCTACAGGGCTAAGACGCGCCATATTCCCTCCGTTCGTTCGACGCGATTTCGAGCTCCTTCATTTTTTCTAGCATGTTCTCTCGCTTTTTCGTCGGCCTCCCGGACCCGCCGTCTTTCTTAAGCCAACCGAAGCTCTTCTTTCTGTTCGAACAACAACTTTTCTGCTCTTTGCGTTCAACAATCCTTTCCCAAGCCTCGTCGACGTCCTCAGTAGTCACCTCGTCCTGCCGCATAACCTCGAGAATTTCTGTTTTTCTTTTCGCAGAACGTCGCGAAGTCTCGGCTCCTGGCAAATTTCGAGCAGCTCCAGAACTTTTAACTTCTCTGTCGTTAGTTCCACCATTCGTTAGCAAGCCCACTAAAACAAAAGCCCTAGCTTTAAGTGAACAGAACAGTTTCCCTAAATCAATTTCCCAGACAACAGGAATCCGCACCTACCATCTGCCTGTGCTAGTACGGTCTGGCGAAATGAAGGGAAAACATAGGGCACTCACCCTGCCAAGGTATAGCTGACGCCCGTCAGTCCCGTAGCTGCCGAGGTCCGTTGGAGCCGGTAACTTCACGTGGACGAACCACAGCTGCCATCCAGTTATTGGTATTCATGTAGCGTGACTCTGCCGGAGAAGATTCGAGGACGATCGGAGGAAGAAAACTGAAAACTTTATACAAAGACTACATACTGTACAGGTGAGAGCAAATGAGAGTGCTTCTCAGTAAAGAGAGCTTCTTGACCGTCGGAAATGTCTCCCAGCAAAGGGTATCTCTCATGAGGGGGGCTCTCTTCTGGTAGCAAACCAGCAGCTCGTTAAATACTCTTCGTATTCCCCAGGTCCCTAGCTGGGGAATGCAGTTCGAAGAATGATGTTTAATCAAACGATGGCACTGATGGTACTACCCCCGGCCGGGCGGTCCTGATGTTCTCTCGCAGCTCAGTCGATGGAAAACGAACAGGGCCCGGTCACGTTTTCGTCCACGCGGCCTCCAGGTGGGCGCGCACGTGGGTGCGGACTGCGCCCATGTGGAACAGGAAGGCGCCTGCGTGACAGGATTGCGGGCTGTCTCCCAGCAGAGGTTGAAAGGTCTTGTGTACTTCGTCGTCTGATGACCGGAACGTGGAACCTCTGTCGAAGGCGCAGCTCTGGGGCAACTGTTCAACCGCAGCGTGACTGAAGAGGACAACACTCCGTTCCTCGACCTTATGGCATGTTCGAACACGTGGGGACGCCATTGTCTTCGCTGCTTCCGACATTCCTGCAGCCACGTTTCTTCCAGCGGGCTCATTCACCTTCGCGATGGTTTTCAGGGAATACTCCCCGTGTCTAAATTTGCCGAACTCAACAGCAGGAAGGGAGCGTGAGCACAACAGGCTAGACCATACTTTCACATACGGAGTGAACTGTATATCATTAGGGTGGCTTCATTTGCTGTGGTCAACGGCTTGTCAATCAGCAGTTCTCCAGGCTGATGTTCTTGAGAAACTCTATCAGGCACATCGTGGCATTATGGCTTGTTAAGGACTAGCAAGCCAGAGTGTTTATTGGCCCACACTCAACAAGGACATTTCCACTCTTGTCTCAAGCTGTGACACCTGCCAATCCACCCCTACCATTGGAGCATGTTCCCCAGCAGAGTTGTTAACGGGCAGAAAATTGAGAATGTTCGTACCGACCTTGCCCCATAACCTGAAACCATACTACCCGACAGATGCACATCAGAGGCTCCTCAAACTCGGACAGAGTGCACAGCTCAGATATGGAGACAACCACACTCGCATACTTGTACCTCTGAAGAAACGTCAACCTGTATGGGTGAGGCACAACAATGACTGGAAAAAAGCAGTTGTCACACAGGTTGGTCCTCAACAAAGGCGCTATACAGTGCAATCCACAAGTGGAGCAATTTATGTGCGTAACCGTGTGCACCTGAGGCCGCGCACTCAGGTGGTCCGTGAAGCCACTCCAACAGCAGAAGACTGCACCATAGACGAATCGGGGCGAACAAGTGCCAATGATGCTACACCTCACAACTATCCTGAAGAAGCAAGACATGTTTCGACATACGTGACAAGGGTTGAAAGAGCCATACGGCCACCGGCCAGAATCCAGAACTGAACGTTATGAAGTGCGTGTTTTATTGTTGTAATTATCACTCAGAAAGGGGCGTGTTGTGTATCTTCTGGCGCCCGCTACAAATTCGACTGTTTTAGTAAAGGCTAGGCCAGTCGTGGCCTCCAGAGCCGTTCCTCTCAATGGAGTCTGTCACTCGCGGCTTCGTGCCGCCGCATCTTTAAACCTGACACAACTAACAAAAACGACATAACAAGCACTAGTATTGAACGGGCCCAGCAATATTACTGCTCTGAACGCTTGCGTGCAAAATTCGTATACTTTATTCACTCCTGATATAACTACAGAGCCCTCAACTTTTTTTGCGTTTTTGCGTTTGCCACTGCAAGAAGAGATGGCGATGCTTTATGCGCATTTTTTTGTGGACATTCCAACAGTACTCGTGGTTTGCATATTTATGGCTTAAATGTTTTTCTAGTCGAACTATCATTCCTTTAGAGCCTAGAGGCAATACAAACTGATTTATGAAAAACGTACTTGTGGATTAGGAAGCGCGGGTCCTAGAAGCTCTTAAAATAATGCCAATTTTGTCTCCATAGATAAGATCATGAGGCACGCGGTGGACTGCGCGGTCATATGGCAGAAATATTGAACTTTTACGACTCTCCTAACACGAATGAGTACTTTTCGATCTTGCTGCTTCCCCACCCACTCCTAACAACTTCTGTCCCTAGGCTGGAAGAAAGGTGCTTACCACAGGAGTTCATGCTATATGAGTGTACTGGCCTTCAGTATCTGTGCCTAGGGATTCACAGGCACAGGTAATCAAAAAGAGAGCTTCCGAGAACATGTCGCTCGCCGGAAGTTTCTTCAGAAAGTATGCCGGCTGTACACGTCTACGTTCTCGCTAGGTGTATATGTATTGTTACGTTTCTGGGGGATTCGACGATCAAGCGGCGACTCCGAAGGCTGTCAGGAATGCCTCTATTCCGTCTCGGCAAGCGGGCAGGAAAGAGCGACGCAGCGCTCTGCCGTGGCGCATATAAATAACCAGCAATATCAGCGTTTTCCATATCGCGTCATGTTTAACAAGAAATCAGCTATACATTCAGTCCGACAGAGGGTGCTACTAACAGAACAGCGTAACAACTTCTCCCCCTTTTAGGAGGGCATCACCAAATTGAACAAGTTCCCCGCGTTTGTGCAAACCGCTGTGAAGAGCTCCCCTACAGTGGCAAGTCGACAATAATGAAGTTCGTGAGTGCAACACCATTGCTCCATATAGCACCGTCATGACGACAAGTTCGTCGCAGGTGAAATACTACTTCCGAGATTCGGTGCCGCGGAGTCTACAGGCGAAGGCAAAAGCACATAGGCGCACTGTTCCGAGATCTGGCGAGAGGGGGGGGGTTGTAGCAAGATGATGAAAGCACCCACACAACAGTGACGGCAGTGACATTGAGAACAGTCACAACAGTGTGACGACATCCGTGCCGTTAAAGAGATGTAGACTGCACTGCCCAGGACTCAAGATTTGCCCCGACGGTGTTCCTTGGAACCTTCGGCCGAAGCCACCGGTGACGCATTCTTGAAAGAGGCTGATCGCTGGGCAGGCGGAGAAACAAACAACAACCAAGCGCACAGAAGCCACCCAGGTGTCCAAGATGTCAATTCTGTTCACCGAAAGTGCCTCCGTTGGCCTCATTAGACTGCCCAAAAGTCTTCCTAAAGACAAACCGATTTTTAGCCTAAAAAATATTAGTAGCTAAAATTTTGAAAAAAGAAGATAGCATGAATGATTGCATAACGAGACTATTTACAGTGATGCAGATGTGACAAAAAAAACAAGAACACTAGATGGCGTGCTTATTCGTGCACGCGACTTAACAAGTCGGCGTTCGCATGAAGTTTACCTCTCTTATGCTTTACCGAAAAAGCATATTCCTGTAGTAATCCACCGGTGCAATCTGCCGTTCTTTTGAGACAGTTGCGTGAGCCTTGTCAACGGTCGATGATGAGTAATTGGAATAAATTGAGAGCCTCAAAGGTAACAGCGAAGCTTCTCGACAGCCCACACCAGGCAAGCGCATTCTTTTTGAACAGTGCTGTAAGCTTGGTCCCTCGCAGTATGCTTCCTGCTGGCAAACAAAATGGGGTGTTCTTCCCCCTTGTCGTTTTCTTGGCTTAGTACCACGCCCATTCCTCTTTCGCTAGCGTCACATTACACCACAAAAGGCCTCGCGTAGTCTGGGGTGGCCAGCACAGGATGAATTTTCAATACCAGCTTCAGACTCACACGCTTGACGCTTACGATCGTCCCACACAATGTTAATGGACTCATTTCTCTTGAGGGAATCCGTTAGTGGACTCGCTTTTTCCGAGAACCGGGAATGTACTGATGGTGGTAATTCACCAGTCCGATGAAAGACATCAAACCTTTCTTCGTTTTCGGCAAAGAAAATTCTGATTGCCTGAATTTTAAGTTGTTGTGGTCGTCTTGCTCCCGGACCGGCGACACGACCCAGATATTCGGATTAATTATGGCTGAATTTGCACTTCGCAGCCTTAATCGTTAACCCTGTTTCTTGCAAGCGAGAAAATGGTCGATGGTTGTGCATTTTTATGGCGAAAGGGCATCTACGGCAAAAGTGCGCCATGGCTCAAGGCATTTTTTATTTCTCAGGGTGGGGTCAGATACCCATTTTCCAAGCATTTCACCCCAAAGGGGCCGAGCACCATACCAGGGGAAAGCTTGTACCCATTGCATCGCCGGTGGGTACCTGGTGGCACTGGGGATCGAACCCCGCACCTCCCGCATGCGAGGCGAATGCTCAACCACTTAGCCACCCCTGCGATGCGCAAGCGGAAAAAGACCTGCTGCAAGTGTTGGATGTGGTCCGCCTATGTGTCTGAAAAAAATTGCTATATCGTCCAGGTAGAGCAGTGAAAAAGCCTCTATTCCGGCCAGAACCTGATTCATTGGCGTTGAAAATGCATACGGATCATTTTTTAAACCAAACCATAGAACAAGCGGCTTGAAGACACCGAACGGAGTCATGAACGCTGCCAGGCTGCTCGCGTGTTCAGTTAGTGGTGCTTGCCAGTACCCCTTGACAAGATCTATGGCTGAAATTTACTTTGTCCTGCTTACTTTCTCGATGCAGGCTTCCATATTCGGGATCGGGTAGACCTTGCTTACTGTAACGGCATTTAACTTACGGTAGTCAACACAGGGACGCGGATCTTTGCCGGGGCTCTAACAAAATCATCGGAGACACAATCCCTTTCACCCATCTCATTTAACTGCAGCAAACGCATTTGATCTACAGCATCTTTTAAAAGCTTTTCTTGGCGCGGGGAAGAGCGATAGGAGTTGCCCTGAATTGGCGACTAATTGGTCAATTCAATATCGTGCTGGACTAGATTGGTCTTTCCGGGAATTGTGGAAAAAAGATTGTGGTATTTTTCGTTTAAGGCAGTCAGATCCGCGAGTTGATCCCGACTAAGCTGTATCGCATCTGTCGAAACAGCTTAGATTTTTCTGACTTTCGACGCCCCGTCGGTTTTCCCCAAATAAGAAATATGAGCCTGAACTTCCTCTAGTTGATTTAGTGCTATGCTGACGACTTGTACCCTTTCCAGGTACGGCCTCATTAAGTTGCAGTAATATATGCGAACCTCTTTGCGACGTCCAGGACGTTTTACGACATAGTTTGTCTCAGATATTTTCTGCTGGATCATTGCTGGCCCCTCCCACTGCACCTGCAATTTATTAGTCTTAGCAGACCGTAAGAGTAGCATCTTTTCTCCTTCCTTGTACACTCGAAGGCGACCGTTTTTGTCGCAGAAAATATTACCACGAGCCAGAACTTTCTCTAGATTTGCTTCTACAAGCTCTCGAGTTTTGTGGAGGCGGTTCAGTAGTGAGAGTACACACTCGGTTACCATGAGGTTCTCAGCTTCGCCTTCCCAGCCCACAGGCAGCAATCGCAAAGGCGAACAAAGTTTTTTTCCATAAACCAATTCCGGGGGCGTAAAACCCGTGCACTCGTGAGGGACGGTTCGCAGAGCGCAAAACATAGCTGGCAAAGCCAAGTCCCAATTTTTTTCTGCTCGTGGCCTAAGGCCCTAAGGATACGTTTAATGACCGAATGCGTTCTCTCCACGCTATTACTTCGTGGGTGGTTTACCGAACTGTGCAAAATTTTGATGCCACACATTTGAAAAAAGCTGCTTGTTAAAGCACTGGTAAAAACACTACCATGATCACAATGGATCTCAGTTGGGAACCCGATCCGACAGAGAATTGTGAGCAAACTGTCTACCACATCGACAGAAGTCTGGTCTTTCGTGGCCACGGCCTCGGTTCGAAACTTGCTAGCAGGGCAGACCATGGTTAATAGACACCTGTAACCAGTCTTAGTGGTAGGTAGTAGACCTACGACATCACAGGCCTCTTGAATGGTTCCCTAATTATCGGCACTAGGGTAAGGGGCGCCCTTCGTCGCTCGTTCGGTCGTCCGTCCTTTGACACGTGTGACACGAACAAACTCCTCAGCGTCGTTGAAACAACCGCACCAATAATACTCTGCCAATGGCCTGCACTTCGTTTCCTGATTCCTAAGTTCCCCGACCATCCTCATGAGCAAGTTCCAAGAGGTCACGCCTTTACATGTATGGAGCTACCAGCTGGTCTACTTCATTCCCGCCTTTGTCCTTAAAGTGTCGATAAATAAAGCCGTTCTTCACATAAAACAAGATAATCGGAGTTACAGTTTTCCCCCAGGCTATCTCGGCATTTTCCTAGCGTTGGGTCCATGGCCTGTTCACTGGTAAGCGTGGACTTCTCAACCTTTACCAGATCATAGAAATTTGTGCCTCCCGGCGAGACCAGCGTGGTTACGTCCGCTTCTTCGATCATATCCTCCGGAATCACTCCTGCCGTTTCATTATTTGACTTATCAGCTTCTGTCCTCGTCGCGAGCGTTTGCGGCTCAGAGCCGTTGTCGTCATGCAGCGAATGACTACAAGAAAGGGATTCATGTCAAGCGAGACGCACGAGTCACCGAGCTGCCTTGCCGTCCTATTCGAAATAATGTACAGAACGCTAGGCAATACCCCGTCGGACACTGCTGCCTCAGTGTCTACTACACTAAAAGGCTCGTCTAGTTTTACTCTGGCTACTGGAAAGCTGATTGCACAATCTTCCAAGGAATGACGAACCCACACGCAGTCGCCTGTGAAATCGTCTTGCGAGGAATGAACCAGGTCGTTCATGGTTTCGGTGGCTCTCAGAGCCTCGCAAGACACCATTTACTTCTATGTCGTACAGGTATGGCCTAAGCAGGTCTTCTGCCTTACCCATGCACAAGTTAACCGGGGACACTCTGGTCACACGATAGCGGGAAGCGAGATGAACCGGTTGGTGATATTTGTAGCAAAAAATAGGCTTTCTTGCTTCAAACGAATTTGTTTTTAGGTTTTGCTTGCCTGAATTCAAAACTTCCTCTGAAGATGAAACATGCGCCGTGAACACTGCACTTTTAGATAACGGACGAACCCTTCCTCGCTCCTGGATTCGGACAAAGCTAAGCTTCTCGTTGTCAAACTTTTTCCCATCTCTGGAGCAATACAAGACTGTGTAATCAGCCGCCACGTGCTGTAATCGTTCGGCAGCAGTAATTCTGTGGCGCATGTACTCATTTTCCTGCATTTTGCAGCGTACACTGTGTACGAGATCACTTCAAGACTTGGTCCTTTTCATCAGCATGATAAGAACCAGCCTGTTCAGAAGCCTGCTTATCACCAACCCCTGCTACTGCGCACGTCCGCGGAGCGCCATCTGCATCACCTGAGAAGGCTACACATGCTCTGCTCTCGAATTCTATGCTTGGTTCGGCAGCAGTGGTTCTGTGGCGCATGTACTCATTTCCCTGCATATTGCAGCCTACACTACGTATGGGATCGCTTCAAGACTTGGCCCTTTTTATCAGCATGACAAGCACCAGCCTGTTCTGAAGCCTGCTTATCACCAACCCCTGCTACTGCGCACGCCCGCGGAGCGCCATCTGCATCCCCTGAGTTTACAGCTGTTTTCCCTGTGTGCGTAGCCTTCTTCTGATCCCATTGAGTCATAACAGGAACCAGAGCAAAGAAGAGCGAGAGAGAAAGAAGAAAGGAAAGGCAAAGAGGTTAACTAGGCGACGCCCGGTATGCAACCTTACGCGTTGGAAGGGGAACGGAGGGTGAGATAAAAAGGGGAGAGAGGAAAGAGATGATCACTTTCCCACATGTCCGTTGGCCATTACTTGCTGGGTACACCGGGCACACACTGATAGTTCAGAACCTTGCACTCAGTCCTGAGTCCTTTAAGAGCTTGAAAAGTGCCTTGTAAGCTGCCCTCTGCGATGAAGGCTTACTCCAAGGACCCAGAATCTTGGCTTGAGTAAGGGGCGGAGGATCTAAGCGGCGGAGTGTTGCAGCCAGGAGGGCACGCTCACGCTGAATCCGAGGGCAGTTACAAAGAAGGTGTTCTCTTTTCTCGTCGCGCACATAGATCTCAAACGCAGGAGAGTCTTTCATTGCGATTAAGTGGGAGTAGGTATTTGTAAACGCCCCTCCCAGCCACAGGCGACACAACAGAGTAGCATCGCAGCGGGAGAGGCCGGGCGGAGGGTTGAATTGAAGTAAGGGGTCTAGGTGGTGCATATGACATGCGGAGTTTCCAGAAGACCATGACGCTAAAATCTCATTTCGGCCAAAGATTCGCAGATGACTTGCTGCGTCGGTTCTTAACGGTATCTGGACTATGTTGGCACCGCCGTGAGCTGGGCCCGAATTACGGAACTCGCTCTAAAGTTGTAGAGCGTTACGTCAAAATGACGACAGCATGACGACAAGGCTAGACGTCAACGCGTGACGGAACGCGGAATCAACCAATGGCTAGTAGGGTGCCGCCCCGGAAGCGCTTATTTGAACGACAAGAGGCCAATTTGCACGGCAAGGGGCCGTATGCTAACTTTTTTATAAGAATACGCAGTGAATAAAATAAACATTGTTTTATTCTTTCATAAAAGTGTATTTCACTCTCACTGCCATGAAGTAAAACAAGAAGGACATTCACTTTTGCAAATAACTGCTTTCGTGGGTAAGTTTTGTTGCCATGAGGGCGCGCTGGCAGATGTAAACACTGAACATGGCGGCCTTCTAAAAAACAGCTGATCCCACGGCTAGTTCCTGCTTTTCTGGCGTCGTCTGAAATCAAGGTTCTATTTGGTTGTCCAAAGTGAGCGGATAACAATTATCGAAGCCAGTGAAGGTCACGGGCCTCCAGAAAGGAACCTGCACGAAACGTCGGGCCCGAAAATCGACGAAGACAACTTGAGGTAAGCCTGTGTTATTGGTTTAAAGATGCCACATGCCAAGCATATGATTTGGGTTCTGTTTCTTTCACTTTAGCAAATACAAGGCGTCCACGAAGCACGGCTTGTTGGATAAAATCAACTTTTTTGGCTTCATAAACGTCTGGCACAAATGATTCAGTTGGGAAGGAGCAAGAACCAAGCAAGGCGGTTGGGCGCACGCTAACAACCTTGCTCGTTTTCGGTCGTTCTTGGCTGTGCTATAAGTTGCTGCAGCGCAGCACACGCATATGTTCCTGTAAAAACATATTAGCCCGAACTCAGAGCAAAGGTTTTTCTCTGTTATTCCCTGCTTTCGAAAAGCGGAACAGAAACTATTCCCTGTTTGTTTTCCCCGCTGTGTTCGCTGCTGCAATTCTCTAAGCGGGAATTATAGTCTCGAAATGGCGCCAACACGAAGAATGCCGAGCGAGCAAGAGCTAATCGTAATAGAGTCTATGAAGAGCCATCCGCTCTTGGCTCGGGCTTCTGCCGACCTAACAAACTCATACACAGCTGTTGAAAAGCGCGAGCTGTGGATCCAGCTTGCGTCGATTCTCAACAACAAGGGGTCGGCCGTTTAAAAACATGATGTCTTTGCCTTGCGCCTTGCTAGCACTGTTTATTCCATCTGTGGTGTATTTTAGTCCCGGAGGAGGTGCAGGAATGCATAGACAAGTGGTTGAGCATTATTGATTGCTTCTCTTTTGCTAGTGCTCTTTTAGTTTCATGGTTTGCCAGTACCAATCAGCCGCACCTTTTACCCTGTTACAGCAGAGGAGATGAACGGGGAGCCTCAGCAAGTTGTCGACAAGACACACGGAGCCCCACAGACCGTGAGTTGGCTTTCCATTATTCAAGCTCCATACTACCCTTTCTGGCAGCTGATTGAAAGTAATAGCACTATACTCTTTGGCAGCATTTGCAGCAGTAGCCAAAATACTGCAGAGATTCTACAGTACACACAAAACTATCTCTCTCTGGCTTTGCCACGCAGTGCAGAATGTTTATTTCTCTTGCAGTGAGGCTGTGACATCTCCTAGCAGTCTAGCAAATGTGCACATGAAATATGCTACTACAATGCTGCCCAAGATTGCTGTCCTGTATATTTATGTCAAGCCCTCTAACACATTGTACCAAATGTTTTGCGTATTCCACCACGTGATGAGCACATTTTCTTTCCCGACAGCTACACCGGTGCCCTCGCCGCAGCCCTCACAGCAGCACACACCAGAGCCCCCACTGCAGCCCTCAACATGTGCCACGCCTAGCCTTCTTGGGAAGCGACGGCGAGACGATGGGGCCAATAAGGTGCTGCGCCAGATGCTGTATGAATCGCATCGTTTGGATTCCCTTACTGACGCCCGGAACCGCCAGGACGCTGCTTTTCAGCAAAGCATGCTGGAGGTGTGTACTCGCTGCGCACACTGCACTTTGAAGAGTCGAAGCCGTCACCTGAAGCATAAATATCAGTGCTCTCTTTTGAGCACCTCTACTTCTGTTTTGACGCCTCTTGTGGGAGGTGGTTGGGACAGCTGAGTTTATGAAACTGACACGAGTCTTCTACAGCCATACTTTGTCCAAAATATCTCAGCACCTGAAATTTTACATAAAGCTTAAGCGAGATCTCAAAATTGGTTGTCAGTAATAATTTGTAATTGGAAGTATTTTTACATGCAGGCCATATGGGAGGTGACAGATGCTGTGCAGGCGTCAAATGGTCAGCAAGAGCTGCTCATCCAGAATGTGAACCTACTGACGCTAATCTTACAAAAGCAGCTTGAGCCACCTGCACCACATTGAATTGTTCATATTTATGTCATTATTTGCTTGTTTTTATTTTTATGAAAGAACCTCTTCATATGTTTATATTTATTCAAGAACATTATTTACTTCTCTGCCAGGTGCAGACTCATTGAACTATTTTTAGTTTGCTTGTTAAAATTTCTGTTTTATGTGTTTGTTTATTTACATTGTCTGCTTCTCTGTCAGGTTTCTGTTTTTGTATTTATTCAAGATCATCTCTGTCATGTGCCATAGCATCATTTTTTTATTTCTTGTAAGCTCTGCAGGCCCGGATGCTTCAGACTGTTTATTTTCTTCCAGTTATGTAATTTAAGCTCTGCCAGGTGTGAAAGCCTCCTATACTCTTTTATTTTCCATTCCTTTCAAATGTTTACCTGCAGCTGTGGCAGGTGCACAAGGTGCAATTTCTAGTGCTTGTTTTCTTTCATTGCAATATGTGGGGCAAAGTTGTTCTGAAGTGACTAGTTATGAAGGGCACCATAATATGGGGATTCTGGATAAATTTTGAACACTTCGATTTTGTGTCTGTTAAGGTTGTTTGCATGTTCCTGAGTCGTTTTTTTTTCGCATTACTTTTCCTGCTTTTCCGTAAAGTGTCCATTGTGTGCATTGTAACATGTTCTATCCTCAGTAGACCCGAGGAAAAATGAGGCTTGCCAGCATTCGTCCAAAGTCGCTTCTGAACTAGTGTTGAATGCAGACAAAAAAAAATTTGGCGGATGCTTGAGCTCCGCCTTTAAAGGTATGATGCAACAATGTTAATATCTCTCGTTTGTGGATCCCTTTACAACTTCAAACGCAGCCATGTTGGCATCATCGTCTGTGATACTCGTGTGTCTTTTACACGTAACATGATTTTTTAGTCCAGTAAAATCTACGAAGAGCAATGTCGTGTAGCACTTGCTGTGCATTCCACCAGTTATGCAATGTGTTTCAGAAAACTGCAAACCAGGGCTGCATCGAGCCTACAAGTCTGCACAACATGCCAAACCTGTGATTACTAGCATTCAAGCTGGCAGTCAAGATGAAGCTTTTTTTTTAAGGGGCAAACAGCGTGTAAGACTTAGACGGAAAGCAAAGAAAACATAGGACGAGTGCTCATCCTGTGTTTCCTGTGCTTTCCGGCTATGTCTTTCGCACTGTTCGCCTTAAAAATGTACAGCCAACTCGCCCGTTTGGCCATAGTGTAAGATACAACTGTTATTGTGCAATCTCTGCGCAGCACTCGACAAGGCATATGCAAATCACTGTTGATGCTGCATGCTTTTGTTTCCCTGCTGTGTGTTACAGTTGGCAAACTAGTATGAACAGCTGTGGCGAAAAAAATTATTGTGACCAATGAATAAACGTGGTGCAAAAACAAACGCTTTACTGGTTCCTAGCAGTCTCCACACCACACTTTTCCCTTGTGCACATTCATCAAACACATAGTTACAGCAAGCAACTGTTTGCCTAAGTGGGCAGGTCGACGTAAGCAACGGCGAAAGACGGTGTACAAGGATGCATTTCACTTGTTGGACGAGCTGTTTCGGCGTGTATTTCGACTTGAGAAGGAGAAAGTGCAGTAGCTGTGCGGCAAGCTTGCTGATGCACTGAAAGGCGTACTGGTGACCACTGCCGGTGGAGCAGCAGTTGGTGTGTGCACTTCATATCTTGACACTGGAGGCTTTCAAGCACACGTAAGAAAAAGTAATTTACAAATGCTGGAATGTGGCTACCAGTGGCCAAGGGCATCATATCACACAGGGGCTCGCGCACTAACAGAGGGCAATGGCACTGCCCGTAGCAAGAGTGGCTACGACAACTCGCCACGCCAGCACGGCGAGTCATTGCAGCCACAGCTGCCAGATGGTCTAGGGCTTACTGCCGGTGGTGCTGCTGTTGCTGCTGCTGCTGCCGCTGCTGCTGTCGCCGCACCATCTGCAGGTGTGCTTGCCTCTGCGGACGGGTTGTGCCAAAGAGGCCAATTATACGGTCTCGCATGGCTCTACCACGCAGGTAGGTCATGCGGGATCCTGTCCCCGCCAAGTACCCGGCAAGCAGAGGTGGTCCATTGTTGTCAGGGTCATCAGTAGTGTCGTCTTCGTCTGCAGCCAGGGCTTCTTCAAGACAGATGTTGTGCAACGCAGCACACGCTGCAATGATGACCACCGCCCGCTCCGGCTCGTAGTGGAGTGTCCGGTACCTTTGAAGGCACCGGAAGCGGCTTTTGAGAACACCAATGCAGCGTTCCACAACACATCGCATTGAGGCGTGTGCTGTGTTGTACTGCCCTTCTGCAGTGTTTGCACCAGGATGCCCTGACATTGGTGTGAGCAGCCACGGCTCCAGTGGATATCCACTGTCTCCTGCACGACCAAAATTTGCAGTGAAGTGTGTTGTTGCCTATGTAATAAATGATTCATATCAAGCAGCTCAAAGCCAGTATGCTGAACCAGAATTCATAGGCATGCAGAATATTCATGACTAAGGGGTACCTCTGTAAGCACAGCCTTCTAGGTTAATGATGTACTGTGATATCTTACACGACAATAACGATGTGCACACCTCTTCTGCCTTGATGTTTTACGCTTGAAATACGATTCACTTTATAACAATGTTTCTTGTGCCTCTGCACCAGCAGTAACAGTAAATACACAAAAATAAATACATCATATTGTTGCATGTCATCCATGTTATAACCCGCCTCTTTTAGGTATGAGCCACTGCTGTAGCTTAATACGTGCTTTCGAAGTGCTGCTTACCCAGAAGAAACTCTCCATCCTCCAGCAGCCCGTGCTCCACCTTCCGACGCAGCCGTGAGTAGCGCCAAGAAAAGGCATCGTGACAAGACCCCGGGCAGCGAGGGTCGACCGCAAGGATCTTCATGTCTGCGTCGCAGATCTGCGAGAAACACAGGCAGACAATCTTGGACGTGAACTTCCACTGTCGAGGTCGCGGCTTTCGAACCCATGCGGTCAGAAAGCCAGTCTACTCACGATCATGGTGTTCATCGCATAGTATCCTTTGCGGCTCCAGAATGCTGCCCGGTTTGCTGGGTCTCCCCGCGGCGCTTTTATGGCAATCAGCGGGCCGTCGACGCAGCCGACGACGCCTGGGATGGTGCCGCGGGGAAGGAAGGTCGCCTTCGCTGCCGCTTTTTCCTCGGGGTGCGCCGGGAAACGCACCCATCCCTTCTGTGCGCCGACTTTGCAGATGGCCTCAGCCACACGCCGCACGCACTTGCTCACCGTCGGTTGTGCGAGGCCGACGGTCTGCTCGTTGCCGACGCACACTTGAAAGCCCCCGGAGGCAAAAAAAACGGAGCGCACAGCACCTGCCGCCGCACCGACAAAACGCTCGTCCGTACGCCTCGCAGTTCGTCTGCAAGTTCGCCGCACAACCACTCCACTTTCTCCTTATCGAGTCGAAATAACCGACGGAACAGCTCGTCCTCGTACACCGTCCTTCGTCGTTGCTGGCGCCGACGTTGCCCCCTCCGCCACCAATAAACAGCAGACGACGCCGCCGCCATTTTCCCTCTAAAACTCTGTAGACCGACTCTTCGCGGTCGCAAAAAACAGTCTAAAACCGCGGGCATAATTAGGTGTTCAACGTCATACGTTTTTTCTTGTCCGTGACGCCATTGCAGCTTCCCGTGACGCAACTTTTCAAAATGGCGCCGGCGACCAATAGGAGCGGGCATTTTAGAGCGCTCTCAATTGTAGAGCGGTCGGAGCGAGTTCCGTAATCCGGGCCCTGATCGAGCTGCAACGTCCGCTTCGTCGTTTCCAACAATGTCACAGAGCAAAGCCGGATAGGGATGCGGAAGATTGTACTGAATGCAGCAGTCTCAGGCAGATGAACTGTAGATGAGCTGACGCAGATGATATATATGAACGGGAACAATATTCCCGAATAAATAACCTTGAAGTAAAAGGGGTTCCTAAAGACGGTGATGGAACAGGCGTCGTGGTGAAACTATATATGATATGGTGATATATGAGACAGATACTGGGCCATTTCCTTTCCCCGAAAACCAATTATTGTTATCTCGCGGTGCGCTTACTAGCGACAGCAGTGACCACTTGCCGATTTTTGGTTTTATTCTTGCAAAGGTTATCCTGCACCCCCAAACGATACGCCTCTTTGTAGACAAGACATAACCGAATCTTCCTTGCCATCTTGTCGAGCCGATGTTCAGTGTCATGACTGGATCGATATTCTTTCAAGCACTGATGTCAATGCAATGTACATAGCCCTTGTATCTCAAATTAGACATCTTTACCGAAAGCACTTTCCATCTGTAGTGCGACGAAGGAGCAAAAAGTAACGGAAACCGTGAGTAACACGTGATCTAGTCAATAAAGTTCATATAAGTAAGTCTTAACTGGATATTTGTGAAAAGCAAGGACATAAATGCATTACAAGCGGATGAAAAATACAGAAATAGAGTAAATAAAACGCTCAAAGTTGCCAAGGAAGAATACTTTGCTACCTATCTGCGTTAGGCATCCCGAAACCTCGAACTCTTGTGGAAACGCTTAAATAGCATCATTAAACCAATAAGTCATTCCACCATTACCAGCATAAAAATTAAGAATGAAGATATAAGCCGCACTGATCACTCTAATGCGTTCAATACGCATCTCGTCTCCGTTGGGGAAACTGACCAAGCAGGCATTCCACCATTACCATCATAACAATCAATAATGAAGATATAAGCCGCACTGATCTCTCTAATGCGTTCAATGCGCATTTCGTCTCCGTTGGGGAAACTGACCACGCAGGCACAGCTTACTTTCCCACTACAGATTGCATCCCTAATATCTCCGGAAATATGGCATTATTTCCCACTAATGAAAGTGAAGTGATTCATGTATATAACAACCTCAAAATTCTAAATCACGTGATGCGATTGAAGTGCAAATTGCTTTTATTAAGTACATTGATATTGTTACAAGTGGACGAATCATGAACGAAGAAGTGGCGGTGCGCTGAACGACGACGACGTTGACAGTTGGTAGCTGGGCGCTCGGTTCTGAGCTGAGTGCTGGCCTTCTCAGAGCAGCCGCCAATATAGACTTACCACCGTAACATCCCCGTAACATCTTTTGGTGGAGGTCGCGGGTTCGAGCCGACATGCCGACGACCCGACGGGCCGAACCGGCGAGATGACTACCGACCCGGCCCCTCCGTCTGCGCCTGCCACGCCAACTGTCGTCGTAGCCCACCCTCGCGACCCGGGCACATTCTGCGGTACAGATGGCGTGGACGTCGAGGACTGGCTCTCGCTTTATGAGCGTGTTAGCCAGCACAACAGGTGGAACGCCACGCTTATGCTGGCCAATGTAATATTTTATCTCGCCGGCACCGCACGCGTCTGGTTCGAAACCCACGAAGAAGAGATTGCCACGTGGGATGCCTGCAAGCAAAAGCTCCGCGACCTGTTTGGGAAACCAATTGGCCGTCAGCTTGCTGCCAAAAAAGAACTTGCAGCTCGCGCCCAAACGGCCACTGAATCATATATTACGTACATTCAAGACGTCTTGGCACTGTGCCGAAAGGTCGATCCCAACATGACCGAAGACGATAAGGTAGGCCACATTCTTAAAGGCATTGCCGACGATGCCTTCCACCTTCTTCTATGCCGGGACTGCTCTACGGTTGACTCCGTTCTGCAGGTGTGACGACGCTTCGAGCAGGCCAAGCACCGGCGCATTGCACACCGCTTCGACCGCTTGCCTAACACAGCTGCCAGTTCCACGTGCGAGGATCTGCCGACACTAAGGCAGCCTTCTAACCCCGACAACGTGACTCGCATCGTGCGCCGTGAACTGGAGGCGCTGGCTCCTGTTACGCCCAACGCGCCCTTGTCGGACAACACCCTGGCCACAATATCCCTTATTCAAGCTGTCGTCCGCCAGGAGGTCGCCAACTTGGGCATGCCCTCCAGCCATCGTCCCGTCGAACCTCGGAGTGCGAGCCCCATCTCTCCCGTGGTCGCTACTGCTACGGCCCGCAACACCTTCGTCCCAAGTTACACAAGGTATCGCAATCCGGATGAGTGGCGTACCCCTGACGACCGGCCGATCTGCTTTACGTGCTCGCGCGTAGGCCACATCTCCCGCCACTGCCGCAGCCGTTGGTCCACACCTCCCCGACCTTTGCCCTACGTCGACCGCCGTTATGACTATGGACCCCGTCGCTTCACGCCTCGGAATGACCCACCCAGCGCCGAGTCCACACCGCCTCCTCGTAGAACCAGCCGCTCTCCCTCCCCGACAGCCCACCGTTCCCGCTCACCTCTTCCGCACCGCAGTTACTCACCGTCCTCTGCAGGCTGCTTCGCGGGAAACTAGCCAGTGCAGCTCCCGGAGGTGATGCTGCATTGGTGCCCCGACCTGAAAATCCTCTACTAACCCAGCCTTCGCCCTGTAATCTGCTCGACGTTTTTGTGGACGGTGTTCCTGTTTCTGCCCTCATTGACACTGGTGCCCAAGTCTCGGTTCTTAGCTCATCCTTTTGCCGTCGCCTCAAAAAAGTTCAGACCCCTGCCACTTCGCCCACCGTTCGCGTTGCCGATGGCAGCACTGCTGCCGTCACTGGCCTGTGCACTGCCCGCGTCACTCTTGCCGATCGTCACATCCCAGTTTTGTTCACCGTCCTCGAACACTGCCCTCACAATGTGGTCCTTGGTCTCACTCTGCCCTTATCGACTGCTCCAGCGGCCTTCTACGATTGGACCTGCCTCTCAGCTCAGCCGACACACCCTCAAGCTCCACGCCCCGCCTTCGCTCCACCGAGTACGCTCGCCTGCCCCCCGAATCTGCCGTTTATCTGCCTATGTCCCCATTTCCTGCGGTTCCTGATGGGGATTATCTTGCCTGTCCACTCGCCGATTGCGTTCTCTCCCGCAATGTTGTTCTTCCGCACCTCATTGTGACCGTCACCAAGAATAGCACCTCCCTTCCTGTCCTCAACTTCAGCTTGTCACCACAAGTTCTTCCTGCAGGCATATCGCTTGCTACTTTGTCATCTCTCACCGACTGTACCGTCACTGCTTTCTCACCTGGACCGCCTTCTACTGTCTCTCAAGCGGCCGACATCCCGGCCAACGTTCCGCGATCCATTTCTGCGATGATTGCTTCTGACCTGAGCCCCGAGCTTGCACAGGATCTTCACAACCTTTTGGTGTCCTACTCCGACATTTTTGACTTCGCTTCTGCTCCTCTGGGTCAAACATCGGTAGTGACTCACCGCATTGACACCGGCGATGCCAGACCTATACACCGGAGGCCTTATCGTGTGTCGCTACCAGAGCGCCAGATCATCCAGCGGGAGGTGGACAAGATGTTGGCCAACGATATCATCGAGCCTTCAAACAGCCCTTGGGCATCTCCTGTCATGCTCGTGAAAAAGAAAGACCAAACTTGGCGGTTTTGCGTCGACTATCGTCATCTCAACAAGGTCACGAAGAAAGACGTCTATCCCCTTCCGCGCATAGATGATGCCCTGGACTGTTTACATGGCGCCCGCTACTTTTCTTCCATCGACCTTCGTAGCGGGTATTGGCAAATCTCTGTTGACGCAAGAGACCGCGAGAAAACAGCTTTCGTCACCCCTGATGGCCTTTACCATTTTAAGGTCATGCCCTTCGGCCTTTGTAACGCCCCTGCCACATTTGAACGGATGATGGACTCGTTACTCCGGGGCTTCAAGTGGACGACCTGCCTTTGTTACTTAGATGATGTAATTGTTTTCTCGCCCTCTTTTGAAACCCACCTGCTTCGCCTTTCGTCCATCTTGGCACTTTTCCGCCGCGCAGGTCTTCAACTCAACTAAAAAAAATGTACTTTCGGCCGCCGCGAACTCAAAGTCCTCGGCCATTTGGTGAAAGCGAGTGGCATACAACCTGACCCTGATAAAGTTCGTGCCGTCAGTGCTTTTCCCTGTCCCCGCTCGCCCAGTGATGTCCGCAGCTTCATCGGTCTCTGTTCCTACTTTCGCCCGTTCGTCCCGAACTTCGCAGCCGTCGCTCGCCCTCTCACCAATCTGTTGCAGAAAGGCGTTCCTTTTTCCTGGGGCCCAGAGCAGGCTACTGCATTCTCCAGCCTTATCGCCGTCCTCACCAACCCTCCTGTACTGGCCAATTTCAACCCGTCTGCCCCGACTGAACTTCGCACCGATGCCAGTGGTCACGGAATTGGCGCCATCCTTGCTCAGCGACAACGCGGCCAGCACTGCGTGATTGCGTACGCCAGCCGTCTTCTTTCTTCCGCCGAGAAGAATTACTCCATCACAGAACGCGAGTGCCTGGCTCTTGTTTGGGCCATTGGAAAATTCCGCACATACTTGTTCGGCCGCCCGTTCACTGTTATAACCGACCACCACGCCCTGTGTTGGCTCTCATCTCTCAAGGACCCTACTGGCCGTCTTGGCCGGTGGGCATTGCGATTGCAAGAATACACCTTTTCCGTGGTTCACAAGTCCGGTCGTCTCCATCAAGATGCAGACTGCCTGTCCCGCTATCCCGTCGATCCTCTTTCCACAGACTGTCAGTCGGATGCCTGTGTCCTCTCCATCTCCGACCTCTCCCACATTGCCGACGAACAGCGCTTGGATCCCTCCTTCACCTCTCTTATCGACCGCCTCAGCACCGACCGCCTCGACACTTCTCTGGCCCGGTTTTTGCTGGAAGGGAACACGCTGTACCGCCGCAACATGCGACCTGATGGCGCTGAGCACTTGCTCGTTGTTCCCCGCCACCTACGGTCCACTATCCTCGAACAACTGCATGACGCACCTACGGCTGGTCATCTTGGTGCCTCCCGTACGTACGACCGCGTGCGCCGGCGTTTCTTCTGGCCTGGTCTGTACCGCTCCGTCCAACGCTACGTCGCCGCTTGCGACGTCTGTCAGCGCCGAAAGAAGCCCGCTGTCCTGCCGTCTGGACACCTGCAGCCGATCCCCACCCCGACCGACCCGTTTTCTCGTGTTGGACTAGATTTACTTGGGCCCTTCCGGGAGTCCTCCACGGGGAACAAGTGGATTGCCGTCGCCACCGATTATGCCACGCGGTACGTGATCACTCGCGCCATTCCAACCAGCTGCGCCACTGACGTCGCTGACTTCCTTCTGCACGACGTTATATTACACCATGGCGCTCCCCGTCAACTCCTTACCGACCGTGGCCACTGCTTCCTTTCCCGAGTTGTTCACGAAATCCTTCGTTCGTGCTCCGTTCGTCACAAGTTCACCACTGCTTATCATCCTCAGACGAACGGCCTTACGGAGCGTCTCAACCGCACGCTGACAGACATGCTCGCCATGTACGTATTCGACGACCACCGGGACTGGGACATAAGCTTGCCTTTTGTCACCTTCGCCTACAACTCTTCGCGCCATGATACCGCTGGTTACTCGCCCTTCTATCTTCTCTTTGGACGAGACCCCTTACTGCCCTTCGACACTCTGCTGTCCACAGCTGGCCCTGTCACGACATATGCGCGTGACGCTATCGTCCGAGCAGACGCCGCCCGCCAGGTTGCTCGACACAAGCTCTCCGCCTCCCAAGAGGCTCAAAAACACCGCTACGATGGCCTGCACCGTGATGTGCAATACCCTGCCGGATCTCTCGTCTTGTTGTGGCTCCCATCCCGTCGTGTGGGGTTATGTGAAAAACTTCTGCCGCGCTACACAGGTCCTTATCGTGTATTACGGGCAGTGACCGACGTAACGTATGAAATCACGCCGCTGCACCCAAGGTCGACGTCCGCTCCACTGAAGTCCGAAGTCGTTCATGTAGCTCGCCTCAAGCCCTATCACCCACCATTGACATCGCACGCCTAACACACACCGGGACGTTGCCTTCAGCCGAGGGGGATAGTGTTACAAGTGGACGAATCATGAACGAAGAAGTGGCGGTGCGCTGAACGACGACGACGTTGACAGTTGGTAGCTAAGCGCTCGGTTCTGAGCTGAGTGCTGGCCTTCTCAGAGCAGCCGCCAATATAGACTTACCGCCGTAACATCCCCGTAACAATGATCGCTCCACTGTTGACTAGTATGTATAACTTAGCCTTTGAACAAAATACATTTCCAGAACTAATGCAAATAACCAAAGTGATTGTAATACATAAAGGAGGTGACAAAAATATAATTTTAGGCCCCTTTCAATTCTCTGTGTTATCTGATGGACTATAAAAATTATGAACATTCGTCTTTATTCATTTTTAGAAAAGAATTCACTCATTTCGCCAAGCCAACACGTATTTCTGAAGTGAAAATACACAGAATTAGCTCTTTTAACGCAAAAATAAGTCAATATTGATGCCCTACAAAATAAGCAACTAATTTTGGGTGTATATATATATAGATTTTGAGAAGGCATTTGATAGCGTACGTCACAAAACGTTAGTAAAGAAACTTTAGCATTATGACGTACGGGGAAATTCTAATGCTCTCTAATCATCGAACCTTCAACTCCGCGCTCAGTATGTTAGCCACAATAATAAAAGTTCTGGCGCGAAAATCTTGCTTCCGGTGCCCCTCAAGGCAGTGTTCTCGGTCCCCTCCTATTGTGTTCTTGACATAAATGATATCTTTTCTACTATTAGCGAGGTGCAATGGATTGGATATGCAGATGATACCGCGCTCTTAATTACCAGAGATACCCCAAATAATTTTATACACGCAGCACACATAGCATTACACTTTGTTAAGCATTGGTCTGATAATAAATACATGAGAATTAATGCAAAAAAATATTCAAGCAATACTTTTTCGCGCAAGACACACCACTATCCATCCCGCAGAAAAGCTTTTCCTAGCAAGTGATGAAATTGAAATACGAACGCTCGTTAAATCACTTGGGGTCTTTTTTTTCAGGAGACCTAACTTGGGTTAGGCACGTTGAATACGTTTGCTGCAAATTAAATAGAATCAATGGCGGGATCGTCAAGCAGGAACCGGCATATACTACTTACAAAAGTATAAATAATGAAATACAGCGCCTTATTTTTATCCACACTTGATTATTATCATCTTGTATGGACCACCACATCAAAACAAATCATTAATAAGCTAACAACATGTCAAAACGCGCCATTCGAGCCATTGCGAACATTTAATACCGGGATCATACGCCCGCATACTTCGCATCCTATCGCGTACTTCCAATTGAATCCATGTACTTACATTCCGCCTTATTTGCCAGGACAAGACTGCTGTTCGCACTAATAATCAGTACTTTTTTCAGCTATTCAACCTTGCCACGCGCAGTCATAGCCACAACACGAGACAAAATAATTCATGGGTCGAACGTTTCTGCCGCACAACATATGGCAGTCAATCTTTATCGCTCCACATCGCCGTCCCACTGAACGCTTTTAGTCGCGTTGGTGTTGATGCTGACCCAGCATCTACACGCTCACTTTTCACAAATTTAGATCGTAATGCATACGCTTTCTGTTAATTTCCGCACCATTGTCTCTGCCTTCATTTCTTAATTTTCGCTATTCCCAACTGTCTGATTTCATATCCATTTCCTTTTTCTTTATATTGTACAGCTAACGTCATTTCTTGCTTACATGTTGTAGAACTACGCCCTGTATCGAGTGCATTATATTATGTTAGCCGCTTACTTTTTGCATCTCATTTTTAAAACCCCGACATTGCCGTCTATATGTATATATCCTGTACAATACATCTTGCCATATTCAGTGTTCTTTGTATATTTTTGAATGCTGCTGAATTGCACCCAAGGGGCCGGGATTTGTCAAACTGCGCATGTGCAGGTCTTTTACGTCGCCCCTTTTCTTCATCTTGGAGGAAAAGTAAATTTCACTGACGTGTGCGGTTTTTACATCTGGCGCGTCCTGAATCCAATCCTTCAGGGTAGAAGGAATGGAACAGAAAAACTGCTCGAGCGCAGTCAGTGTTAGCACCTTTTCGCGGTCCTCATGAAAGTCTACACCACGCAGCCAACTCTCCAAAAAGCCCGTTAACTTGTCAGCGAACTCGGCATAGCTTTCTTAATTCTGGCTTATTCCTTGCCTCTCGAAACTTTATTCGAGAAACCTCAGGGAACAGCCTGAACTTCTTCAGTAGGCTGGTTTTTGCGGACGAGTAGTCATCCGCCTCTTTGGAATCTAACCTTGCCACAACGACAGCCACTCCCGCTGGCAGCAAACTCAATCCTTTGTGGGCGGCTCGACTCCACGAAGCCCATCTTTCTGCACACCCGCTCAAAATTTACCAAGTATAGACCTATGTCTCCCCGACGCAGAAAGGGCTGCAAAAGGCTTCGCATGTCTAATTTTGTCGATATATCGACCGCCATGGCTTCCTCTTCCTTCTTAACGTTTTGCTTAAACATTTCTATCTCAAGTTCTTTCTTCCGTTGCCTCTGCACCTCTGTCTGAGATTCTATAATATCGTCGGCGCCCGCGCCACACTTTTCAATGGCCGAGGTCATCTCGTGCTTTCTCATGAATTTCGTCACTTTTACGCCAAACTCTTCGGCTGAGAGCATTAATTCGGGCTTCACAATCGCACTGCGATCCAACTTGCTACGACCGAAATTTTTTCGAGGAAAAAAGTCAGGCTGCTTTCCGCCCACTGCCCCTTCTCCTACTTTCATCTTTTGAGCTACTCGGTGAACAGAAGAGACCGCTCAAACACTGACCGATAACCGCCGCGGAATCCGGCGTCGTCGATCCGCTGCCACCAGCTGTTACGTTTCTGGCCGATTCTAAGAACGATGAGCCAGGGGAAACACTGAGCTTATCAAGAATGTCTTTATTCCGTCTCGTCAAGCGGGCAGGAAAAACACATGGAGAGCTCTGTCGTGGCGCATATAAATAATCAGCGATATGAGCGTTTTTCATATCGCGTCATGATGAACAAGAAATCAGCAATACGCTCACCGCGACAGAGGGTGTTATCACCAGAACCACGTAACAGTATGCTGTTCGTAATGTGACGACATTTTTTTTTTACTGGCGGCAATGAGTTTAGCGGAAGTGACGTGGGCTGCACCCTGCGTTACGTGAACATTGCGAGTGCTTCTATCCCGCAGCATTGGTGCACATTTATAGCGATATCTTGTAGACAATCCTAAAGCACGTTTAGCACTGCCGCTTATCGCAACGGCGTGAAATTTGCTGTATTCAAAAGAAACAAGCCAGCGAAAAATGATCCAGGACCAGGAGAAGACATACACAGACTGTCGCCGGACTTAAAACGAATTTATTTAAAGCCCACGTAATTAAAGCCACACTTGCGCAAGCGCACATACTGCCACATTCATCCAAGTCCGGACGTCATTGCAAGCTAAATAAAAACGCCAATCTTTGTCAGTAAGATTAACAGACGGGTCGTGCTACAACACGCCCGTTCTTTTTGATTAGAAACGCTTCTAACAGTTCGCGCTCGTGCCTAGACTTACCGCGGCCGGTAATGGTAGTGCTGTTAAGAAAAGCTGATCAATTTTGGCACTCCTTCACATGTATGGCCAGGTTGCTCCCTGTACCAAAACGCAGGGTTCTGCCGTGTTTCCTGAGTCGCTCTTTCAAGCACTGCCCCGTCTACCCAATGTAAATTTTTCGACAAGAAGTAGGGATAGAATACACTACTCCAAGAGCACACTTCGTGAACTTCGTTTGGTGCTTTGTTTTGCAGGGAGGTTCTCGCTTGAGGCCAAAGATGCGGGCGCAAAGACTGAAACGCTTTCGGAGGGCTGAAAACACTAAATTCACTGCAAATTGTTGACCCTTTTTCCAGCCCATGCAAAATCCCATGGTAGTAGGGAATCACCTCAAAGTTCGTTGTCCTCTCTGTTGGATGCTCGGTATCGGCAGCAGGCTTCTTCATTTTCTTCCTCAAGGTTTCAGCAACCGACAATAGCAAAGAGGTAGGAAACCCAGAGGCCTCTAGTCGGACCACCTGCTAGGCAATACTCTGTTGCATAGCATGCGGGCAACTTCTCAGTGCATTTGAGGAGCACGGGTCGGCAATGCCACGTTTTACCAGCTTCGAGTGAGCGGGAGCATAAGGCAAAAATGCCTTTTTAGACCGAGGAGCATTTTTCCAGGAAACGTGTCCGTCAGTTAAAAACTTGAGGCCTAAATCTAGAACCCTAATGGTGTTGTCAGAGGGTAAATCTTCAGTGAAGACCATGTTCTTTGAACAGGCACTAAAAACATTTATAATCTGGTCCGCCAAAGAGGTTAGCTGGAAAGTTGATAAGCTTAAAATGATTAAAAAGTCGTCCACATATCGAAAAATACGCTTGTCGTGAAATGTTTTCTAGTAGCGACGAATCAGACTTTGCTAAGCGGGTAGCCGACAATAGCAGCGTTCTTAACGAAGCACGCTACGTCGCAGCAAACAGAAAACAGACTACAGCTGTGTGAAGCTGGCCACAAGAATATTTCTTACTGCTACAAAATCTCAAACTAGGCGGTTTCTAAGCATCTACCTCAGAACAGCTTCTACACATGAAATCTTTTCCTGACGTTTATTAAAACAATCTCTCATTTTCCGTCTTCAGCGTAGAGCTGTCGAACGCAAGAGACAATGCATGCTCACCGACGATGAAAATCTCGCAGTGTTCGGAGCCAGGAATCACTTCCTCGGGGGATCGGCGAGGCCTCGTTATCTGGATGAGGTGTTCGCCTCCAAGCGTGAACGTTTCTGCGAACAGCATGTTACATACACACCGTCTTCAAGACAAGGTGTGTGTGTGTGTGTGTGTGTGTGTGTGTGTGTGTGTGTGTGTGTGTGTGTGTGTGTGTGTGTGTGTGTGTGTGTGTGTGTGTGTGTGTGTGTGTGTGTGTGTGTGTGTGTGTGTGTGTGTGTGTGTGTGTGTGTGTGTGTGTGTGTGTGTGTGTGCGTGTGCGTGTGCGTGTGCGTGTGCGTGTGTGTGTGTGTGTGTGTGTGCGTGTGTGTGTGTGTGTGTGTGTGTGTGTGTGTGTGTGTGTGTGTGTGTGTGTGTGTGTGTGTTTTAGGTAAAAAGTCTTCTTGGCACGGCCAGTAGTAGTGACTAAACAGGGACCAACACTTTAAGCAATGCATTTGACGTTTCGACCCCGGAACGGCCTTCATCAGAATAACAGAATAGGAATAGAGGGCACAGAATATGACGGCGGGTGCGCAGAAAACGTGCAAACATATATTGCACAGAAGATTAAAAACGTAACACATACGTGTCTAAAACGAGATATGTAGGTACACGAATGTGGGTCACAATGGCTGAAAAGGAGGGGTACGTTGCGAAATTTAGTGCGTTAACAATCTTAGCTATAGAATGCGATGACCGATGATTAAACGTGTCATGCTTACAGTCCAAAGATGAGAAACCAGAATTACTGGACAGCAAAACTTAAGAAGCGAGAAGTTGTACATTCTAAAATCACTAAACAAACACGCGTTCACTGAAAAACACGGTCCGGGAAGAGCAGCATAAACGGCAACTGTGTTATCTTTTATTGCCTCCTCACAAAAATGACTCATGACGCTATCTGCCTGTTCTGTCCGGGCTCAAAAATAGAAGAAATAAGAAGCATACCCGTGCTGCGATATAAAAATATAACGTTACGAAAGTTTTGCTTTATGATGCAGCGGCAAGTTAAACATACAGGCTTATATATATATATATATATAGGACACAGGGCGAGCGTGGGAGTATAATAACCACCTTCAAAGCAATCCTGAAAGTGAGAGCAAGGGGCCGTATAATGAACCGCGCAGCAGCTCTGCCAGGGGCCGCGGCTGAATAAAACGCAGGAAAAAGCAGAGAGGTGGAAATAGTAAGGAGAAGAAAAGACAACGCCTTTGAAGAGCGATATAAAAGGGAAAGGAGCGTTAATCACGGCTCTCGACGTCGTTGGCGTTTGCGGAAGGTTGCCGGACATCGAGATAATGAGGAAACGCAGATAGGCCAGCGTGCTCTATCTCCTGCCCAACTGAGCGAACTCAAAAACTACGAGATAAAAAAAAAGGAAGTCTACGATAAGAGCAAAAGGCTAGAACTCGACAACGTTCCGCTTCCTTCAAACGAATATACGGAAAACAAATCGTCCAAGTTAAGCTCTAACGGTAGATTGGCAGCTGTTGGCCGTGAGACCATTGTCCCATCTCAAGAGAGTGACACAACTGCTCATAATTCTCCGGATGTTGTTGGTTCGGCGTGTGCAGCTAAGAACTGTAAAATAACATGTGGGTACACACATGTGGCGAATTTTTCACAAAGGGTTCTCACACCTGCCGAGCTGAGCCTTCTATCCAAGGTTTTAACTTTTTGTCCGGCATCTGATAAGTTAAACCAGTTTGAACTCTTTCAGGATCTGGACAATTTCGCGCGAAACCTCCGCTTTAGGAAGTATTTCCAAGAGCACACCAGTGACCGACAACAAACGGCGCCCACTCTCTCAAATAAGTTGTGGACACCGAACGAACAACGCGATAGACTCCTTGATATATATATATATATCTGCGGTGCAGAAGAATATCATCAAGGCGTATGAAAAACTACGTGCGATGCGCAACAATCTTTCGAACGAAGAAGGAGAGGCTTTGGAAACTTTGCGTAAATACGAAAACATCGTAATAGAATCGGTCGACAAGGATGGAGCTATAGCTTAATGATGCTCAGTTTCACAGGAAACTTCCGAACGACCCCACACGTCCACTAGTAATAAAGATAGAGGAAATTCCAGCTGGACTCGCTGAGGATGGTAAAATAAGTGAGGCAATGTTAAAAATCAATGTTTCCAAGCAATCTACATCGCTGCTGGATTTATCTCCTCCCTAAAATACATAAAGCTGACCATCCTGGCCGTCCAATCGTGTCCAGCAATGGGGCCGTGACGGAGAACATATCTAATTTTATCAACTTTCTCAACAAGGGCATCCCTTCCAGTTTTCCCTCTCATATCAAGGACACAAGCAATTTCCTTTGGCAGATTTCCAACTTGACCATCCCCACAGGAGGCCATCTAGCGACTATGGATGTCTGCTCCCTGTATACAAACATCCCGGACGCCGACAACATAGCAGCAACGCTGGCAGACTTCGAAAGCTCAAATTGTTCGGTATATTTGGACAATGGAACTCTTTCGGTCGTTCTTGAATTGGTCCTGAATTCGAAATATTTTGAGTTTCGTGGTGAGCACTACCTCAAGATAAGCGGTTCTGCAATGGGCACAAAAATGGCACCTAACTACGCCGGAATCTTCATGGTGTCACTAGAAATTCCCTTCCTTGAGGAAAAGCCAAAAAAAACCACTTTTCTACAAGCGTTTAATGGAGGACATCTTTCTTGTATGAGAACATGATGAGGCAAGCCTGTTGAAATTCATTGTTCAGTTTAATACCCTGCATCCATCAGTAAGGTTTACGCACAGTATCTCCGACTCGAGAATTAATTTTTTCGACGTGAAGATATCGCTGGACGGTAACTGCCTTTCGACTACCCCGTACAAAATGCCCACGGATAGACAGCACTATCTTCATTTTTAGAGTAGCCATCCGAAACACTGCCAAACAAGCATTACATATTCTCAGGCCCACCGATATCGAAGAATATCTACCACTGAGGAATTTGACCAACTTACAAGGACTCTGAACGCCGCTATTTCACGACAGAAATACCCCGGGGAAATAGTCGTTGACGCGATTGAAAGCGCTCGCAACCTAGACCACATGTCCATCCTGGCAGAAAACAAGTTGGAAGGCGACAGCAAAACAAACCTAAACCTTACCATCTACTCAACGGCTGCCAGAGTAAGTAACCTACTAAGCCTACTAATATTCAAGGAACCTCCCAAAGTGGTGCACCGTAGGGACAAGAACTTGAGAGACTTGCTTGTCAATGCGAAAACAAAGCAGAACTATACCCACGATGGGTGCCACCTATGCGGAAAACCCCGGAGCAAACTCTGTCCGCACATTTTAGACACCACAATGGCAAAATCTAAGTTCGACAATTTTGTGTTTCACATAATCGAAGACCTCGACTGCGACTCAAGCAATGTGATTTACAAACTTCATTGTGAGGTGTGTGGACAAGAGTATATTGGTCAGACCAAGACATCATTTCGCTTCCGCTTTAACAACCACAAAGCCCACGTGTCATTCTTACCGAGCTTAACCCTTTCCAAGCAGCTTCGTCTGCCACTCAATAGTTTCGAAAACATACGCGCCATCCTTCTCCAGTCGGGGTTCCGTAGCACCTTTAAGATGGAACAAAGGGAGTCATACTTCATTCACAAGTTTGACACGTTCTTCCATGGCATGAACTCTACTCCTGGGAGGCTCTCCTACTTGGAAGAGAGAACGCAGGAAATTTCAATACGCCTGATGTTGTTCTTGACAACGTCGACCACGCTCTGAAATGGCTGGGATTCTAGCTGTTTATTTTCTCAGCAATCTCTTTTGTCCAACCTACAGCCAGCATCGATGTTCTAACCGAAATAGACACTTATATTCTCTCTATCACCTAGCCCACTGGGACCATGCGGCAGCCCCGCGGGCCGCAGACCTTTCGCGGTTTCCGCACACATGTATTTTTATTATTTCCTATTTTTATCTTTTCTTTTACATTTTGTTGTATTCTATATTATGTCTTCCGTGCCTTTTTCATTTTCATTACCATTTAGTATATATTTGGCTCCCGATTAAATTCATTTTTTTGTGTGTGTGTTAATATTTTTATCGTTCAAAGTTTTTTGTGCTAATATTTTTTCCGCTTTCTCCCTTTCGTTTTCACTCCCAAATTCCTCTCTGCCTTCTCATTACGCGCTCGGGCTTATAGCTCAGTATTTTTGTCTTACTTTTCCTTTTTCTCTTCTTTATCTCTTTTCTCCGACGGCTGCCGCTTTTTCACTGGAAGCGCACTGCCGGACACGGGTTGAAACGGCCTAGTATATTTATGGGACCAAGGGCGCCAGGATGTCTGGTGAAAAGCCCGACAGAAGAGCCAAACGAAGAAATGAAGGAAAAGTATGCATATGGCACGGCCGCAGGTTGCCGTTGCGGTGCGAAACAAGTGCCCCTCGAGCGCGTCCACAGCAAGCGTCTGAGGACACCTGATACGGGCCGCCCGAGCGGACCCGGCGGCGTCTTGCGGGAGTGCCGTAGGGGATGGGGGGGGGGGGGGGGGGGGGGAGGAAGTGCGGCCTCCCGGTGCGCCGAGAGCTGTGCTTAACGCTCCTTTCCCTTTTCTATCGCTCTTCAAATGCTTTGTCTTTTCTACTCCTTTACTATTTCCATCTCCCCGTTTTTCTCTTCTTTTTTCTCCATTATTCAGCCGCGGCCCGTGTGAGAGCTGCTGCGCGCTCCATTATACGGCCAGTTGCCCTCACTCTGAAGTTTGATTTGAGGGCGGAGATTATACCTTCTCGCTCGCTCTGTCTCCTTATATTGACAAAACTGTTTCATTGTAAGCCTGTCCTGACGAATGGAATGCCATTCCCGATTGACTAATCATTAAAGGAGGCTGCTGTAAAATAATATGCAGAAATATATTTAAAAATGAAGGCTTGTCAGCATATTATGCCCAAGGCTTCACGTTCGAACAGTTATGCCGACCGGTTTATCAGAATTTATCTTCCTCACCTGTGTAGCCGTGTTTGGGGCACGCGGCGTTCCGCGCTGGCCTTTTCTGTGTGTATTGAGGGTCGAGAATGAGACTGAAGCTCTTATTCCTGCTGACACCAGGTGGCTGGAAAACAGAAATATGGCCACACATTTGTCAGTCTTGGCCAATAGGAGAGAACGGGACAATGGGGAGAACTCTGTTTTCGTTATCAGAGACATCGCCTGAGAAAACACAAGAGCACTGGTAGTGCTGGCAGATTTTTAAGAACAATGCGCGGATTGACATCACGTTTAGAGCCCAATGGGCTTACTTCACGGTCATGCTGCGCAGCTCGCAATGCATCGCCAGCTTCGCAAAAATCATCACCCTGAGAGGAACTCTCGTCGCCGCCCCTCGGAAGTTTGGACGTCGACAGGTTATACTGAAGTCCCACCACGAGGCTTAGGAGCAAACGTCTTGGGCTCTTAAGTTCGACGAAGGCAGTACGAGTCACGTAGAGTCACAGAAAAAACTTGGACGGATACTGGTTCGCGGGAACAAAAATTATTCCTGCAGGTCGACAGAAAGCAGAAGCATGAGTGAACATGCGTGCTCCGTCCGCTGGAACTATCACCACTTCACTGTATAGCGGAACAACGCAAGAATGCAGCCTAATCCACAATTCCGCACCCTGCAATATTTTGTAGATGATTGTGGGCAACTTTTACCTGCAAGCACAAAAATGTTTACTAGACCAGACAGATGACTCATGAAGTTGCTCTGGAGGGCCATAAACCGGAAGAGACTCACCTCTACCCTAAGTATTGCTTTGACAAAGTCCATAACTCTCCTATAGTCATGGGCAGCCACGAGAATCTCCCTCTCGCCAGCAGCCAATGGCACCACGGGGAAGAGCACTGTGCGGCCCTGTCCCGCCGGCACGGTCAGCGTGCGCACGGATGAAGGCTGGCCTTCTTTGGCACCCGAGCACACGTCCTTCGTCCCGAGCATCGCCACCCTAACCTGCGCAGAACGGCACATTTATGTTCTGATGGGTGTCACGTTGCGTCCTTATCTTCAATAAACATATGCGAAAGGAGATGCTGCAAAGATATCTCTCAGGCACAAAGCTGACCCAACAGAAGAAAGGCGTACCATGCGATCCTCGTTGCCGTAGTTGTACACCGTCGCCGGTATCTCGATCTGTTCGTTCTGGATGACGGAGTAAGGGAGGTTGACTTCAACGAAGAGCTTCTTGAAGACGCGAATCTCGAGAGGATCATGGACACATATCCCGCCAGATGGGGCCACGCCCACAGCGCTGACCTCCCACGTGGTGATAGAGTCTGGGACAGTCACCTCATAGATAGCCTCTCCTCCTTCCCTAGAATGTTGCACAAAGAAAACATGTACAGCGAAAATAACCGCACAAGCGTATTCATTCATCTTTACCTGAGCGTGTTTCATGGTCGGATACCTGGTTGGATACCTCTGTACTTATGGAGTCGTTGTACATCGCTGTGATCAGCTACGCTATTCACCAGTTTTGTACGCATTTAGGTAACCTAATGCTACTACGAAGCAAATTGCCTGGCTTTAGGCAATTAGTGCGATTAAAATTCAGAATTAACTTGCTTGAGCCACCACCTCTTGTAAATCTTAGGTTAGGCTCTGCCTTACCCACCCACAGTTTAAAAGCTGCCACAAGATGCTTTTCACAACTGCATTTGTCATAATCGCTGAAAGATAAATAACTTTCATTACATAATTACCAGTGAAAAGGACACTAAATTCAGTCCAGTATCCATTCAGAGCACTCCTGAAACGAACGCCAACTACAATACATCTGCTTTTTTTCATGAATTGCTCATTCTTTCTCAGTAATTACAGTCAACAGCTGAATCTTTCAACAAACAAAGCTACTGAATACGCAGTTCTAGAAGAATGCAATTACTTCTGAAAGATAGTGCGCAAGAAACTTGCGAATTTCATTTTCAAATACATGGTAGAATTAGCATCAGTCATGAAGGTGCGCCTTTCAACGGGATTCTATTCACGACTAGAAGTCAATAATAAAAACTGAATTCGTTACTACCCTTAGACGATTTTCTTCTAAGCCAGGATAAAAGTCATAATTTCGTCGATGTTGAATGCTGGACAAAAAGGCCTCCGTTCTCGCGCATGTGGGGGGAAATGACCTGAAGTCTGCATTAAAACATAGTTAATGATGATGGATTACTTAAAAGCAGAAATAACTAATGAGTCCGAACATGAGCATGAGCATTCAGTCAGTCGAAAGTTCTGCAATTAAACAACGGCGCGGAAATCATAATTTTGAGGAAGGCTGCCTACGGTAGGGTTAGTTCAAAGAATAGCCACGTCTCCATTAGGTTCCGCCGTTCTTCAACCTCGAAATCATTGAAGTAGCTCAAGCCCACCACGTCGGCTTCCCCACCAAGTAATCTTCCGGCAGCCTGGCTGTCTGAAAATGAAAACAAAAGTGACCGATTAAGCGAACTTTCTGCGTGTTTCAAATCCATCGGGGTTAGTACGTCACCGGACAGCACCTGCCCAAGGCTGCGCTCCTCTGCCTTGAACTGAAACTAGAGACAGCATGGAGCAAAGGCAGGTGAACGGTGTATGTCTACCCCGCTGTGTCTACCAGTACAACCAAAATGAAGGGATGCGGCGTCGTAGGCACAAGCCGCTGAAAAAAAAAAGCTATGACGACGCTTAATTCACATTCAGAATGGAAGCAATAGCATTAGATTTTAGATCTGCCGCAGCTTCTGTTCCCTCTTCTCTGTGTTTGCGTCAGTTCGTTTGATAGTGCAGATGGATGCACCGCCATATTCGGACTGCAATACTCCGTTTCATACATCAGGTGCAACGCAGTTAAAGTACGGAAGTAGTCCGGACGGGAAAATAAAGGGTGGCGTGTTACTCCGCGCTTGTTCTGTGCCCGAGTGGTCTAAGGCACGAGAAAGCGACCGCGTGTTGTCGACAATAACAGTGAATTTAATCAAGATCATGAAAAATGTGTCATGCGGTAAGCCTACAGGGAAAGCATTAACAATGTTTCACTCACCACAAATAACGCACTACTTTTTGGACGCGGATGCAGGCAGCACAAAGAAGAGCGCTAGCTTTGACAGCGTTGCACATGATGTTTGAAACGGTATATAGCTGCAGATGCAGGGTATCCGAGAGAGAGAGAGAGACTCTTTAATGAAGAAACAGAGAATTTAGCCGGCGTTTCAATATCGCTGGCATGCTACTCTGCGTAGGGAGGGGAATTTGGGAGATAAAGACTGAAGGAGAGCAGCGTGGAAGAGTTGGGAAAAAAAACGAAGATAAAATGCAGCCATGAAATGGGTACTAAGGATGCAGTGGCGAGTATTGATGTAACCTATGGGATGATGGAGTGCATAGTCCGACGAATGGGCTGACGAAGTTCACTGCAAGAAGAATGCATGAAGGTAACCTGCAAGTGAATTTAGAGCTTATCGAGATGTCCAATGTCTTTTAAATATGTAAAAAGAAAGTTCATTGCAAGTCTCTGTTGCCTGAAGCAGGCTAAGGGGCCTAAAACTTTGTCCATTGTTAGGGGCACTGGGCAGAGCTTCTGCATGCAATGTTCATAGTACGCACGCTCGTTAGCACACGCAGGGCACTCAAGCAGGATATGTTCCACAGTTTCTATCGAAGCACAGTTGTCACAATGCGGACTGTTCATTTGTCCAAAACGGTATCGCAGGCCATTTGTATATGCAGCATTCAGACGAAGTCGGTGATAAAGTGTTTCGAGTTGTCGAGGAATTCTGGGTGAGAGTCTTGATCTAAGCTGTGGTTCGATTGAGTGAAGAAATTGGTACTGATGTGTCGGCAAACTCCAAAGCCGATACGTTTCTTCGTACGCAGAACTTTTAGCCATTTGGGACGCATCAGATTTCGTGAGAAAACTTCGAATGTATCTCTGATGTTGATGGCCCTTACGGGCCGCTTCATCTGCTTTTTCATTAGCCATAATGCCACAGTGAGCAGGTACCCACTGAAATGTTATGCGGTGGCCTGCGGCAATAGCTAAATGATGGATATACCCAATGTCCAGGGAAACTGGCTGGTGATTCGTTTTCTTCAGCAGGTTGGCCAGGATTTGCAGAGATGCTTTTGAATCGGTGAAGATAACCCAACGGCCGGCGGTTCGGCGCAGTATGTAAGAAACAGCTTCCTTAATGTCGTGAAGCTCAGCTGTTGTAGAGGAGGTGCTCCGCTGCAGCCGGTAAGAAAGGGCATGGCCTGTTGAGGGCACATAAAGGCCACAAGAAGAAGTTTCTTTAGTAGTTGAACCATCGGTGAAGATATGGGTGTGCTGCGTATATTCTTCGATTAAGTAGGCGAGAGTAGCTTGCAGAAGTGCTGCATGTGGCATGCGGCTCTTTGCATTCACACCTGGAACAGACTTCTTCACCTTTAGAGGAGAGAGTGTCCATGGAGGAAAGGCCAGAGGTAGTAGTTTCTGAGGCTGAATAATAGTAGGAAGGGGCAGGAGCTGCACTGCCTGGCCAAAGATAGAGTTGCTGTGAGTTAGGTGGACACGGTGTAGGAAGTGCTTCTTCCCTTGCAGGACATGGCGGAGATGGGTACGCATAGTTTCTTGGGCGGCAATTACCGCTAGTAGGAGACATCCTGCCTCCGCTACTGTTCCTGATGCAGAGGAACCCTTTGGGAGAGCAAGACATATTCGCAGGCAGTTGTTCCGTGCGGCATTGAGAGTCTTATTGCTTGATGTAGATAATCTTTGAAGCACTGGTAGACAGTAGCGCAAGGTTCCTTCAACGTAGGCTTTTTCAAGCAGAAGCATTGATCGGCAGCTGCTACCCCACCTTGTTCCCGCCATGAACCTGAACGCTTGCGATGCTGCAGTAATCCTCACACGGAGATTTTTATCTGAGGTGACCATGACAGATTATAGTCGATTACAACACCCAGGAATCGCTGAGATCGTACATATGGCAGCGATCGTCCGCCTAGGAGCAGCGGATATCGGGTCATCGTTTTTCTTGTAAACGCCATTGCAACACTCTTTTCTGGCGAGAGACGAAGACCTCTGGAAGCCAGGTACATCGAAATGTGCAATAGTGCTCTCTGAAGACGTTGCTGGGTAATACAGCGCGAACGTGACGCGGTCCAGAGGCAGATATCATCAGCATAAATTGTTATGCGGACCCCTCGCGGAAGGTGTCTTCTTATGTGAATAACGACAATATTGAACAGGAGAGGGCTAAGCACCGCTCCCTGTGGTACGCCCCTCTCCACTTCGTGAAAGCGTGTTGGACCGTTTGGAGTGGTAATAAAAATTTGTCGTTCTTTTAAATAATGCCCAATCCACTTGTATAGCCTTCCTCTAAGGCCAAGACGGCCAAAGGCTGCGAGAATTGCATGGTGAAAGACGGAGTCAAAAGCGGCCTTGATGTCTAGGAAAACGGCTGTTGGGATGTACCCAGCATGAAGGTACTCCTCAATTGATGAGACGAGGGCGATGATATTGTCAGTCGCAGACCTGTTTTGACGGAACCCGTTCATTTCTTGGGGGAACTCATTTCGGCTTTCTAGGAACCAAGTTATGCGCTTGCAGATCATGCGCTCCATGAGCTTACCTACGCAGCTCAGTAGGGCAATGGGCCGGAATGATGCGTAGCTTGTTGGCTGCTTACAGGGTTTCAAAACGGGCACGATTTTCACCAGCTTCCATTCCGTGGGGACCTCACCAGCCATCCAGGAAGAATTTTAATACTCCAGGAGTCGAAGACGGGAGGTGTGGGGTAGCTTTGCAATGGCGTCATAGGTCACCTCATCATGACCCGGAGACGTGTGCCTGTTTGTCTCCGCGATAGCTGTGGATAGTTCTTCCATTGTGAAAGGCAGGTCTAACGCTGGCACTGCCGCCTTTGGGATGCCTGTTTGACCATCTGCGGAGAGTGTCGAATGCCCTGACCCTGCCGACAGCAGCTTGCAGTATTCTTCTGAGACTTCTTTTATAGATTTTTGTTCGTGAAGGGAGAGTGCAGCGAAGGGGTGGAGTTGTTGAAGTGGCTTGCGCATACCTCTAACTATCCTCCAAATATTGGTTACTGGTTTGCGCACATCCAGCGTAGAACAAAAGGCACGCCACTTTTGCCGACTGAGTTTATCCATGCAGCGTCGAATGTGACGTTGTGCCCGTCGGCATGCACGTAGGTCATCGAGGCTTTTTGTGCGCAGAGCTTTCCTTTCAGCTCGCCTGCGTATAGCGCAAAGCCTTTGGAATGTGTCATCATTTGAAGGTAGGTTATCATTTTTAGCTTAAGTTGTGTACTCGCCCTCAGGCAATACGCAATTGTCGATGCTAATTCCTCATTGCGAGTTGCCGCAGTAACTCCTCTGCTTACAGCGTCCTTGTATGCGTCCCAGTCTGTAGATTTTATAAGGAATTTCTTTGGGTTCCTCTGCGCATGGAAAGCCGATATGAGGATTGGGTAATGGTCGCTTCCACGTGTCTCCAAATCAGTGCACCAGCCAAAGTTGTGGGCGAATGAACTTGTGACAAATGTCACGTCGATGCCGCTGGTAGTCGTCGGGCCTCGGAGGTAGGTTATGCTGCCGTCATTTATTGGCTGAACTGAATGCTTGGAGAGAAGTTTTGCAAGCTTGGCACCTCGGGCACATGTATGTGAGCTGCCCCAAATTTCATTATGAGCATTGAAGTCTCCGCAAATAATATGCGGAGAGGGCGTCCTTGCTATCAAGTCTTCAAGTCTCAAAGCATCAAATGGCGTGCCTGGCTCAAAATATACTCCAATCAGAGTGTACTGTTGTCCGGCAATAACTGTGACAGCGCATACGTATTCATTGTCGCTGTGAGGCGGGACATCAACCAGTGAGGCCGGGATATCCTTGCGAAAGCCTATCAGCAATCTGCTGACGTTATCTGGTCGTTGTGAATGATGGAAATAGTATCCATTGAGTCGGAAAGTTTCCTCGACGCGTGATTCACAGATGACTATGAAGGGGAAGCGGTACGCTCGCACGAGCTGTCGGAAATCTGAGAGTTTAGAGCGTAGCCCGCGAGCGTTCCACTGGAAAATGGTGCATGTACGAAAGATGTTGTGGATTGTCAGCTGCGGTGAAGTTCTCGCTGTGGAAGCCATGATTACTGAAGTGTGGTATTACGCCCCTGCGGAGCGTAGGAGACTGACACCAACGGCTCCATTGCAAGGACAGCTTCTACATCTGGGAGTCTTCCTGACGAGGGGTTTGCACGGATCCGCTATTCTGTGACGGTGCCGACGTTTGCATGTATCGCATTTTCTTCTTTTTAATTCAGATTCATTATCTAGGCTGCTGTACCCCGACTAATTTGCTCACAACCAGGTGGACAGGTTTCTGGTTCTCTGATGGTTAGGAGGTCTGATTAATCTCTAATCCTTAATTTAATTGGCACCTACCATGGTTGGCAGGTTACCGCCTGCCAGAGAGAGCAGGTTGTAATGGCGTAGCAAGGCCACGTGAACTCTCTCGACGAATAAGCTAAGTTAGTGGCTCCGGAAAACCGCGGTGTTTAGGTGGGAAGAGAACTCAAATACTTTCGCATTTAATTTTCAGGGGCGCATAATTGCATTAAGCGTTTTACAACGCGCTAGGAAGAAATTAGCGTAGCTCCGAATATTCTGGGCGGACTTTTCCTATTTGTAGGAGTGCTACCGCTTTTCTTCTTTTATGGTGATACAGGTACCTAATCAGATGAGCTGTTTATTTGAACTTGGAGAGGAGTACCATGGGGCAGGTAGGTCAAGGTGCTAGACCACAGAGCAAGAGCCACCATCGCAATCTCCCTGATCTCCCACTGACTCCACTGCGCCAGTCAAGTGTGATGCTTGCAATGCAGCCCAGAAGCTCAGGCCCCTTTTTTATGGCCTCTGCAATACCCGTGTTGGGAAAATGGGGCCCCGTGATAAATTAAAGAGATGCAGAGGACGAATTGAAATTGGCCTGTACTGATCGACTATTGCGTTCTATGGACGAAGAGGAAACTGTTGCCGTAAGCGAGCTCCTATAAGCTAGAAGTTACAAAAAAAGCGAAAAAAATGGGTCGCTATCATCGCTCGGTTTCACAAATCAACTGCTTACTCCAGAGTTTTTCTCAATGGTTCCAAATGGTTTTCAGGTTTAATAGGGCGGCAACCAGCCCCTCTCGCTAAGGATGTCCCCTGTTTGAATCAAGTGGCGGGAAGCATTTCAATTCAGTTTTGTCAATCACAAAAATTTTTCTACTGCCGGGCAAAGGGTAAAGTTGTTCATAAAGAGCCAGGCCAGTAACAGAATGGAGCTGCCTTCGGTGTATCTCTTTAAGGCCATAACAGTTGATAGCTCAATTTCTGACTGCAGTGTGCGCCACACCTTGAGGGCAGACAATGGCCTTGTTCTTCATGAACATACTTAAGACTTTCTTTTGACCACACAAGAAACTTACGGTGAACATCATCTGTGTATCTATTACTGCCACCTCTGTGGTATTCCGCAGCAAAGCTGAATGCTTCGAGACTTCACCAGGGCAGGTGAAGAGGTTTTAGAATTCGAAGCGTTTGAAGGGGAGAATGTGTGACACTTGGAGGTAGCGCTTGCGAAGTATTTTTGTGCTAGGATTTGAAATTGTGACGTAATTCCAAAATAAGTCCGCATTGGTGGTCAGGCTTCTCTGCAGTGCGCAGTGATAGGCAGAGGCTGCAACGATGACGTCACATATAATATCGCTCCGTTTCCAGCTAATAGACGGTTGTTTTAAGGAATTAAACCAACGCACCTGACGGTGAAGCCCACGAAGCATTGTTTGGCGGCGTTGTAAGGCTCACTGCAGCTCGTGGGCGAAGGTAGCAGACATTTGAAATCTCGGCAACAATGACGTCATCACGCGGTTCTCCGCACCTATCTAACGTAGTGCTGAGAAGCGTGACTATCACTGCGGTTTAATCGGCGATTACGGCATTATACTTGGCATGAAAAAATACTTGGCATATGCTTTGCCTTGAAGGTTCGTAGATTCGATTTCTTGAATAACCTCAAATTGTAATAAAACCATTTCACCCTCCTATTAACATTGAGGTTTCGGCGACCTGAATTGCTTGTGTTTGTTAATAGCAAGCCAAAAATTCGCGACTCAACGGCAGCTTTCTTTGATGTGGACAGCAGTGGTGGGGCCATCGAGAGGACTTGTCATATAAAGCATGAGATGCTTGTAGCTTCCTGTTTTCGACAATCGAACTTTATCTCCGAATCGCGGAAATGTTGACGCCGAAACTAATCCCGAAGCTTACGTGGAAAGCAACTTTTTCCAAAGGCATAACTTCTATTTATTTATTTATTATTTATTTATTTGGTACCTGCATCGCCTTTCGGCATAAACCTAGGGAACCACTTTAACATTCACAAAACACGAAATCATGCACTTAACGCATGAAAAAAGGCTTCAATTGGTACAACATTAAAATAATGTGGCGGCAAGGCATTCCATTCGCGAACTGTACGCAGAAAAAACGAATATCGGAATACGTCACCTTTAAAAGGAAATTTATAAAGCTTCAAATTGTGGTTCCTTCGTTGTGAGACATAGAAAGGCGGCTCCAAATATTTCGTTCCGTCTATATCCATCTTGGAATAGATAATATTGTGCAAAATTTTATTCTAAGATTTCTTTCAAGAGTTTTAAGTTCTGGTCGCTGAAGATTGCTGAAGATTTCTTTTGCTTTCTAAGATACTGAGTGTCCTGTCATATTTTCCAAGTACCAAGCGGACTGCCCTATTTTGAATTTTTTCAAATTTATCAGTAAGTTATTGTGTGTGCGGGTCCCAGCACACTGACGCATGTTCGAGTACCGTGCGGACAAGAGTATAATATAGCTGTTCTTTGAGATGCTGTGGAAGATGCTGAAATTTCTTCTTAACAAACCTATAATACCAGCAGCTTTCTTTACGATGTAATTAACATGCTTTGACCACCTCAGGTCAGCAGTAAGATAAACGCCTAAGTATATATAATTTTTTTTTCAAGGCCGTATGGTTTATAGTGTATATATAAGAAGGGTAACAGCGCTTCCTCGAAAAGGTGACGTGTACACGCTTTTTAGTATTCAAAGTCATGTCCCAATTATTACATTACGCGGCTGTCTTGTCTAAGTCATCCTGCAGGCTTTGCACACCAAGTACGCTATCTATATTTTTTCTATAAATCACGCAGTCGTCTGCGAACATTCTAAATGAAGAAGTAACATCAGCATTAAGATCATTTATATATAACAAAAAAGAAGCGGCCACAGAACAGAGCCCTGGGGGACGCACGAAGTGACAGGGCCATAGTTCGAGGAGCGACCACCAACAACTACACACAGCTGTCGTAGAGATAGGTATTCAGAAATCCATACAATGACTCTTTCGTTCAAATTGTAGCTGCGTAATTTAGAAACAAGGAGATCATGTGCAACAGCATCAAATGCCTTCGGGAAGTCAAAAAGAATACAATCAATAACTTTCTGTTTATGAATAGCAACTGCAATATCGTATGTAAACTCAACCAGCTGTGTAGAGCAAGACAAACCTTGGCGAGATCCGTGCTGAGCAGGATTAAGTAAATTATGTTTAATGAGGTGCGATATAATAAATCTGTAAATTACATGCTCCATTGTCTTGCAAGCTATACTTGTTAGCGACACTGACCTATAGTTTTGTGCCATATTTCTCTGTCCAATTTTACTGATGGGCACAGCGCGAGACAATTTCCAGTTTTTTGGCCGAGTCACTTCTTGCAAACTCTTTCGAAATAATCGAGTAAACTAGAAATACAATGTATCAGCCCAATTTTTGATAACGGCTGCTGGCAAATCACCTGGGCCGCTTGCAACCGATGTGTTCACATTACGCAATAACTTGCGAATACCTGCTATACTAAGGATAACTTCTGGCATCTGATCAGCACTTGTTAGTATCTGTTGAACTCACGAGTGGGATGAAATAAATACTGACAAGAAATATTTACTAAAGGTCGCAGCCTTACATGCGTCATCTTCAATGAGCGTTTCACCACTTTTTATCGTTAGTACCGAGCAGTCATTATGGCCCTCGACTGCGAACATGTTTCCAGAATTGTTTCGAATCCTGCACCAACTTGTTTCCTAGTGAAAAAAGTAAGAAAGTTTCGCTCTTCCTGCCAGCGATTTCAACTCAGACTTCAACCATTTTAGCCAAATTCGCAGGACGAAGCCTTTTCCTAAGTTTCAGGTAGACTCGCTTTATTCTTTTCGTTCGAGCATGTAACTCGCTGTTGAACCATGGTTTGCTTTTAGCTCTTCTAGGAGATATAGTTTGCGCGGGGAAGAACATGTCTTGTAGCTGTAGGAGTTTGTGCTTTAGTATGGTCCATAACTGCTCAGTACCAAGTTCATCAGCTACAGTATCTACAACCGAAAAATATGATTCTAATTCTATGTCAATGCTATTGTAATTCCCCTTACTAAATACATAAACCTTTCGCGCGGGTTTCCTTGCGACTGACACATTGCCAATAGAAATGTCAGCTATCACTATATTGTGATCACTTATTCCCGGCAGTACATTAACATCTGTTATAATGTTTGGGGTATTACACAGCAATAAATCAAGAATATTCCCAGAGACATATCATTCCGAGGCGCATCATGAATGTACTGATGGAACCTAAATGAATAAATTAAATTAAAAAATGTCGAGCACAAGGAACCTTGAGCACTGTCGCTCGGGGAACTGGCTGACCAATCTATGCTGGGGAGGTTGAAGTCACAGCCTAACAAGATAGGATCACCTTCAACAGTGTCGAGAATATGTGATAGATGCTCGAATCCTGCTCGTGATGAACGCTGTGGGCGGTAGAATACCCCAACTTTTGAGCCTTTTCCATTTGATAATCTTGATTTACAAAACACAGACTCCGTAACAGCAAAAGATTACACCATGGCACATGGTATTCCCGTTGCAACGAGAATGAACACACCCCCGTCTTTTGTGCAACGTTCGCGACGAAAACACCGATATCCGGAAGAGAAAACCTCAGAATTTAAGACAGACGAGTCGAGCCATGACTCAGTACCAAGAACAACTGAGGTATTTATAGACTGGAAGACAGAATTCATCCATTTTATTTTTTAATGCTCTGGCAGTTGATGAGCAGCAAATTAAGCGGCCTTGTTTTCAGGGACGAGCCCAGTGGTCACAACTCGACCACACCCCCTGACTCGCTATCATACTGATAACGTCTTCTGTTCAGCGTACCAAACTGGTTTCTTTCCATCCTGTTTCTTTTTTTTTTTGCGTAATCCGAAAAAACTTTCTCTTTTCGCACTAAGCACGTGAAAAATCTTCAGATATGCTGTAAGAGGTGTCCTTCAGCTAATGAGCACTTGAGAGCACCGACTGCCGTACCTTGAAAGAGGAAAATACTGCAATGACAGGCCGATCTTTGCCGGCTTCGAATTTACCTAGCCGGTGAGCGCGTTCAATTACCAATGAGGGAAGTGAAAGTTCGGAGGAGCATAGACCAAGAACAAGTTTTTCTGACTTGACAGCGGTTTCGTTCTCAAAGTCCTTGAAACCAAAAAAAGATTCGTCACGATTGTAACCACACGAGAAATAAAAACTGGTAGCTCTACGAGCTGCATTCGAACCATCGCTAGCGCAAAGCGATAACGTCCAGCGTCTGGCCTCGCAAGCCTCCAAGCCTTAGTTGCGTGGCACAGAGGTAAATCAGGCTAAATTTAGGTGCTCTGAAAATCAAGTTTTGCTTACCTACGTCCAACTTGACTTCACGTTTTTCGCGCCATCGCTCTACCGCTGAAACAAGAATTCACATTCTTAAAACAGGCTGGTTTCTTTGATGTCAAGTAACACAAGACATACACAAAACACAGGCGCTCTGTTCGGTTGATGAGGAAAACTTCACGATTTCTGGAATGCCTCATCACATTTCATTGCCATATTATTGCATCATGATGTTAAATGTGCAGTACTGAGGAAAAGCTATGAATGTTCTCTCTCACTGAGGCGCGCAGCGTTACTTTCTACGGCGTGACAGCCTGAAAAAACTCCTATTTTGTGTTATGTATTAGCCCATCAGATAAGGAAGCGAGGCAGCAGTTACAGCCGAAAACAATTAGGATGAGATTCAGATTAATAACGGTGTTCGTACGATGTTCCGCACACTAGTGTAGAGCTCGTGAAAGACGCAGCGCATAGGCAGTTGACGTCACTTAAGTGTGGTCAGGGGGTCGTAACACCAACCTACTGTGCGCTTCTGTTCTCTTCTTAATTGTAGCTTACGTGTCATGCATGAAAAACACATGTAGATTTGATAAGACTGCAACATCAGCAGACTCACCACACCATCCGAGCGCATGCGAGTAAAGTTTCGCCTTTACAACAAGAAACATTGCACAGACGAGACAATTAAAGTTTGGGAGCTTTAAGAGACTGTAAACGGCGCCTCAGAGGATAAGGCTTATCCTGCTTTTCGTCACACAGGCCACAGCGCGTGAAAAGCTACGCAGGTTGAACAACTTGCTTTCGTAAGGGAAGATTCTGCACGTGCCTTTTGACTAAATGCTACATCGTTGAGAGTCATGCTGGAATCTGATGACATCGCATTATGTCGCAGTATTATTATCCCCATCAGCAAGGTCCTCTATTTTTCTTTTCTCTGTGACAGCAACTGCGAACACATTACCATATGGCTACATTTGTTTTCTATTGCATGTTCAAGAATATAGACTCCAGTGTGCAATGCGCAGAACTCGTTTACTCATAGGAAACAGGGCGACACGCAGTACTTTGTCTACACACAAAGAGTGTGAAAGCGTTTCGCCTGCCTGGTGCGCCGTAGCTGGCCTGGGATGTGAGCAGCACAACGCCCGCATTCTCAAGGGCTTCCACCGCTTTCCTGCCAGCGTCCTGTCCGTTGCCCATGTCCTTCGCTTCGATAGACTGGAACACCTGCAAAAGGACCAATGTGCACGCGAGTTGTCGACGTTACACCAATCAGTGTACTCTCCTTATTGTGACAAATCTCACGCAGAAGGTGCGCCACTGAAACGAAGAGAAGCATTCTGGCGCAGAAGTACAATCAGAGGCCCGTGTCTGCCCACAGGAGCCGTTCTAAGAATTCACACTGCTAACATTTGCAGCATTTCTTGGAGCACTTGTAGTAATGCCTGCCCTAACAGCGAAACTACCGAAAAGAAATTTATTTGAACGCAATTTTGTTCATTTAAACCAAAAGCTCTCATGCATGTGTCTCGGAATGCCCCCCCGAAAAAGGTGGAACATTTATAACAGCCTTTAAATAGTTACGACGAGAACGTCGCTATTTTCTGTGCGGAGCTATAGAGGCGCCCAGCACCAAGTCATGCAACCAAACGAGACGTACATCGTCAGTGCAATATATCATATTGAGCAATCAAATTTAGCGGTGCTCAGCAGCCGTTTAGATAGGTGTGAATATAAAGCACGTAACACTTAGCAGCCCAGAAATAGGTGTTGATCCCCCATTACACACAGTGATCCAAACCACCCCGCTATTCCACTGGGTCTGGCTTCCGTTCTTCACCGCTGTATTTTGTATCGTCGAAGCTCACGCTGTAATGATCAGGGGTTTTTACTTTTACCAAGGTTCTGATCAAATCAAATTAAATCAAATCAAATTTTATTTTACTTCGTACGAGGTACAAGTATGGAGCAGCTACAAAATGCGGCTGCTGCCAGCAGCTTGACTAGGCGACTGCTCCATCCTTAACAGCTTAATGTTTCGTGATTCAGCTGTACTCAGTCATCAGGGGTCTTTATAGGCTTCGCTCACCTTCTTACGAGCTAGGAGGTCCTTGCGTCGCAGAAGGTATACTGCCTGGTCCACGCCCAGCAAGCCAACTCGTGTGCCTTCTCTGCCCTTCAGCAAGAAGGCCTCAGTGTAACCGGGTTCCAGCTCTGCTTGAGGGTTTCTCCGGGTCAAAGTGAACTGCACCGAATGTCCAGGAATCGTGAATGGAGTGTAGGTGCCAGCGAACAAACGACCCAAGATGAAAGCAGTCTTCTGAAGAGAAAGCTTTTTGGATCCCAAGCTGTCCTTTAAATCTGTTTAGCAAGATAGGTGCTTAGCAGGGCTCTCTTCCTAGCACATAAATCTTCCCGTGCATGCTGAAACTGCCCTGAAGCATATGCACTCTGTTTACCAAGATAAGCTTTTAGCAGGGGCTTTTTTCCTAGGACATGTATATCTTCCCCTGCATGCTATAACTGCCCTCTCGAATTCCCCACTTCATATACCTAGGTGTCCAAAGATATATGAGACAGATACTGCGCGATTTCCTTTCCCAAAAAACCAATTATTATTATTGTTCAGTTTCCCTATCTCCACTCCGCGCCCTCTCTTTCGTGTAGTGCCTCGCTAGCCTCAGATCAGCTAGAGGCGTGTTCGCCAAGAGGATACGTGCTCCACTCTACCGAGAGGCAGTGTTCCCGTGGAATAAGCCTATCCATCTTGCCTAGTTTGTTATTTGCGTTCAGTGGCCCTTTTGGACCAACTGGCCCTCGCCAGGCCCGTTCCTTCTGGGTGGCCTCAGTCCATATATTCAGGAATAACGACGCACGTTTTTTGCCGGCCATGGTAAGCAACGGGTCTGCTTCTTCATTGATTTTGCACTCACATGCGAGTCTGCCGTGCACGTAGGCACAGCGTTGACGTAGACGGCGTCTGTGACCAGATCGTTGTCCACAAAGGCGACCACCACGAGCCGGAAGCTGGGCGTCATCTGCGGAGTCACGACGAAGGCCACCTTTGGGTCTAGGACACCACCGTCCGTGATGATCTTCGCTGCCTTCATTACCCGGCCGCGGGAGAGTATCTGTGTGCAGAAGAAAGCGTGAACCAAAAGTGAACCTAAATTTTAACAGAATTAACCAACAACAACTTTTCTTCGCACACAGCGGGTCCTTAAAACCAAGCAATCATGCACCGGGAAAAATTAAAGGTCATTTATTCTTTTATACCTTTAAAATTGTACCCAATGTTCTAAGAAATATTTAACGTTTAAGGCCAAAGAAGTAAAACCACTCATGATCTTAAATACAAAGGCGGTTAGTTGCAGATATTATAACAAATGGTGTAGACAGGCGTCACATGACAGGAATCTGCGAAGAGTGTGCGTCCGTGAATGTTTAGGATGAATAATTCGAGTAGCTTGAGCGAGTTCAAGGCTGTCAGCCTAAGCTCAATATTCTGATTAATTACAAGAGTATTGAATACAAAGCCGCCATACTCGACACCACCAGCTGTAAACTGCCTTCATCGATTTTTATTTTTTTTTGCTCACGCATGTTTTTAGCAGCAAATGCTCAATTCGTTGGAAATATATTGATCTGGATGCTCTTATTGTGTTCTCTTCAAATTCAAATTCAAATACCTTTATTTCAACATCAGGGATGTTAGAGGTGCACCCAAAAGGCCTATGACTGGCTTGACAGAGGGGTGCACCCCCGTACACAAATAATGTCATGCATAAAATGTCAGATTCGAGACATATGCCCTTTTCTAGGCACAGTTCATGCCAAAACATCACGATGTTTTCTACACCGCTCTAAGTGGAATGTCATGGAACCTGCGAAGCGGTCTCCGTTCCCGTGTCCCGATCTCTGGCGAAAGTTTATTAGCACGAGTTCTTTCCTATTACGCAGTCTCATAATCACCGGAAGAAGTTTTCTAACTACTCCAAGTGGAATCCTTCCAGGCGCGTTCATTTGTTTATTAATTGGAGTTCGCTAAGAGGCAGGCGATGTCTCGGTACAAGTTTAAAAAGAGCAGATTCTCCATTCCCTCTACTTTCACCAGCCGGATGCAACAAGTAGATAGAACGAGTTCCGTGCATCATTCGCGACTTTTGTAAAAAGCTGCCTGCTGGACGGCGATATTACGTGACACTGTTGTAACTGTAGGGCATTTGGAATTTGGGGCTTAAGAATGCAGTTCTCCCTAACTACGGGCGCATTTTATGATTTTAAACGTAATATATCTCGCGAAGGGTATCCGCTAAGGGCACCTTTTTGTGCAAAATCAGCTCGAGCAGCTACAATTATCCCTACTATTCAGGAGCAAGAACAAACTTTCCTACAAGTGGACAGCAATTTGAAGGGGACACAATGTAGCGATAAAGGCTGCGAGGCTTTACTCTTTACGGTCTTGACCCTCCCAACATGAGAATGCACCGCCGAACGTCTAGACAAACTGTATCAGCACCACGAATCAAGTCTTCAACAAATCGCAAGGTTCTCCACCGAAGGCAATGAACCTGTTTATGTATAAAAGAGGTGCTGCTGTGTTTGAAGTTAGATGCAAGTCAAAGGTGATTTGGCTTGTCGCTTCGCCTGTCTATTGCTCTACTAACACTGTGCCTCTTCCTGTAGTGATAGTTCATACTTTGTGATCAGAAGAGGGCAATTCGTGCAAAATCTGCAAATATTCAAGGTTCTTTTATTTCTTAGAGTAGGGGAAAGAAAAATCATGCCGTACTCAGGTAGACTGATGCGCGCGTAAAGCGGTGGAGCTAGGAAACCTCATGGGCTGGAATGAGATTTCCGGGCTGTTTTCCTTACCACGTAGTATGCTGATGTCAGCTGGGAGTTTTGTGATTTCAAGATCGTGGCCTCATACTTGGAGCCCGCCTGCACACAAACAAAGAAGAAGCGATCTTACAGGAATTCCTGTTTCACTTCGCTGTTTGCATCCACAAAGGGGTGGGATGCACGCAAACATTGAGCTCTCTTGAAGGTGCCCTCGCCCTGCCGAAGCCTCTCTGCCGTATGATACTCTATTTAAAAAGAAAACACTTCCATACGTCATTCTTTCGAAATAAGCCATTCAAGACCAAAATAAGTAATAGCTTACACACGCAAAGGAAGCAGCTCATTCTACATATTGTGCTGAAAACTGATCTTTGACCGGAAGCGTCTTTGACCGGAGAGGGTAACAGGGGAACATATACATACGCCCAACATAAAAGCACCATCACACTCAACTTGGAGTAAGGTTGGCACATTAAAGTCAGCAAGCTCTTTGTTAGCTTATCTCCTCATTCCCTCGTGACACCGTGACGCTTTTCAAAATGTGCTTTTAGTTTCAAGCTGTATATAATTGCACGTAGGAGCGTGCACTAAATTCGCATACTGGTTGTAGTTGGTCAGGCTCTAAAAATTACACATGACTAACTATAATTGGCCAGTTTCTTTGATACGAGTGAAACAAAATGTGTTCTAATACCCATAAATAAAACAAGATAAATAATATTTCGCACTCACGTTTCCAAGGTACAAAATCAGTGATAGAGAGTAAAAAGAACGAATACAATTTGAGTGCTCGCGAAAGAGCGCTTGATCGGTGGATATAGGTGAGGTCGTTACTTACCGTAACTAAAGCCTTGGGATCCTTCCTGTCGATGGCGATGTATTTTCTTGATCCTTCCGTGTATGGCTGCAGCGTGACAAAAGCTTTAGCCTGCTGATGCTGCGGCAAGTGTCGGTCGGCGGTTTCCACCTGTGAAAGACAGCACATTCTTCACAACGCTACTTAATACACATATAGTGGCAAAGGCAGCAATTTCGGTTGGCTGCTTAAGAGCGATGTTCCTTTAAGTTCACTGCAAGTTACTTCACCGTTGAAAGTTTTCCGCGAAGCATCAAAGGAAAGACACACCAAGGCACTGAGGCAGCAAAACTCACTGCCCTAATGGTCTGAGGTATCAATAAATAAGCAAACAAGTAACCTAACGAGTTTCAGTCACTCGGTACTTGTCAGGCAATATTTACACTGCTATAATGACGTAAGGAAACATTTAACTGAGACTTTCTTCATACCAAACTCACGGCCCACCCACATATGCATTTATGTAGCATCACTGAACATCCCGCTTTCTGTGCGATGACTCTGTGCGATGGCCGTCTCAAAAGCGTATCTTAAATAGCTTGTGATCTCAAAAGCAAAATATGCGGGAGCATTCCAAGCACTCTTCCCACATACCTGCCATTTTGTGAGCAGGTTAAAAATGCACAACTAGCATAGCCCCGTTCTTTTTTGTGTGTATGCTTTACAAACGCTGCACCGTAGATATAAGTACTCCGTAGGGTAGCCCTTCTATAAATTTCATGAAGCTTCCAATTTCTCATTATGCCTTTTCTCAAGAGGATATATGATCAGACGACATCAAAAGAAAGTGTGCTCCGTCATCAGGAAAAAGTCTAGTAACAGCGCAAAATTTCACTTCTTCACTAACTAAGCATACAGCCTAGCCAGTGTAAGCATAAAGGCGGGCGCCGGCGCGCATCTGCTTACTAAGCCGCTCCCTTTGGTATCGGCTGCCCAAAAAGCATCCGCGTGTGTGTGCACTTACCGTAAACTTGAATTCACCGTCGCCAGGCTTGGAAATTATGAGGAAGGTCACCACGCCGTTCACGTCCGTCGTGTCACTGACAGGTGGCACTCGACCGTCTTCACTCGTGAGTGTTGTCGGCACGCCCGCGGCTGGCTCACCGTTGGTGTACGTCACTTCCACCTGCGAGTAGTGCGAGAGGTCAGACGGCAAGTCCGCTTGCAGGACGGAAGGGCTGTCTGAGGAAGAACTGCGAACCAAGGTGGCGTCGCAGTGCAGACACAATGAGAGGCAGATAACTGAATTTAGTATGAAAGACAGATATTGGCAAGAGCATCGACCCTGTGGTCGGCTACTCTAAACTATAAAGACGGGAAACCGGATATATTATTGTGGATGGCAATGTGAACAGTAGGAAAATGCGAATATGGCCAGATGGCCGTTGTTGGCCTGAGGCTTTCATTACATAAGAATATCAGAAGATACCAGCAATCTAGAAATATTGGAGAGTTTCTGGCCAATGCACCAGTACGCTATAGAGCATTCATGCGACATAACTGGCCTCCCTTCTCGGTCGCGTAACACCATAAACTATGCTTGGTGCCGTCGCCATTGCAGCCACCGCAGGTCTTGTCGGGCCATGCGGACGCCAGCCGCGTCTTCCGGGCCCACAGAAAGATATAGCAAATCGGCCCAGCGAAATAGGCGCAGTCTCTCGATGTCACTAACCTCGCTTGAGCCACATTGTGGGAAAAGGGTGGCACAGCTGGCAATATTGCCGCAGCAACCAAGATGGAATTTGGCTGGCTGTGTGCCCTTTGGGAAGATCCTCGACAGGCTCGTCGCTTTTAAACTTCCGCTTATTTACTTGAGAGCGGGTAGTGTTGCGGACGATAGCGCAGTGTGCAAAGCCCCACTCAGAAAATCGCGCCCCTAGATTGGCATTTTCTTAGTGTCAACTTGGCTTAGAATATTGGGCACTTTTACTGTTGGCCAAACGTATCCAACTAATTTCCTCCGTGGCAGTGATAGTGACCGGTCTTCCTTATTCTCCTGCAGCCGCTTCCTAATACTAATACTAGTACTAATACTAATACTAGTAAGCAGCCAACGCCAGTCGCTATCTTGAACAAAAAAGACAAACAGCAGTTGCACCGGCCAGTCCTTAGGGACAGTACTTGGCTTGGAATAGTGGGCACTTTTACTGTTGGCTCAACGTATCCAACTAATTTCCTCCCGTGGCGGTGATAGTGACCGGTCTTCCTTATTCTTCTGCAGCTACTTCCTAATACTAATACTAGTACCAATACTAATACTAGTAAACAGCGAACGGCAGTCGCTGTCTTGAACAAAAAAGACAAACAGCAGTTGCACCGGCCAGTACTTAGGGACAGTAATTCGCTTGGAATAGTGGGCACTTTTACGGTTGGCTCAACGTATTCAACTAATTTCCTCCCGTGGCAGTGGTAGTGACCAGTCTTCCTTATTCTTCTGCAGCCACTTCCAAATACTAATACTAGTGCTAATAATGTGAGCACTTTAGGCGCTTCCGTCGTCGTCGCCTCTCTCGCTGCGACTTCATACTCTTTTCATGCACTCTACATTCCCATCGTCATCTCGCTTGGTGCTGTTCGCTGGGAGCACGTCTTCGCCAGCGGGCTGGAACAAACGTCTCCCTTGAAGTCTTCCCTTACACGTGGTGGAGGTGCTCCTTGGATCCCCCGTATCCTCTTCTCCCCGCTTCTCGCTGGAGCTGGGTTCCGGTCGTCGCTTGTGTACTCTCGCCGTCATGCCTCAAGAGGAGAACGCCGACGGCCCGGGTTCCTCCCGCTCGCCCTCTGCTGCCCCCGCAACTTGGACCGTGAGCAGCCGTGAACGCGACCCCCAGATGTTTGCCGGCCTCCACGGCGACGGCGTGGATGACTGGCTTGACCACTACGACCGCGTGAGTTCGTTCAACCGCTGGGACGATTCCCTTAAACTCTTGAATGTGTCCTTTTATTTAACTGACGTTGCACGGACATGGTTCTTAAATCATGAGACGGATATTCCCGACTGGACAAGTTTCAAGCAGCAGTTTCGACAGATTTTTGGCTCTCCGGCTGTTCGATCTGAAGTCGCTAAGAAGAAGCTTGCTGACCGCATCCAGCGCCCTGCCGAGTCGTACACTTCCTATATTGAGGATGCACTTGCTCTCTGCCGCCGTGTAAATGACATCATGACCGAGGCTGACCGTGTTCGCCACGTCCTGAAGGGTATCGGCTCTCTGGCGTTCAGTGCCCTTGCCGTCCAAAACCCTACTACCGTCGATGATATCATCGCGAACTGTCAACGCCTTGATCAGCTGCAATCTATCCGTTTACTACCTGACCCGGCTGCCTCCTTTTTGCGGGCCGACTCCGACCTGCGTGCTCTCATTCGTGCGCTCATTCGTGAGGAGCTTCTCGCTCACGGTTCTCCGTACCTCACCGTACCGGCGCCTTCTGCTCCGTCCTCTACTGGTGCTGGCCTTCGTAGCATCATCAAAGAAGAGTTGGCCTCAGTAGCCTGCTCTCTGGCACCGGACACCCCTGCTATTCGCCCTCAACCCACGTACGCTCAGGTCGCTGCCATGCCACCTGTCTTTGGTCTGCCTCCAACGCCAGCGTCGCCCCGCGACCATGTCATCGCTTTCGCACATCAAGCCTCAACGCCAGCGTTCTCCTCGCCCTGGCGCCTCAGCCGCCCGATTTATTATTATTGCGGCTTCCGGGGCTGTATTTCCCGCTTCTTCCGCCGGCGCCTTCAAGACGAACGTCGCGTGTATGCGGCCTTCGAAAGCGTCTACTCTAATCGTGCGCCCTCTCCTCAACGCCATGCCTTCCCTGACTCTTTGGGACGTTCTTCTTCACCTTACCCCCCCTCTGCTCGCCCTTGTGGTTATCGGCCCTCCAGAGCTCGATCCCCTTCGCCGTTCCGCCGCTCTTCTTCTCCGCTTCGGCCGGCTTCTGCGGCGCCTGACCTGCGCTCGGAAAACTAGCTGCTGCAGTTTTTGAAGGGAAAGCTGCATGCCTCGGACACCGACAAATACCTTCGGAGCCCCCGTCTAATATGATTTCACTGTGGGTTGAAGGTTTACAGGTATATGCATTGATTGACACGGGTGCTGCAGTTTCTATTATTCACGCAGACTTGTGTTCTCGCTGAAGGAAGGTGAAAACGCCGTACGATGGGCCTTCTCTGCGTGGCGCTAACGACGTCATCATTCGCCCATCCGCTAAGTGCACTGTTCGGGTTTATATTGACGGTGTCCGTCACCACGCACAATTTGCTGTGCTTTTTCCGTGCGCTTACCTTATGATTTTTGGTTGGGATTTCTTGTCTTCTGTCAGTGCTTTTATTTCATGCCGTGACCGCATCGTGCACACGACCGAGAGCGACCCATAATCTGAAGTCCTCGACCCCTGTCATCGCCTCATTGCCGCTGCTGATACGGTTTTGCCCGCTGGGGGTCAAGATCTTGTACGACTTACTTCTGGTACCATCGTCCTTGGGGATGTCTTCATCGCGCCTTCTGCTCGACATCTGATCAGGGGCCTTGCCTTGCCGCCTAGCCTGATTCGGTTTGAAAATGGCTCAGCCGTCGTCGCTACCTTGAACACTTCTCGTGAACCTCTAGTATTATTCAAAGGCACTTCTTTTTCCTGCACATTGGACACGCACCCGGTTTCCCTCGTCGTGCTTACCGCACCCTCCTCCTCGTCGCCTCCCTCCGCGGATGTTTCTCTCTCCGTCCTCTCTGCCACCATCATTCCAGAACTCCCAGTGTCGCAACGGCAAGAGTTACTAGATTTGCTTCTCAAGCACCAGGGATTTTTTTATGTGGCTTCCTCTACCCTGGGCCAGACTTCTGTGGCAGAGCACCGCATCGTGACCGACGGTACCTCGGTTGTTCGCCGCCGACCGTACCGCGTTTCCTTATCTGAACGCAAAGTTATCGAGGACAATGTGAGTGATGTGCTCCGCCGAGACATTATTCGCCCTTCCACCAGTCCTTGGTCTTCCCCGGTGGTTTTGGTGAAGAAGGATGGGTCAGTGCGCTTGTGTGTTGATTACCGTGCCCTCAACAAAATCACTCGTAAAGCCGTTTACCCTATGCCCCGGATTGATGACTCCCTCGACTTTTCAAGGAGCTGAGTACTTTTCGACCCTAGATCTCCGTTCTGGTTATTGGTAAATCCCCATGCATGAAGCCGACAAGGAAAAAAACGCGTTCGCTACTCCTGACGGCCTTTACGAATTTAAAGTTATGCCTTTTGGACTGTGTGACGCTCCTGCTACTTTTGAACGCATGATTGATACAGTCCTTCGCGGCCTGAAATGGAAAACCTGCTTATGCTATCTGGACGATATTGTTATCTTCTCTTCAACTTTTCGTGAACACTTAGGCCGCCTCGATGAAGTGCTCACTTGCCTCGCTTCTGCTGGCCTTCAACTAAATACGAAAAAGTGCCAGTTCGCCAGGATGGAAATCACAATTTTAGGCCACCTCGTCAGCCAGGACGGCATTCGACCCGACCCTGACAAGCTTGCCGCTGTCCTGAACTTTTCCCGTCCCCAGCACACTAAACAACTGCGTAGTTTCCTCGTTCTGTCATCTTATTTTCGGCGCTTTATACGAAATTTTGCGACCATTTCCGCGCCATTGCATCAGATCCTCACTGCTCACAGTGCTTTCGTTTGGACTGAGCAATGCGAAAGTGCTTTTCAAGCATTAAAGCAAGCTCTCACCTCCGACCCTGTCCTTGGCCATTTCGGCGATGCTGCTCCAACGATTCTACACACTGACGCTAGCGGCCACGGCCTTGGTGCTGTTCTTCTGCAGCGTGATACTACTTCTCGCGAAAGAGTTATTGCGTTCGCCAGCCGCACTCTGACACCTGCCGAACGTAACTACACTATCACTGAGCAGGAATGTCTGGCCGTCGTTTGGGCAGTGCATAAATTTCGCCCCTACCTTTACGGTCGCCACTTCACGGTCGTCACAGACCATCACGCTTTGTGCTGGTTGTCTAGCCTGAAAAACTTGACTGGCCGCCTTGACCGCTGCGTTCTTCGTCGCCAAGAATACCGTTTTGACGTCACCTACAAGTCCGGTCGAACACACCGAGACGCCGATGCTCTTTCTTGTTGCCCTCTTCTGGGCTCTTCGTGTCTGTCTTCAACTCCACCTTCCACATCTCACAGCACCTCCTCATCGTCGCAAGCTCTTCAGCACCACGTCGCACTCCCCTGCGTCGCATCTGACGATTTAAATGACCTTGTATCGAAAGAACGCAACGATGCGTATTGCCGCTCCCTAATCGGCCGTCTCACGGGAGCTTCCTACCCTCCTACCGCTCGGTTGCGTCGGCAGCTTGGCCAGTTCAAACTAGAAAATGATGTGCTCTGCCGCTACGTTTACTGCCCTGATGGCACCCGCTGGGTTCCCGTGGTGCCACGTACACTTCGGTCCCGTATTTTGGAGGCCCTCCACGATGACGCGACAGCCGGTCACTTAGGTTTTCAGAAAACGTATGCCCGCGTCAAGAGCCGTTTCTTCTGGCCTGGTCTTTCCTCTGGCGTCGCTAAATACGTCGCATCTTGCCCGCTCAGCCAGCGCCGAAAACGGGCGACTTCACCTGCCGCTGGACATCTGCAGCCTCTACCATGCCCCGCCACGCCGTTCGCCGTCGTCGGCATCGACTTGTATGGCCCGTTTCCTCGCACTACACGAGGTAACCGATGGATAGTCACTGCCATCTACCATCTCACACGCTACGCCGAGACCGCAGCCTTGCCTGATGGTTCGGCGCCCGAAGTTGCCTCCTTCTTTCTTCAATCCATCATGCTCCGCCATGGCGCCCCTCAGGTGCTTCTCAGTGACCGCGGCCGGACGTTCCTTTCGACCGTTGTTGCCGAAGTTCTGCAAGCTTCTTCTACACTTCACAAGATGACGTCCATCTACCACCCCCCGACCAATGGTCTCACAGAGCGGTTCCATCGCACCCTCTCAGATATGATTACTATGTACGTGGAACCTGACCACCAGAATTGAGACACAGTCCTTCCTTTCGTCACTTTTGCCGACAATTCCGCGTTGCAACGAACCACTGGTTACTCCCCGTTTTTCCTCGTGCACGGCCGTTCTCCCACTACCCTTCTCGACGCCTCTTTCTTCTCGACGCCTGCGAGCTCCTCACCGTCTCTCCCCGAACAATTTCTCTCCCGCGTGGCCCGATGCCGCCACCTTGCTCGCCTGAACACTCACGCCTGCCAGCAGGATCGCAAGAGTCACTACGACATGACGCACTGCGTTGTGTCGTTCAACCCTGGAGACGAAGTCTGGCTTTCTACCCCTCTGCGGATGCCTGGTCTTTGTGACAAGTTTCGGCCTCGTTTCATTGGTCCCTACTTGGTGCTCAACCAAACTTCACCAGTGAACTACCGCGTCACCCCTGTTGATCCTCCCCCGGACCGCCGTTACCGCGGTACTGAAATTGTCCACGTTTCCCGCCTGAAGCCTTTCATTCAGCGCTTTGCATCGGACTAATCGCGGCCAGGCTGGCCGCTTCTGACCGCGCGGGTAATTAGTATTGTTGTTGTTGTTAGCCTATAAAAAACAACAACAACAAGTGAGCACTTTATGCGCTTTCGTCGTCGTCGCCGCTCTGGCTGCGACTTCCTCTTTTCATGCATTGTACATTCCCATCGTCATCGCTTGGTGCTCTTCGCTGGGAGCACGTCTTTGCCAGCGGGCTGGAATAAAGGTCTCCCTTAAAGTCTTCCCTTACAATACTAATACTAGTAAGCAGCCAACGCAGTCGCTATCTTGAAAAAAAAAGACAAACAGCAGTTCCACCAGCCAGTACTTAGGTACAGTACTTGGCTTGGAATAGTGGGCACGTTTACTGTTGGCTCAACGTATCCAACTAATTTCCTTCCGCGGCAGTGATAGTGACCAGTCTTCCTTATTCTCCTGCATCCACTTCCTAATACTAATAATAGTACTAATACTAATACTAGTAAGCAGCCAACGCCAGTCGCTATCTTGAACAAAAAAGACAAACAGCAGCTGCACCGGCCAGTACTTAGGGACAGTACTTGGCTTGGAATAGTGGGCACTTTTACGGTTGGCTTAAGGTATCCAACTAATTTCCTTCCGCGGCAGTGATAGTGACCAGTCTTCCTTATTCTCCTGCAGCCACTTCCTAATACTAATACTAGTATCAATACTAATACTAGTAAGCAGTTAACGTCAGTCGCTATCTTGAACAAAAGAGACAAACAGCAGTTGCACCGGCCAGTTCTTAGGGACAGTAGCAAGAAGCTTACGCTAGGTAACTTGTGCGTGTAATATCAGAACGGGAATTTATAGAGTCTATTATACAGTCTATTCGTACTCTTCCTATCCCTATCCCTTGCTCATTCCTCAACTCCCCCGTTACGCATTCTTCGACATCTTCACTCCCCCCCCCCCCTTTTTCCTTGCCTTCTCCGTTCAGCCCTGCATGCCGGAGTTTCATTTCATTTATTGAACCCTCAGGGCCAAAGGCATGAAAGAGGGGAGTGGTTACAAAACAAAAATACATAAATAGATACAATGCATATTACAGAACAAGTATTATCATTCTCCTATTATACAATGTTAGCTAGTGCAGAACGAAAATGCTGGTTATCAATTATGTCGACGATATGTGCGGGAAGGCGGTTCCATTCACGTGATGTACGAAGCAAGAAAGACTGAAATGCCTTTTTAGTGTTACATGATTCAATGCCAACTTTGTGACGATGATCAATGCGATTTGACACGTATCTGGGGGACGAAATGAGGGAATAGCGAAGCGTGGGGTGATGGTATAGTTTATGAAAAAGGCTCAAATGAATTGTCTGGCGGCGGGATGCTAAAAGAGGTAAAGAAAGATCAGCTTTCATGCTTGCCACACTTGCGGTACGGTTCAAGTTGGAAAGTTGCCTCCAATCTAGCGCTTATCTGAAATATCCTCTTCTCTCCTGCCCCGTTGCCGTAGAACCCCTCATATCCGTACCCCTCTCCTGCCAAAGTGGCGGAACTAGCTAGGATTTGAGGATCCTTGCGCAATATCTCCTCGACGGCTAATGCTCCATCGCTATAGAGTTTTACAGCGACAGCTGTTAAACGCCCGTCCCTGGCCTCCGCGTCGCCGACGTCGCCGTCGGCGTAACCGGGGGGTGCGTTACTATGGTTACCAAGGCAACGCACCCACCGGTTACCATTGCCCCCCGGGTATTGTTGTCATACCGCATGACACCACGTAGGATGTGTTAATGCCTTTATTGATGCAATGCGTCTGTTTGTGTCTCGTTGTCGGATGTCACTTATCTCACGGCCAACCTGGGTCGCATAAGCCAACGGGTGGCCCTGCTTTGAACAGCCGCCTTCGAAACTAAATGCCTACACAACTATCGCTGAATCTCGTGTTACGCAGTCGTAACCTTCCTGCGATTTTTTTTTCTCTCTCTGACTCTTCACACTTAAACCGGAGCAATACCTTATGCATGTGGTTAGTCTTAAACCTCCTGTCAAAACTTAAATGGGATTCTCCCTCTTTTTTGTTGGGGATATTTTCATCACGGTATAAAACAAAGGAGGGAAAATCTCACTGGCACCCCGATCAGACGAGGCAACCAGATGACGTAACAACAAAAGTGGGGCGCGGCAGAGGTTGTACACACAGCTATGGCGTCTTGTGGCGCATCAGATAAGCAATACGCAGTACGCGCAAAAAAAAAAGCTGACGAAAGTAACTCTGAGCAAGCAGAACCAAAGCTTGGCAGGGCCTTTGTTTATATCTAGTTGCTGAGAAACTGCGCTGTACTTTTTTTTCATAGCGTCGAGCCAAAATTTTTTAGAGTTCAATTCGCAATCAAGATCACGGATTTGTGTTTCGTTTAGGTTCGCCTCCAGTACAGGATTCTGTAGTAGGTCAAATGGCTGTAACTAGATGACACGTGTTCGAATAATTGAGGTGGAGCTGCTCGTGAACAAGCATCGCATCTTAGAAAAAAGGTCAAAATTTAGAGACAATGAATTTGCTTTGCGTGAGGATTTGTCATTGCATATTCGTGCAGCGAGAAAATGACTACTTAACTTTACGAGAGGAAAATAAGCACCGTTTCAAGTTTGAAGTCGAGAAATATCTTCAATGCGGCTCACGCGATACCTCGCAATGCAGTTCTATCGACGTGATAGCTCGCACGGTCCGCGACAGTAGTTATCAGCAGCACTCCACGTCAGAAAAGAAACCCGCTCACAAACTAACGCACATAACTTTCCTTCCCTAAGTCTTTATGCTGCACTCTATGATTAAAAGGAAGTTCGCTAAAGCCCGCTGAAGGCATGATCTTTCCAACTTCTAAAGAGGAGATGTCCAGTGCAAATTCAGAAATAGTATAAAAGGCAGGTGGATTGTAATAACTCACCTTTTTGTCCTGCCTTCTGTGGGAAGGACATCGCACCGGTTTCAGTTAAAGGAGGAACACACTCAGCAAACAACGAGACCGCGCACATTTCTTACCACAACGTACAACTTGGTGCCCGGCTTGAAGCTTTTCTCGCTTCGTGCTGTCAATATCAGGTAAGGCGAACTGGTGAAAACGGCCTGCTCATTACGCCCGGTCTCGTGGATGCCCGTGGCCTCCTCGGTGACGGTTGCCTCGACCACCAGGCGCGCGCTGGTGCGGAACAGGGCGTTCACCTGTCCCTCGCCCAGCCGGGACACCAAGTCGGCGCGGTTCAGCTTGTAGGTGCCGCCACCTGCCTCTAGCTGCAGGGTTGGCCATAAGGCAAAAGATAGCCACTCGATATTTGCAATTTATTCTAAAAACAAAACGTTCAATTAAAGGTGTATGCTAAGTTCGGCTGCTGCTCTTTCTGCGACGCATCCCGAGATCAAGTACTTCTTGTCTGACTGAGGCTATGAAGGTTAACACGGGAAAAAATGTGGCAGCACAGTATGAACAAACGATGTAGTTATATAGCTATTACAATAACCTTTTGGTGGCACAACACAGAAAATATGATAAGGAAGTAGTTACCTTTTCACATACATTCAAGCGCAGTCATACGGCTACAATCGAAAGCTATAGAGCTTCCACAGAATATTCGTAGTTGAAGAAAAATTCGTCCTTGTCCGGAGCGCGATTTTTCTTCAACTACAGATTTTATGTCGGAGCTCTATAGCTTACCTTTACAGCCGTAAGGATGGGCTTGGGTACTCCTTCATTACGCATCCGCTCAACCTTAGGTCCTCTAAACAGTGGACCACAGGGGAGAAATTGTCAGAGTATACTATCAGCAACAAATGAAGCGCGAACAAGAAAACTGAAATGCAAACACTAAAACCGTAACATGTCAGCTATAATGGCGATAAAGTAAACCCAGGTTGATTAACACTTCTAAAGGAGGGTCATCGCGCCTTCGGTGTAAAATTAACGTGCGCTAGTACTCACATCTTCCCAGCTAAGGTGATCTCATTCTGCTGCGCGTGTTTCACTTGTCTTGATCGCGTTTCGTTTGCTGCTGATACTACGCAATAACACAGTGCGTTTTTCGCCATGCAGTACACATACATTGTCCATGACGTAAAGTTGTCACGCACATGTCTTAGGCATACGATGTCTGCGTTTTAAAGGAATCGCTTATGTGAAACATATGCCGCGCTTGGTGCGAGACGGAAGGCGCTGGGTTACTGCCCGGCATCGGTCTCTTCTAAGGCGTTCTGTCTGCGGCGGGTCAGTGGTTATGCCGAATGTCGCTTCATAGAATGGTTTGGCTTGGTTTATCGGGGTTTAACGTTCCAAAGCGACTCAAGGCTATGAGGGACGCCATAGTAAAGGGTTCCGGAAATTTTGACGACCAAGGGTTCTTTAACGTGCGTTGACATCGCATAGTACAGGGGCCTCTAGAATTTCGGCTCCATCGAAATCTGACCACCGCGGCCGGGACCGAACCCACGTCTTTCTGGTCAGCAGGAAACCACTAAAACACCGCGGCGGTCCGGATAGAGGGCTGGATACGGCCGCTGCACTTTGACGGATGCGAAACGCACAACACACACGTATGCTGTGCGATGTCAGTGCAAGTTAAGGAACACCCAAGTTGTCGAAATCAATTTGGGGCCTTCCACTATGGTTTCCCTCATATTCAACGTCCAGCTTTGGGTCCTTAGACGCCACATACCGTACCATAGACTTCATACACGCTACGAAAGTCTCCGTGTCGTTAAGGATCCCTACACGCATATTGTGTAGACCCAGAGGTGGTTCAGAGGGTAATTTCGCGGCATGGGTTTTGGCACTCGAGAGTTCTTTCATGTGCGATACGCAACGCTGCATGCATCAAACTTGCGAGCAAACGGAGATTTATCATAACGTGAAGCATGCGATTCAAATTTTCCATCCGCATCTTACAAGCGCACAGCAGATGCAGGCGTTACGCAGGAGTCCAGTTTCCGTCTAACGCGAGTGGCACGCGTTCTAGATTATGGTAGCGAAATATTGCTTCCAGATTAATTTAGAGCGCCTGGGGATGCGTCTGCGGAAGCGTCTGAAATTGGCATTAAGAACACTGCCTTCAGAGTGAAAACTGGGCGGTGGCAACGCCTTTACTTTTTTTTCTATTTTACATCTACTCCGTCACTAGTGCCGGAGCTTTTTTCACTATAAACACGCTGATGATCAAGAGTTCAGGCGTTTCATTGTTTTTCTTTGGCTTCCGACTGGATACGGCATATTTACAGCACAAAAATTCAAGGCTGTAGTTACCTGGGGATAATTAGGGAAAAAGAAGGACGTAAAAATGGCGCGATTGTTAGGTGGCTAAATATTGAGTCTTCACATCGCGCAAATCGGTAGCGAGACAAGGACTGATGTCCCGTACCTGTTTCGGCTTGTTGCTCATGCCGATCTTTGTCAAGTCGCCGACATCGTTCTTGACGAAAACCTTAAATGACACGAAACCACGGACGGGCTGCTGGTTGAAAAACCTGTGGGAAAAAAAGCGGAAAGCGCCTCAATATTTTCTGAGTTTAAGCCGCAAAGACAGCATCGCAGGAGAGAGAGAATTTTTTTGTCAGAAAAAACAACTTTGGCCGCAGATGCGCCGCGGAGCTGCCACTCTGTGCTGCATGCCGTCCGTCCTCATGTCAGCCTACACCTGGCTGCAGCCGATCAGAGGCCGAATAAGAAAGCGTGAGCCATGCGCAAGAAGAGAACGTGATTGGCCGACGTTTATTTTCGCGCATCTCACATTCGCCTTGGGCGAGCCCTTCGGTTTATTCTTGATAAAGAAAAAAAAAACGCATGGCGGGTTATTAATTTAAGGCTTGCTGGCGGCGCTAACTTCACGACAGGGGAACTCTGGACTTTTATTTCTTTCATGATTACTCTGAGGTGATTCAGTGGCTGTGCCGTCATCTTCGGTCTGATCGTACCTGATATTCCGGCAGCGATAGCGGATCTTTTTTAACGGTAGTGCTATACAAATGACAGCGTACTGAAGTTTGAAGCAGATAAACAATCCGTGATGGATTAAATAAATCCAAAGGCTTAAACGCAGCCCATAGCTCAGATGTTGCTTTAGTGCGTAAAAATGCATTTATGTTTTTAACTAGTCATCGAAATTATTGCGAGGTGCGCGCGAAGACGGATAAACTAACGGCTGCGAACTCAGCCACGCAGCATGCGTCGCATCACTTGAAAAATCCTTTCGCAAAGACCGCTACGCCTCGACAGTGGACTACGATTTTTGTAAATCGCGTTGCGCTGCGAAATAATATTTGCAATTTCAAGCCAACTGCCATTTTTCGCTGCATCCCGCTTCCTGTGCCTGAAGAAGCAAGACAGAAAGCACCGCCTATTGCAACACTGTGGCATTCGCTTACCTTCGGAAAACTAGAAATCCAAGACTTACTTTGCACTGACATCAACCGTAATGTTGGCAGAATCAGGCAGAATGGAGTCGGGGGTGCGTATTTGCACCGAAAATCGTGGAAGTACTGGAACAGAAAATTATATCTTTATTTATTTATTTATTTCATAATACTGCAGGCCACTGCTTGGCCCAAGCAGGAGTGCACATATAATTTTACATAACCAAAAGAATAAAGTTATTCAATATTAGCAGCACACGGAAACCAAAAGAATAAAACCAAAAGAATAAACTTATACAATGTTAGCAGCGCACGGATACCAAAAGAATAAACCAAACGAATAAACTTATACAATATCAGCAGCACACGTATACATAACATACATATAATCAATATTAGCAGGTAAATAGACGATTTAACGCATCAGAAAAATTTTGCGAGGAAAAAACAGATTCCGGCAACGAATTCCAATCTTGCACTGTTCTAGGGAAAAAACTGTATTTAAAACTGTTAGTTTTGGCGAAAAGGGGAGTAAGCGAATGTTCAAGAATGTTTGCATATAGAAAATGGGCATTTTTCAGCTTATTCCTAAAGCCATCCTTTTGTTCCACTGCAAGGCTGACAACTCTGAGAAAAGTTCATTTAATAAGCTCCGACCATTTTCAACCATTTAAATGACGCCCCGGGTATTTCTCCTAAACGCTCCTGTTGATCAAAACAAAATTACAAATATCTTTGCTTTTAAGGAAACCAAATCTCATTTCCCTGAAAGCCTCCTTCATAAAGCGCTGTTTATTAAATTGCAGGAACAAAGAGTAGTTTTCAACAGTCCCGGAAGGGAGCAACTGATTACGATAGGAAGCGATGCGTTGGAAGTGTTAAAATAATACGTTTAGTTAGGGCAGTGACCGCAGATTCGGACTACGAGAGTTAAATAACTAAAGGAATAAGAATGGGGTGCAGAGCATTTGGCAGGAACTTTCAGATGATGAGTAGCGGTTTGCCAATATCCCCGAGAGGCAACTGCATTTTACCGGTTCGCCCATGGGGCAAAAACGTGGAAGCTAACGAAAAGTGTTCAACGGAGTTTGAGGACAACGCACCGAGCTATGGAAAGGAAAATTACAGGTGTAACATCAGGGAACAAACGCGAGCTTGTCGTATTCGTGTCGCAATCAAGAAGGAATGGGCATGGGCAGGGCATGTAATGTGAAGTCAAGATAATCGATGGTCGCTATGGGTAACCTAATGGATTCTAAAAAAATGCAAGCGTAGCAGGGCGCGGATGAAATTACGAAGTCTGTAGGGCTAATGCTGCCGCAGCTGACACAGCAGAGTTATTGAAGCGGCCTCTGTCCTGGAGTAAGCGTAGTCAGACTGATGACGACGATGATGACACTGGGTCATGACGATTTTTTCTTCACATGGCTTAACCCCGTTCCCATAACTGAGGACAGGTGACCACTCGTGTACAATGATTTTGCCACAACTAAAGCCACCACTGACGCCATTCATTACGCTTCAATAAAGAAAAATCTGAATCATTGTGATCTGGAGAAAGAAGCCACTGAGTGCACAGCAAGAAGCTGACACATTCCTTGTTGGAGGCAACTGATGCTGCCTCTTTGTCTTGACTGTCTGAAAAGACAGCAACTCGTCCTTCTGACTCTGTGCCTTAGTCTCAAAGTGTCGCGCCGCTATTAGGATAGCCCCCAACTATGTAGGACCATCTACGCGCCAAATAAGCAAGGCGTGCTTCATTCATTCGCCCAGCTGGCGTTGTTCGGCGCCAGCTTCTGTGCATCCATTTAGACACACTGTGAGCACTGCATGTGCATACAGGAGTGGGTTAATAAGAAGAGAAAAAAATGCAAGCACAAAAATTCAACAAAACGGTAAAAAGCAGCACTGAAAATTAGAAACGAGCTCAATGAAGCGTCGCTGCCATTATACGCGTGAAAAATAAAAATATCAAAAGCAACATACACGTCTCATATTCGAAATAAGAAATCCGTTTTATCGGTGAACACCACTGATGTGGTATTCACAACGTCAGGCGGCAGCGCTTTCCATCACTGTATCGCCAGTTAAAAAAAAATTAACCTTATCATGCTTTCAACCAATGAGCCTAATGCGCAATGCATGTTTTCGGAAAGGTCGTTTAAGGTAACCATTCTTCTCTCTTTTTGTATGGCTACAGTAAGCAAAACAAGGTTATTTCGTAGATCTCACGCGCCGGAGGTAAGCAAGAGTCGGTATGCATGCGCAGAGCTGTCACGGCACAAGTACCGTGAAGGAGATGAATCGGAGAGCCAGGCTGTGGATTTTTTCCAGGTTATCAATGAGATATATCTGTTAAGTATTTCACAATATGCTGCTTTATCCAGGTATGGGACGGATAAACTTCTTGTACGATGACAAATTGGTTTCAGGGGATGCCGCGCACGTTTTCTTCTTAGAAACAATTAGTTCCGTAGCGTGGCTTTTTGGGCCTGTTGGTACATAGTTCCAATACACTGTAGCGCAGCAAAAGACGAGGACACAAGATACGAGAGACGAACACCACGAGCGCTAACTTCCAACAAATTTTATTCTCCAGAAGCATCACATTTATACACCAGAAAACAGTAATGACACGTGCGAACAGTATCGATTTCTTAGAAAAACGAGCTCTTTATCTGAGAGGAGAATGGAAGGTGTGCTTACACACGAGCATCCTGACCTATTTATCTTTTCGGCTTCAATGATTTCGCGCGTTAATCTTTCTCAACTTTTTCCTATTACAAGACTTCTATCAAAGAAAGGCTTACAGGGTTTTGACTTGCATGCGAGTATGTGGTCAACCAGCGATCCGCCTTGCCCGTTTCTGACGTTGCGAGCGTGTTCCATCAGGCGCTCGTTCAGACATCTCCCCGTCTGGCCGATATAGTGTTTCCCGCATGACAAAGGAATTTGATATACAACACCTTCAACGCACGTGACGTAGGGCTTCTGGTGCCTAGTTGCGCATCCGCGCGCTTTGTTGGTGTTGGTTTTTCCCAGTTTGCACAACGTTGCAAGTTTTTTCGGCGCCGAGAACACGACGGTCGCATTCGCTCGTTGACCAATTCTTTTTAAATTGTGGGAAATCTTGTGTAGATAAGGTAATACAACAAGGTTTTTCCGTTCACGAGGAACTGGGTTTGGATTACATTGATTTTCTGGTTTCATTCTCTTAACAAGTTTTTCTGCAACAGAAACTTGAACATGGGAGGGGTATCCGGCATTAGTAAGCCTCTTGGACTGCTCTTGAAAACTATCGGTCATCATGTGCGGACAAGATTTCTGGAGAGCATTCCAAGAGGCTTACTAATGCCGGATACCCCTCCCATGTTCAAGTTTCTGTTGCAGAAAAACTTGTTAAGAGAATGAAACCAGAAAATCAATGTAATCCAAACCCATTTCCTCGTGAACGGAAAAACCTTGTTGTATTACCTTATCTACACAAGATTTCCCACAATTTAAAAAGAATTGGTCAACGAGCGAATGCGACCGTCGTGTTCTCGGCGCCGAAAAAACTTGCAACATTGTGCAAACTGGGAAAAACCAACACCAACAAAGCGCGCGGATGCGCAACTAGGCACCAGAAGCCCTACGTCACGTGCGATGAAGGTGTTGTATATCAAATTCCTTTGTCATGCGGGAAACACTATATCGGCCAGACGGGGAGATGTCTGAACGAGCGCCTAATGGAACACGCTCGCAATGTCAGAAACGGGCAAGGCGGATCGCTGGTTGACCACATTCTCGCATGCAAGTCAAAACCCTGTAAGCCTTTCTTTGATAAAAGTCTTGTAATAGGAAAAAGTAGAGAAAGATTAACGCGCGAAATCATTGAAGCCAAAAAGATAAATAGGTCAGGATGCTCGTGTGTAAGCACACCTTCCATTCTCCTCTAAGATAAAGAGCTCGTTTTTCTAAGAAATCGATGCTGTTCGCACGTGTGATTACTGTTATCTGGTGTATAAATGTGATGCTTCTGGAGAATAAAATTTGTTGGGAAGTTAGCGCTCGTGGTGTTCGTCTCTCCTATCTTGTGTCCTCGTCTTTTGCTGCGCTACAGTGTATTGAAACAATTAGTGCTTGCGTGCTTTTGCGAAAGGGTCCGTTACGTTTACATATCATCTTAATGGGTCCATAGATGTCAGTCTCAAATATTATACTCACCTTTTTTCTGTCACAATGGTACCCTTTAATCCCGTGAAACATTCAGAGAATCATTTTTTGGCGTAATGCTGATAATGGTTTGTGTACTTATTTGCGTCCCCTTTTTCTAGGCATCAGTCAGTATTATTGTTTACCTACACGTTTAATTTTATCTGGTCTTCAAGGCATGCGAGATACTGGATATTCTGTAAGCTTAAGCCGTTAGGCGCTATGTAAGACAACAAACGACGACAGTTCATGTGCACCGTTACGCCGCAATACAGAGGTGTTTAACTGTTTAAAGACTTGGCAACAGCCAGAAACTCTCTAACACCATCGGTATAGTCAATAGCCTCATTGGCCTGTCACGTTTATGAAATCCACTCACCATATTTTTCCACAGCGAAAGTCGTTGTCTTGTTTTGCTCAAACTGCGGTGCAGAGCAGGAGAAAAAAAAAACGAAAGCCAATGTTATGCTTGGTTTTCTTGCCAAACCATGAACACCTCACATTACTGCAGCTATGCGCGTTCAGGTAGCAAGCACCGAGTCGGTGCCCGCGCTAATGCTTGACGTTCTTTCCCTGAAGGCAAGAAGAAAGGTATGCAGAAGCAGGCATCGCGAAGGCGTGTCCCATTTATTTTGTACTCAAAAGAGCGAGGCATGTCGGCCCCCTTGCGGTAGTAGTTGGCGGAGCATGGAAGCACAAAGAGCGCGGCCACCATAAAACTCCTTTATCTCTCATTTCAGGTCCAAGCCATCTATTAAATCGATTCGTAAAATTCTTCCCAAAATTAGAACTGAAAGGAACAGTACAGGGGCGATGAAAAGAAATGCAGAAAGAGCGGGGCGTATAGGCGCTCCGCTATTGGCAGTTTTATTCATCACGCTTTTACTTCGGCGGTAGAAAAAGGACACTACAGTCGTCAATTGTACATTCTAGAACGCCTCTAACGTCTTTTTCTTACCACGCAGTTAAAAGCGAGATGAAAAGATATTCGAACAGCAGAGCGCATTAACGCCGCGTTGTTCGCATTCTTTTTCATCCCGATTTTAAACAGGCTTGCATGCGCTTGTTCGGACGGCATTTAACCCCCTCAGGCGCCATTCGTCATTTCGATGCAAAAGAATACTTTTCTGCCCGATTATACCCAGGCCTCGAGAAAGACACGTCAAATAGTTTTCCAACAGAAAGCAAGCACTGTTAATTTTTTACAAACATGCACAATATTTCTCAGAAACTCTCAAAAGATTTGCAAACTGAAATAATAAAACTTCAGGATTTTTGGAAATAACACTCTAGAGAGCGCAAAATCTGTCAGAAAGAAAATGGCACAGGAAGAGGTACGAGGGTGATTATTTGCTGCATTCGCTAGTTGTCAAGAAAGAGCACCCCATTACAAGATGAATGATGAAGGATCCTGGAAGGAAGAAATTATGAGCACACTTTGAGAAAAAGCAGAGAGTACGCAGATTATACAACTCTGTACAAAGTGCCCTAAAGGTTTAAGAGAAACAAAGATGTCACGCACATGCGTTGAGACATTACAACATTGTGCACAAAGTCGTTACGAGAAAAGAAACCTGCCTTGTGCCCGTAGCGCATGACCAACGACCACTCGCCAAGAAGGGTGTGCTTTGGCACAGCGAAGTGGTGGCTCAGCATGATGTCCTGCTCCGGATTAAACTCCTTGGCCTCCAAGACCATGTTTTGAGGATTCTGGAGTCACGAAGCCGCATGGAAAAAGAAGGGGAGACGAAGTTCCGGAACTGTGCTGAGCTCGTCAAAAAACATAGGCAACTTGCTGAATTGACCACCCTGTGCCACGCTGGTGCTCATTAAATCGACCGGTGGCGACGAAAGGCACCAATGGCAAAGAGAAAAGCCGCGCACTTAGTCTCTCTGTGCCCGCAAGAAACTTCAAGCGCTATGATAAAAACCGCAGCATTGTGCATGCTGCGGTAGTAACAGGACTGCCGGCGATTCCTGTCCTCAGCTCCTCCTTTTCTTTCGCTGAAACCGGCCATCTTTGTCTTTAGATTATTGGCTCAGACAACCCGCACTAGGTTTCAGCCTGGAGCTTCATAATCGTCCTTATCAGCCCTATATTTTCCACCTAAGGGCCAAGGACATTCCCACAGATTTCTTAATACACCAGTCTTGCGCCAGTTGCGGCCACCTTATTCCCGCGTTAATTTCATGATTTTATGACCCCCACCCCTGGATCCTTGCCATTCATTGCGACTACGTCAACTAGGAACAATAGGCCTAGAACGCTTAGTGAACTCGGTGCAACAGAGCACAGTTCCGACATCAAGCATGAAATTATTCTAGCTCCTCTTCTCGGCAAATTAAGGGCAATAACATCGTACGAACCTGACGCGAAACATGAGAGCAAATATAACCGAAATACACCGAAATTTACCGTCCTAATAGTATTCGGCAGAGAAAATCCTTCAGCCCTAGCGCGGTTTGAATCAGCGGTGGCCGAAACAGATGAGCTCCACTTCTCGCTGCTTTCGACCACTCGTCGGCAGCAGCCTCTCGCGAGGATGCTTAAGTGGTAGCCTGCAGCTGCCCCTATTAACATTCGCTATGAGCAAAGGAAAGGTACAATGACTGTCTCACTTCTCAGTGTACGCCTCACACGGGCCATGTGGGTCGAACAAGTGAGTGAAAACTGATGACACCGTATTAATTTGGGTTCTTTACCGTACAATTACATCTCAGAACACACTGGTGTCTTTCTCATTTCGGCTCTGTCAAAGCGTGGCCGCCGCCACCGAGAACCGATTCCAGGCCTGTTCAAAGGCTGGCGAGCGTTACGGCGCTTCAAACAGCGAAGGAGCCTTATGAAAGCAGCGAAAGACGTTCAACGCGCTGTGTACAACGATAACTCAACGCAACGGCATTTATAGCAGCAACCTGCTGTCACAAAATTCGGCGCATGTTCGAAAAAAACCGGCGCTTCGCCTAAGCAATCGTGTCCGCGCGCGGTCAAGTAAAACAAAAAAACAGCGGGGAAGAACCCCCGGAGCGCGCGTAAACCATGCATGGGCTTTTCACACAGCTCGTCGGCGGGGCGCCAACTTAAACATAGCCACGCGCGGCGTCGATTTCTCTACAATGTCTTAGTTTCTACTCATCGTCAACGGAGAGGGCGTTGCCTTGACCGCGCTAAAGTGGTATCCTCTCCCCTTCGCTTTCATGCCGGCATAATCACATCGAAAGAAGGACCCAGAAATTTCTCGAAGGCTGTCTCCGCGCTCGACCAATTGGGTCGCGCGCCCGGCGCAAGGAGCTTGTGCAGATGAAACTGCGTGCATGTGCACCCCTGCCTTGGCGCGAAGAACGAACAGAAGCAGACCGCGCCTATAAATGAGGGGCTCTAACAGCTCTCTGTTAGCCCGAAACGCCGTTTAAGCTTCCAAGAAGCGCGCCCGCTCGACTCCCGGGAGAACACCACTCGCCCAGCCCGGACCAGCGAGGCAACGTGCGCCAACCTGCGGGACGGCCCCGTCGAGCTCCTCAGGTCGTCGGACTGTCGCAGTGCCAGGTGAACAAATTGTGTTCTGTTTGATTGTCTCTCTGTGTTAGTGCACTTTAGGTGCAGGTATTTTGTTAAATTGTAATCTCTCTCCATTGTTACTTTGCACGAGTTGCATTGTATTTGAAAGTCACTTTGTATGTGCTCGTACGAGTGATTATGAAATCTCTGTATCGTCTCTTAGCTGTATAAACTGTATTTTTTGTGAACCTTTGGCTCCGACCCAGTCTCTGGCTTGCGACTGGCGAAAGCTGGGCATCAAACGACCAACCCCTTTGTCACTTGGTAGCTGGTCTCCACCTGAGCTTGCCACGCTGAGTCGAGGGCATCTCCTTTGTGATCGAGACCGCTAACCCCACACGCTCTAAGGGTGTCTGAGAGCGCACGCAAAAGTGCGCGAAGTGGTGACACCTGCCACGAGCTGAAGAACAGAAGGCAGTGCCAGCATGCGCCACACAGAACGCTGCTATCTGCAGCAAACTTTGGCCAATCCCCTGCCGTGGGTATCGCTTTTGAGGCAACAACAACAACCTTCGCCTCGACAGGAAGCCACCGCTGCATTTAAGTCGACCGCCACGTTGAAACACTGCAAAATTACCGGGGCCACTTAAATACCTTACGTGTGAGTAAAGTGAATGCATTTAATCCTTTTTGATTTCCACTCCAACATTATTTCAATTCTATTCCAATACTGTCATAATTCTATCCCATTTTTTTGTACGTTTTGCAGGTGTAAGTACTAGAACTAACTATTACTGCTAAACATGTCACTTTCCCGCCTTTGATGACTTCACATCGTTTCGACCAGTCACGAGTTTTGTAACGCCGCTACTTTTTGGGCCACGCCAAGTTTTCGTATCGATGAACCATCTAATGCTTTCAAAATTAAAATGTCGGCACTGTCGCGCACGCTGACGTCACCTCTGTTTCTGAAATTTGACGCCGGACAAGCGCGTCGCCACACTTCAAAATCGGCGAGGTAGGTGAGGGCACCACCTCTATTTAAGAAAACCTAAGAAAAGTGGCCAGTGACGCAGGCTGAAAAACTCATGTAAGGCTTCCACCATCTGTGAGGCGCCCTAGAATCCGCGACGCCTTTTCTGTAATGAATTTTGTGCTTGCATCTGTTCTCGATCACATGACAGAGTGCGAATTTTTTCTCTACTAAAATGGCCTTGTCGCAGCTGCATCTTAAACGGGCTTCGTGCCGAGTAGCAAGCCGATAGAGCATTGTCTGTCAGCTTTCAAAGGAATGTACACCGCAAAGTTACCTCCAAGAAGAACTCGTCCTAATTCTTACAGGGCGGTTCTTGGTTTAAATGCACCAAAAAAGACACATAATACGAAAGAAATTGGCGGGATGATAATTGCTGATAATCATTAGCAACAGTTGACGATTCCTAAGCAACTACGAAACCACAGCTAAAGGGGCTGTATGGCCTCCCAGAACATTTTCCTCAATGTCAACGTCAATTTGTGCCCACGAGAAAAAAAAATACTTCAAAATTAATACGCACCCTGACTTCAAGCTTGAACGGAGTAGAACATGGCTGCAGAGTTCCATTCAGAGCAATGAACCTGATGTTCACTGCGTCGAGCACACAGAAGGAAGAAGGAGAAAAATTAGGTACTAAGATAGAACTGTAATATCTTTAAATATTTCAAACGAAACTCGTACTGCCGTGCCCCGCAGTTAGCATAAGAACCTTAGAGCGAAAATGGCGCTTGCTTACACTCTCGGATTTACGACTATGGCGCTTAACACCAGCCTTAAGGTATCTTTCTCGTACATCGACCCTAGAATGTGAGCGTTCCTGGCATTCTAAGAACAAAATCATGTTTTCGGGAAATCCGATGCAAGATTCTTCTTAAGTGTTGAATACACGAATAAAATGCTACACGATTCGAAGACAAATCAACAAAGCGTTCATAGAATCAGCACGTGATCTATTCACTTACTAACACAATTTTAATTCACCAGTAGCATGATTTTCTGGCTGGCGCACTGCTCTGCAATCACAAATTTTTCGAAGCGACCATTCACGATCCCAGAGATCGATGCTCACCGGTGGATCCGGGATGGTAGATGGGCTTATCCGTCTGCAGGAAGAGGTGGTCTGCGGATGCCCCGCTCAAAGGCAGCAGCACGTCACGGCTCCACGCTCCGCATTGCACAGACAATTTCACCGTCGCGTCTCCTCTCGTGAGCTGCATGTCGGGAACGTCTTCGGGCCTGACCAATACTTCGGCAACCCCCGTAGAGTCTGTGAGCACGCGCATAATCTTCATCAGCGGACACAGCGGTTGGAAAGCTTGTGTGTAGATGTTGCCGCTAGTGCTCCTATTGTTGCCATCAAAGCGACAATTGTTTAACGGACTCTGTCCGGTAAGCTGCTCCTTCATCGTAATATTTAGTGACCTAAAACCGCCCCGTTCGCCTTCTAGCCAATAAGATTTGTTATACAGGTTGACATGCGCTAAAAGGAATATGGAGGCTGGTGCCGGCGAAGGCGTTGTCGACAGTGTTCCATTTCAGATGGACTTACATCATCGGGTCTATGCGGGCCACGTGATTCAAGCGGGCTCAGGGACCATGTCCGCAGAATGTGTCATGTAGTTATCGCTGTCCCTGCTTTGCTCATGAGGATGAAGAAATCAAATAAAGCTTTCATTTTAATTATTACTTTCATTACTAGGAAAGGAGTTCTTGTTCTTGAGGGCCCACCTGGTGAAAAAAAACCTAAATCAGACATAGTAACATCAGTATTATGTTATAAGCCAATCTATGAATTCAGAGTTGTGACGAAGCTAGTTTAATCTGCGCTGCGCACTTTATATCAAATTAGAGGGCAAACCTCCCTAATTTACGGTAACTTCCTGTCCCGAAAACCCACAGTGTATAATCTCGTGAACTTCGTGACTCGTGTATCTGAACCAGTGAGTAGCTGGGGCAACTTGATGTTATTGATTTCAGTATCAGGAAGCGGATGCTTTTTTGTTATTAGCATTTCTTTCATTGCACCAACAGAATGGTGTGGATAGAGCTGTCGGACACTAAAAATATGCAATTATTGGTTGAGTCAGTGGTTATCGTCGTCACCAGATGGAATCTGCAGTGCTAACCGCTTGTATTTACGTCGGCTGAGGTCCATCACAACCCATTGAATTGTCAGTATGGTGACGCAGTTGCATTGTACTTGGCTCAACGTAGGCTGGCTGTCGCCTAGGGTATAAACACTACCTCACGTTGGAACAAGACATGCGAATGGTTCGTGAGGACCGGTCCTGCTGTGCGGTTATTCATACAGTGCGAGGATGCCGCCGTCGAAGGAAAGCACAGAAGGCCCTGACTCCGCTTACACTTCATTATCATAACGCTGCCATGCGAACTGCTGTGACTCATCCAGAATCACAAAAATTACCACTCGCCGTTTCGCAGAGACAGGCGAGAATTCAGCTTCCACCCACCTGCTGCCACGTCCAGAGTCGTCTGAAAGAAGGCGCCGCGTGCAGGCCGGTTCCCCACGAGCGAAATGACGACCTTCTGGGCGCGGCCACCGGCCATGGCTACCACGGTCTCCCTGGCACCCAGCCGAAGAGCGTTGGGCGCCATGACGACGCACTCACTGCGCACGACGTCAGCGTGATACTGGTTAAGGATGAATTAACTGCATAAATAGCGTATAAATACCAGCGACGGCGTAGAGGTATAGCATCCGCCTCTCTTGCCAGAGGAACGGTGCCCGAATCCCTGTGCCACGCAGTTCACCATCGGATAAAAAAAGAAAAAGGCCGCTTGGCGATGGAATTGCATAAGAAGGCCTATGGCGCGGCCTGATCACGGTGACCAGAACCGGCAACGCCCTCCCTCACCAGAACAGGATATGGCCACCTTGTTGTATTACTTGGCCACAGCCTTCTACATGAATACACCAATTAACCCTCGGCCCTCCGTCCCCAGCGGATACGGAGCAGCTGACCAAGCGGCGGTCTGACCTGCAACACAGCAGAATGTGCTACGAAGCCCTGGCTCCGAACAGGTCCCTTTTAGAAACTGAACCTGGCAACGTTTAATTCTAAAACCTTATTCAGTTAGACTACTCTGGAAATGCGGTTAGAGGAACAAGCGGCTATTAAAACTGATGTCATAGGGCTTATTGAGGTTAGGAGGACCAATGGTGTGTATCCAATGCTAAGTATTAGAGAAGATACGATAACTAGATGCGGAATTCCTCATCAATCAGGATAAAGCCGGCAACTTGGAGCAATTATACAGTGTCAACGAGAGGGTGGCAGCTAAAGTAATTAAGCCTAATACCAGGTACAAACTGAAGGTGGTACAGGCCTACAAGCCAACATGCAGCCTTAACGACCAGGTCGTCGAAACGTTCTACGATGTGGAGTCGCCACATAGCAAAGAACACAGTACACGGCACTGATGGGCGACTTCACTGTCAAGGTAAACAGAAACACGCTGGAGACCAGGCAGTGGGTGATGTGACGACCCCCCATAATGCGCAGGTCCACACGGGAGGGAGAGGCAAAGAGACACCGTATGGCTCAGTTTAAACATATAGATATATTCAATAATTATACATGATTATACATCAGAGGCTGGGGTGTCCGAGCTTACGTGCGGACGACTTTATGGGGACGATGGAGGGGCTCCGGAGTTGAGCTCGAACGGTTGCTGGCAGAAGCTGCACGCCGTCGGGCTTCGGCGCTGAAGGCCCCCTTGGCGAACGATGTCGTCCTGAGAGTTCTTTCTTCCGTACTCCTTGTCGATTTTTATATCCTTCTTATTCCCCACATTCCCTAGGTTGAGGACGCCCACGTCGGAGTGGGAGGGGCCTAGGGCTTTCACTTGGGCGCACCAACACACCACCGCACTTATAGTCTCGCCCCCGTCACGTGTTGAGTCCGAGGGAAAGAAGGTTGTCGTCGAGGTAGCGTCGGCTGTGGTAGACGGTCTCTGGCCCGCTGACGGTTCCTGCGGGTCACCGACCTCCGTTCTCCATCAAATGACACTCGCCACTCAAGGCCGGAACGCGAGGACACTAAAAGGCCGGGAAAGTGGTCCCTTGTCCTAGGATGTGCTCGGGAGTGTTGGTGATGATGCCCGCCGTCTTGTCACGGGGCCAGGCCCGCCGAAACGAGGCCCTCTGTCCCCGGCACGGTCACGGCAATTGGGCAAGATAACCCCCGTCTCCCCGCGGCGGCGGCGGCGGCGTTCGGCACGTGCCGACACTATGGAAAGGGGGTCCGGTTGTGCTTAAACCCCTTCGTATTGGTCGTTCACTCTCAACGAGTATGGCTCGGTAATTTGACGCAGCTGTCACCTGGGTCTTCTCAGTGCGGTCCATGGCGGCAGGCCCGAAAGCAATCCCACTCAAGTTGCTTGCAGCCATATACATAAATTATGGTGAGGCATAAAAAAAAAGGAAAAAAAATAGAGCCTCTGCCTGCGCCACAAGTATAACAGGCTTAAACCAATAGTAAAATAAATAAAACTGGGCCGAAGCCAAATTAAATTTAGATATATAAAGATATAAAAAAAAAGAAAAAAAAAGAGTCCTCTACCACAAGCAAAACGGCAGCCAAGGCAGCGGGCCCGATCAGCGGGGGTTTATTTGTGATCAAATACGAATATATAGATAAAACTGTTATATAAAGTCTAGAAAAATCTTCTTTCTTGAAGAGGGTTAATTATACAAAAATTAGATGCTGTATCTTTGTCAGGTTCCCGCTTCTTGAATTCCTGCGTTTTGTTCCAAAATATTCAAGAATTTGCCATCTTTTGCGATGACAGTTGCTCCGTCATCTTCGAACCATGACTCCTGGTCTTCCAGGCTTGGCGACTCTACCATCAGTCTGTTGGCCTCTTAAATTCACACTGGACCTGCTGGAATATTCTGAAGATAGATTAGTTCCCCCCGACCCCCTGCAGCAAAACACGGAAAAAAAAAGAAGAAAAAAAAAAGCTCCCTCCTCAGGTCCGGCCTTCCAATGAGAAGTGAATACCCCAATTGCGAGCGCTCCCGCTCTGTCCCTCTAAACTAAAGTGCCATCCCGACGCAGCTGATTGTGATTTGACTAGTTCCTGTGGGTTGGTAGCTGTTAAGCTCTTCATGAGGACCAAGCCACTGTGACCTCAATTTGGTCTGTAGTCTTTCAATATTGTCGTTGGCGAAGGTATTCCCCAATTCCTCCCCCTTCCCTCAAAAGATCTCACTTCACTATCTTAAAAAAAAATTTACTTAATATTTAAATATATTGTATCTACCTAAATTTACAACCAGTATATACCCATGCACCCATTACTAAAATTGAATGGCGATATATACAATTTGTTATCTCCTTTGTTCAAAAATGTCTCGTAATAATGCTATGTAATCCACTTTGTAAAATCCGCGTGAATGTTGAAAGCGCTGCTTTGCAGCCATATACAGTAGAAACATGTGTGCTGGCTGTCGCCGGCTGTCGCCGATCTCCTCTCTTCCAGCTGAATTGCTTTCCCTTGAGTGCTTTTGCCGCCACTGGGGGCTCCGTCTACGCCGCGCCGTCGAACGTGGACCCTCGTAGCACACACAAGGAACGTCACACTCGCTCACCCTCCAGAAGAATGTTCTCCGAACATTTGAGTCCATGCAGCTCCCCTTCTCTTTCTGAATTGCCTTGCACAGTGCGTCCGACAAAACACTTTTCGCTGCACTCAACACCACTGCACAACACCATATGCCTGAGCTGTCATAACTGGCGTCTCCAGGGGCAGCACTGATCTTCTTTTACAGATAAACATGAAACTCAGCACCCAAGCCCCTCCTTTCTAGTCCAAACTGGACGAAATAAATTGACCACAGTTACAAAGGAGCTCCCACTTCTAGCACGATCACGGCACAGACAAAAATATAGGTAACGAAAGGAAGTAGGGCAGGTTCTGCATGCGCTCCGCATGCTCTCCTGTGAAGGTGTTACTTAATGGCAGAAATGTTTAACTACCAACTCCGATATCTTAACACATAAGCACGTAGCAATGTTATGAGCTGCGGCATTACACAATTCTTACCAGTTCACAACTCCGCTCTGTTTACGCCATTAGTCCGACCTAGCTTTCCGATTTCGCAGTGGATATCGGCCTTCATGAGTCATACCAAGTAAGTCTGTGACCCTTTGTCTGCTTGGAGACTCGCGAGGGCTCGTGGCAGGAGCCTCTCCTGGCGTTATCTGCGCGGCAACCTCGCGCGCTTCTTATTCTTCTAGCAATGCATGAAGTAAATCCGGTGGCATTCCGGCCGTCACCTCTGGCGCCTACCGAACAAATGCAGGAGAGGGCGTTTCTTGCGAACTATCTGCGCGCTCCGCTTCACTTCGGTCCCCATCAAAATCCGCGCTTTCCCTTTCCTCATTTCGTGAATACGGAACCCGTGCCGACTTGAGGCGATTTGCGTGTATCCTTATCAAGCGCCGGTTCACGTCTCGGACTCTGAAGTTTACCGGAGAAAGCTTCTCGACAACCTCGCACGGTCCTCTCCACTTCGTCTGGACCTTACGAGCTAGCCCAATCTGCCTTTGGCAGTTTTCAATGTGCACGCTGTCCCCCACATCAAACGGCGCGTCTCTAGCACTGCGATCGTGCACCTCCTTCCTGCGCTTCGCCGCTTTCTTTAAGGCCTCCTTTGCGATGTCCCTCGCCACTTGCAAGCGCGATTCTAGCTCAACCTTATAGTCGTCCAGTGAAGCGTATGGGACACGACGGGGGCCCTCTGGCTCTTCACTAGGCTGGTCCGGGTCTCGGCCGTAGAGAAGAAAGAATGGAGATTCGCCCGTGCTCTCGTGTGCTGCGGAATTGCAGGCAAACATTGTATACGGGAGCCACAAGTCCCAGTCCCGCTGGTCGCGCGAAACAAAATGCGACAGGAACCCGGCCACGGTTTGGTTCAGTCGCTCCACCGCGCCGTTGCAAGCCGGATGGTACGGTGTTTTCTGCTTCTTAGCGATCTTAAGCAGCTCTCAAACTCTCCTCATTAGCTGCGACACGAAGTTCGTTCCCCGATCTGTCAAGAGTTGCCTCGGGGGTCTATGTCGGAGCACGATCTGTTCGACAAATGCTCTTGCAACCGTGTCTGCCTTCTGATCTGGGAGTGCTACCGTTTCCGCGTATTTTGAAAGGTGATCGACGAATACTAATATGTACCTGTTTCCGGAAGTGGTCGTGGGCAATGGGCCCATTATGTCCATACCTGTCCGCTCGAAGGGAGCCGAAACCTCAGGGAACGGCTGAATTGGAGCTGGTCTTCGTCCCTTGGGTGTTTTTCTTTCGAGGCAGGAATGACACTTCGCACAGTAGTCTCTAACATCCTGTCGCATGCCACTCCAAAAGTACAAACGCTCCACAGGCCTGCGTGTCTTCGCTACGCCAACATGACCGGCGCATGGCGCATCGTGAAACGCGCTAAGAACCCATTCTGTCCACGACCGAGGTATGACGACTCTCTCCCAAGCGGTTTTCTCTGGTCTCCCTTTCCTGGTTGGCCTCGTGCGCCGACACAGGGTGCCGTCTTTGCCAATGAAATAACCTAGCTGTTCGGGGTGAGACGGTGCGCCCTCTAAGCTTTCGATTATTCGCTTCAGGTCAAGATTTTTGCACTGCTCTGTGCGTAAATCGGCGGGGTCGACTACGGGGACAAACTCATCTATAGCTGCCACGGCAGCTGTGCGGCTGAGTGCATCAGCATTCAGATGTGTCTTTCCTGACTTGTGCTCCACTTCAAAGCAGTATTCCTGCAGGTGTAGATTCCATCTAGCGAGTCGCGAGCTAGGGTCCCTGAAGCTCATCACCCATTTCAGAGGATGGCAGTCTGTGACTAGCTTGAATTTGCGGCCGTAAAGGTAGCATCTGAAGTGCTTTACTGCCCAGACAACGGCGAGGCACTCCCTTTCCGTAGCTCCGTACTTTTGCTCTGTGGAGCTCAGCTGTCGGCTAGCAAAAGCAACGGGATGTTCTTTGCCCTCGATAACCTGAGATAGCACAGCACCAACTGCGAACTTAGACGCATCTGTGGCCATAACGAAGGGCAAATTAAAATCCGGGTGGCGCAACAGCGGTGCACTCATTAGCTTCCTTTTCAGGGCCCCAAAAGCATCCTCCGCGTTTTCGTCCCAGCGAAAGGCGACATTTTTGGCTGTTAAGGCGGTGAGCGGCTTAGCGAGCTTGGCGAACTCCTCTATGTGCCTTCGGTAGTAACCGATCAGGCCGAGAAACTGCCGGGCCTGGCGGACGCTAGTCGGGGATGGAAAATCCGAGACACACCTTAGTTTCTCAGGGTCCGGTCTCACGCAGTCAGCTGAAACAACGTGCCCGAGGTATTTCACCTCGTTTTTGAGGAATTGGCACTTAAAAGGCTTCAGCTTGAGACCCGCTCCTCTTAGTCGCACCAAAACCTGCTCAATATCACGCAAATGGTTCTCAAAACTGTCACTGTATATGATTATGTAATCCATATACACGAAGCACAGCCTCCCCAGAAGACCTGCCAGGGTAACATCAGCAGTTCTCTGCCAGACAGCAGGGCTGTTGGCCAGACCCATCGGCATTCTTTTCCATTCATAGTGCCCTGAGGGCGTGTTGAATGCCGTTTTCTCGGCATCTGCCGGATCCATTGCTATCTGCCAGAATCCCGCCGCCATGTCCACTACCGGGAAGTACCTGGCAGAGCCCAGCTGAGAAAGCGTCTTCTGTATATTGGGGATGGGGTATGGATCGATGCGAGTTACGGCATTTAGTTTGCGGTAGTCCACTACCAATCGATACGAGCCATCTGGCATTTCCCACCAATAGTGCTGGTGCTCCCCAGGGTGACTTTGAGTGTTCGACAATGCCGCGATCAATCAGGTCCTGCCCTTGCCGCTCTATCTGCTCACGTTGGGAGTAAGGAATCCTGTACGCACGCTGGTAAACGGGCGATGAAGTGCCGGTTTCTATCCTGTGCTTTATAACGCCACAGCAGCCCAAATCCAGGCTGGACGCGGCGAATACCTCCGAGTAGTCATTCAGCAAACCAGCCAGAGCCTCCCTCTCCCTGTTTTTTACGTGAGAAAGATCGAACGACGCCTTTGGAGCAGCCGAAGGACTAGCATGCTCTACAGTTGCGAGTACCGTATCGGTGGGCTCACGTTTCTCTATCGCAGAGGTGAAGAAAGCCAATGTTTTGTTCTTGGGAAGGCTCAGTGGCTGCTGGCTACAGTTAACCACCCGTAGGGGCACTCTGTGGGCGTCATTAACTGTCACGAGGCACGCGGCTGCCTTCAGGCCATTGCTGAGAGAGTCGACCGGCTCAAGCACTCCCACGGCGCCGCTCTCTACATCTGAAGGCACACTCGCGTACAAAATGTGCTCCGACCAAGGAAGGACGACCGCCTCATCGACCAGCCTGACGGCAACCCGCGAATATACCTTCTCCAATGATCCCACTGTTTGACGGGTGTCAATATCTGTAATGCGAATCTCAGCCCCTCTCCTGTTCAAAAACGGAACTTTTGAGCCGCCAGCATTAACCTGTTCCTCAGAGAATGAGACTACTACCTTCCCTTTTCTCAAAAAATCCTGCCCTAATATACCTGACACTCCGTTTGGCAGAGACACCGTGTCCGGGCATACGTAGCAGGGGTGCTCCAATGCAATTCCGCCGAGAGAGATGTGTAACCGGTAGAGTCCACTTATGCCAAGAGGATCCCCCGTTATGCCAACAAATTTGGTTGCCATACCACCAGACGCTTCCAACACCTCGCGGTCCCCCTTCCTTCGAAGCGTGTTAAAACTGCTCTTAAGCAATGTCACCTTTGACCCCGTATCTATCAATAATTTCATGCAACAACCATTTAACTTGCAACGCACAACAGGGCATGCATCGTCGGCCACACAAACCACCACCACCTCATCATCCACTGCTCCCTCCCCACGCTCCTCAGGAGGGGGAGGACAATCTGGTTTTTTGTCTCGGTATCTAGAGCCCCGCTGTAGGCTTGCTTAGGGCATGTCTCGCCTGCCTCTCTTTGTGGCTCCCCACTGCGCACGTTTTGGCAGAACCTGGCGATGTGTCCGCGACCCTGGCAAGCGAAGCATACGATTTCTTCAAAACCTCGCATACCGCGCCTGTAGCTTTGTGGTGGTCTCCGGTTTCCAGCGAATGGGCGCTGTTGAGCGCGCGCTTCAACCTGGCGTTCCACCTGCTGAGATAGCAGCTGTTCTAAGCGATCTAACCGCTCTGTCAAGAGAGCAACATCAGGGTTGAGCACCGCTCTCTCTATGACGCGTACTCTCGCTGCGGCTGTCGTTAACGCCTCATTTCGTTCCTCATCCAATGCGGCCGCCACGGCTTGGTCGAAATTGCTCGGCTTGCGCGAGAGCACGAACCGGCGCACGGGGTCTTGCAGACCAGCCACGAACAAAGCGGTCATTTCCTCTTTAAGTAGATCCTCCGCGTATTTCTTCTTTAGCTGGTCTCCTTCCTCCTCCCTGCTTAACGTATCGCGTGCTAGGCGCTGAAGCCGCGACGCAAACGTTCGCACGTCCTCCCCTACCATCTGTCGGGCGTCACGGAACCTCTGTACCCGCACGTGACGTGGTTCAGTGTCGAAATGCTCAAACGCGAGCTTCTTAAATTCCGCAAATGATTTTGTGGATTTTACTTCTTCGTCTCGCCATGCAAAATCATGAGCAGCTCCTGCCACCTTACACCTCGCCATTCCCAGCATTTGAGCATCGGACCATCCCCCCATTTTCCCAATCTCTTCTAGCATGGAAAAGAAATCGCAGATTGGAACCCCTGTCTTATCTCCCGTAAACGTCGGAATGACGCTTCCTAACGCCAGCATGCTTGCTCCGAGCGACGGCTGTGGAGTGGGAGCTCCCTCAGATACAGACATTTTTTTTTTCGCTCAAGCCCTCCGGTGCCTCAAGCCTCTCAGAGGGGGGTAAAAGTCCCACAATCAGTCCCGTGATTCCATTTTGATTACAATTTTGAAGTCATGAATGTCGCAGCATTCAGAGGAAATTTGCTTTTGAGACCCCACTTCTGACACCAGTGTGACGACCCTCCATAATGCGCAGGTCCACACTGGACGGACTGGACGGAGAGGCAAAGAGACACCGTATGGCTCAGTTTAAACAAAAAGATATATTCAATAATTATACATGATTATGATTATACACCAGAGGCTGGGGTGTCCGAGCTTACGTGCCGACGACTTCATGGGGACGATGGAGGGGCTCCGGAGTTGAGCTCGAACGGTTGCTGGCAGAAGCTGCACGCCGTCGGGCTTCGGCGCTGAAGGCCCCCTTGGCGAACGTTGTCGTCCTGAGCGTTCTTTCTTCCGTACTCCTTGTCGATTTTTATATCCTTCTTATTCCCCACATTCCCTAGGTTGAGGACGCCCACGCCGGAGTGGGAGGGGCCTAGGGCTTTCACTTGGGCGCACAAACACACCACCGCACTCATGGTCTCGCCCCCGTCACGTGTTGAGTCCGAGGGGAAGAAGGTTGTCGTCGACGTAGCGTCGGCTGTGGTAGACGGTCTCTGGCCCGCTGACGGTTCCCGCGGGTCACCGACCTCCGTTCTCCATCAAATGACACTCGCCACTCAAGGCCGGAACGCGAGGTCACTAAATGGCCGGGAAATAGGTCCCTTGTCCTAGGATGTGCTCGGGAGTGTTGGTGATGATGCCCGCCGTCTTGTCACGTGGCCAGGCCCGCCGAAACGAGGCCTTTTGTCCCCGGCACGGTCACGGCAATTGCGGAAGATAACGCCCGTCTCCCCGCGGCGGCGGCGGCAGCGTTCGACACGTGCCGACACTATGGAAAGGGGGTCCGGTTGTGCTTAAACCCCTTCGTTTTGGTGGTTCACTCTCAACGAGTATGGCTCGGTAATTGGACGCAGCTGTCACCTGGGTCTTCTCAGTGCGGTCCATGGCGGCAGGCCCGAAAGCAATCCCACTCAAGTTGCTTGCAGCCATATACAGTAGAAACATGTGTGCTGGCTACTTCCAAAACGAGACCGGCTGTCACCGATCTCCTCTCTTCCAGCTGAATTGCTTTCCTTTGAGTGCTTTTGCCGCCACTGGGGGCTCCGTCTACGCCGCGCCGTCGAACGCGGACCCTCGTAGCACACACATGGAACGTCACAGTGACTATGGCGTTGGCTCTAGGAATAGTTAGGAATAGTTTATTAGTAGAGTTCGCAGAAATAAACAGTTTACGGATCATGAATACCTTTTCAGCAAACGAAAAAGTTGGACGTGGATATGGAAGAAGCCCAATGGTGCGACTATAAACGAATTAGATTTCATACTGTGCGCTCACTCTGGCATCGTGCAGGATGTGGACTTCCTTAGAAAGGTGCGTTGTAGCGACCACAGCTTGGTAATGTCTCGAATTAGACTAGACTTACACTAGACTAGATTCCAGCACAACTAACGGCTCTCGTACCGCCATAGTGTGACAAGCTTTCAGGCCAGCGAAGCCGACGAAGCCGATCGGCGAATGGTCGCCCCAGTCCTCGAGAAATCGGCGGCCGAGGGAATACATTTTCACTCCGACGAAACAAGTCCTGTATACACATCTATGCTTCTCTCTGCATTATCCGTACGAAAAAAAATGACTGGTGGTTTAGCATTGCTAGCACGAAATATCGGGCGAAATGACAGGTGTTTGCAGGTGGACAGCATTACCACGTAACTGAAACTGCGATAGAGGTGTGCACTGACCCAGGGAGGCAGTTAAGCGCGTCTTCAAGTTTTCATCGTCAATGCCAATTCGCCCAATATACGCTGGTGGTAGTGAAAAGTTTTTTCAATGCTCAAAAGGAGAGTTTGGGAGTCAGAAGACCCCACTACATGGTCGGAAGCCTTAGTCTGTGACACCGCGCCATCGAGGAACCATCTCGCGCCCGCTTTGCCAGAGGTCATTGGGACTGGAGAGTGGAACATTTGAGGAGGGGAGTCTCCCATGCATTTGGATTAGGGGTAGGGGAAGGGGGATGGCGCGGATTCTGAGTACATGCCCATACCATGTGACAGATATCGCAGGTCTCTGCATAGTGTGGGCAATGCCCATCTTTGTTGGGATCAAAGTGTTTCTCAGCGCCAGTACAGAAAAGAGCTCCTGTCTGCAGGCGGCGCCGAGATCGCTCCTCCGCCTTACTCAGCCCCTTGGCAGAGGCCAAAAGCGGTTGATGAGCTTCTGAGCCAGGGGAGCTAGGATGAGGAGCCCGGTGTGTGAGCGCTCGGGCGGCCGCATCAGCGGCCTCATTGCCTCGTAGACCTTGATGGCCAGGTGCCCAGATTATGTTTGTCTGAGTTGGATCGACGGCAGGGCGTCTTAGAATTCGAGAGGCGCAAGAGGTGATATTTCCCCTGCGAGATAGTGTTCACAGCCCCGGGGAGAATCTGTTATAGCCCCGGGGAGAATCTGTTATAACCGTTCTATATTTGGATCCGCGGATGCGAGAGCTATTGCAGCTTCCTCCACTCGCGTTCAATTTTGCGCCCGCCGGCGGCCTATGCTCCAGTGCTGCGTTTCTGAAGCAGTGTTTTCAACGCCAACGCGTATTGCTTTAGTGAAGCGTTTCTGCCATAGCGTTGTCCAAGCCAGCACATGCAACACACATCTGTCACTATGCCGCCGCTCAGAGCGTGCGCATTAGTTTAATACCAATATTAGCTGATGAAGAAGATGTGCAATGCACAGCGAGAGAGTGTGTTGCAGCTTAACACGAGGTGTGTCCGGCTGCGGCGATAACCTTGTGCATGCCCTCCCGCAGTGGCCAGCCAAGCTGCTCGGTTCGCGCCGCCGCACGTTCGAATCACGGTCGCGTACATTTATTTGATTGGATATTTATTTAACACGGCACAAACCCAAAAACATCGCAAGCGCTTGCTCGGAGTTTACCCATCGGAATTGTGCTGTCGCATTAAAACCAAACAAGTGGCTGCGTTTGATACGTTAACCCTTGAACACTGGCGACAGCGATTAACTTCAGAGCGAAAGCTCAACTTCTGGTGTAAAAACCTTGAAGGTCATGTTACGGCGCACATATGAATGGAAGTGTCCGCAATTAATAAAATAAACAGAAGCAATCTGTACTGAAGGTGGGAATCGAACACGGGCCACCAGCGCGCATTAAGGGGAGGCTTCCACTCCGCCACAACTGTTCTTCTCATTCTTGATCGCATAGAAATAGTGTCGTAAAGGAAACTGTAAGCATGCTTACGCCACAAAACACCAGGCCACCATACCCCTGCGTGACCCCTCCTTCCAAAATATCAAAAGTCTGGGAGGCACACACGTGCATCCACATAGCGGAGCCAGCTAGGCGGCTCCGCTATCTCCCCGCATTGCTCACGAAACAAAGATTTCGTCGACCGTGGTTGTTAGGCGGGGCGCTCTATCATGCGGTTTTTCCAGACACTAAGTAGTCCCCGCAACATAAATAGATCATATGGCACAACACTGTTTTTCTCGACAGGCAAAAAAAATCGGATATTGTAGGGTGTGATGTCAATGACGCACATCTACGCTACCTTTGAAGGCATGGCTTCATGCTAAGGAGATACTTGCGCCCTGTTCAGTGAACTGCCGTCTGTCCAGTACAGCAGAGACAATTGGCCATTGTTTTATTCTGTACATTGATGCTGTGTTCTCCTGGGATATATTAAACGAACAATTAAGAAGGACATTGAGTCCGCCACAACAGTAGGAATATTCAATAACGAATTATGGCACGTCTAGTCAATGCACAGATATATAAGAAACGCATCTTCTAGATATGCACCGAGGCGTGCGTTGATAATTTACCTATGAGCTTGTAAAATAGAGATATTCCAATTAAGCGAGTGGCGAAGTGCGTTTCTGATGAATTTCCTTCGTGCATGGCGTGCAGTCGTAGCGCCATCATGCAGCACCCAATCAAACCGCTACACACAACGTGCGGCGAGACGGGCGCCTTTTTTAAGCCCAGCAATCGAAAAAAGTTAAGCACGGGTTAACAAAGGTTATACCCAAAGGTCGAGCGAGAGCATTTTGTCAATGGCCCGGGCCAAATTTGGTGTTCGCCATCGTGTCGGGCACGCTTAGTTATTGTTTGAGATCTCTTTGGTCAAAATCGGCTAAGGTCAATCTCCCAAAGTCAATTTCTTGCTATTCTGTGCTTCTCAAGGTGAAACGAAGGTCAAATAAGGCATGGAATGGGAGCGACTTCTCTGTTGAGTAGAGCTACCGCTCTCAAATACAACTCATAAAAGACCTTATTTCTTTGGCGAACGGCACAGGTGCCTGCTCGACGAGACGAGCTGCGCCGACTCAGTCAGCAGCCGTCGCTGCCTCGTGGTGCAGCATCTCTCCGCCAGGGGAGAAATGCAGCGCCAGTGTCGAAGAGCCAAAACAAGCTTGCATTCCCTATCGAGACTCAAGTTTTGAAAAACACTACCAGTGTACCAAGCCTAAGAGTATTAAGCCACATTCTAGCCCCCAGCCTTCCGCTCCAAGGCGTCCATAATCCGCTCACGTGTACTATATCGTGGGCGAAATTAAGAGACCCCATGCACCGGGCCCGATCCTGGCGAAACTAAAGTCACTTCCAGTGACTTTAGGCGAAACTGCATGCGGGCGCCACCTGACGTGCACTTACGTGGTAGAAGCCAACGCAGCGCGCGATGTGCGTCGCCGTCCTGCTCCAGATGAGCGTCGGTCTCGACACCAGAAGTGCCCCGTCAGGCGGCGCTCGTGCATTTTGGCCCGGTTCGGCACGCACCGGCTCGAGTCTCTTAGTATCGCTCACGATACCACTCCCAGCAAGCTCGGCTTGAGCGGGGCTCTCGGTTTCCCGAAAGTACGACATCGCAGCTAAGTTGCCTAACTGCGCGGCACGGCCCCAGGTGCGCGCTTCTTTTGCCACAGGGCTTTTTAAACACTTGTGAAAACAGGAGCAAGTGTGGAACTCTGTCACGATTATATTTCACATACCGTGGAAAATCAACTATTTAATAATAATAATAATAACTTTATTTGCATCACACGTACATGATGCCGGAGGCCAGCAGAAAAAACTGTCATTAAGGCAGCTTGACAAGGCCGCAGGCCCCCACACTGGCAACTACAGGTAGCGGTCAGCAACCACAAAACAAATGCATGAAAGTGTGAAACCACAAACAAAAGCTATACATTGAAAAAAGGAAGTTTCCACGAAAACCTGACTGCAACAAGAGGGCACACACTTTCAACAAATCTCATCGCCGGAAATATATAGACAACATAGCAAAATGAAAGTGACGCTTTGAGATAGAATATTGTGAGACTATTTTGTTGTTCTTATTTTGAGTTCGTAAAGTAGTGGCGAAGTTTCTTGAAAGTAATATTTAGTAATATTTCATCTAAACTAAAACTATGCTGCAGTCGGCCTTGAAGGGCTGCAAAAATTTGGTCACTCGTCTGCTCTTCCGGAAAAAAAATATATCTAATTGAGGTGCACAGGAAGTGCAGATAATTTCTCGGAGCATTGAGCAGCGTAGGATCTATTTTCTGTCCACAAAATTGATGTTTACGTATGGCATGTGTTGCAGCCACAGGCGACGATATTGCAGAACTTGGGTTATTATTCTCCTTTTCATTATTAATTTAAATTTCGCAACGAGAAAATATGGGCCCAAATGCCCGGATTGCTTGGCTTATCGCTCACAGCAACCGTTTCTCCTGTGCCTTTCTTTCGTCACGAGATGCCCCGCAATCATCTTTCTGTTAAAAAATAAAAGCCGTAAATCTTGTCAGCGATAAACCCCATTCCTCTCCGCATAACAAGAGCTCATTATACACTAATGGACATCGGTAAGGCTCTGGAAAGCTATACAGTGCCATGAGCTTACACGTAGTCTGCACGGAGGGTTCGGTTGCTAGCAAACAAGTTGAGCTGAACAGAGCACGTTTTGTGTTAATACCACGCGTTTCAAGGAAGCCCGCCATTAATTGAGTCTTTGAACTAGTTAACTAGCTGGTTACCTAAACTCTAATAGCTAAGTTTCATGGCGCAGGTTCCCAAGCCCCGTGATGACTCGAATTGATGGGCGTTGCTCAGCACCCACCATGGCCGCGCAGTTTTCGAGTTTCCTGATAAACGGCCAATGCTTGCACAGACACAGTACCGACGCAAATCGTGTTTTCAAAATTCTAGGGACTGGTATGGCTATCAGCCAGCTACAAATTTCTAATTGGAAACGGGCGCATATCTAATAGTCAAAAAGTTGACTATTAGGATTTGGTAACCAGCTACCTTTCTAACTTGGTGAAACGATGCATCGGCAATAGTGGTATTACTATGCCGGAAAAGCCATATTGTAACTTCAGAAAGCATATTATTAAAATGAGTGGCCAGGCCTCTGAAATACCTATTATATTCTACACAAGCAGGAGCAAGTGAGCTTTTCTTTAGGTCTAGCAGGGAAGTAACAAGCAGCGCATGCACCACACAGAAACGTTCTGATTTTATTGCTTCCTTTCATGTTAACAGTGTTGCAAGTGCGATTTCTCAAGGTGCCCGACGTACACGGAAGTAACATCGCATACGAAAAAGCTGCGCGACGCTTCTGCGTAAACTTGCATATAGCGACGTGCTGCCGCTGCGAAGAAACTCAAAGAACCGCGCTGACGCTCGATGTGTACATAAAATTTATGTACAGTCCTTCTGTAACACTTTAGACGACAGTGTATATTGTTACACAGAATAGGCGTTCATCTGCCGCTTGCTTTGCAGCAAATGCAATTCAGACGAGCTGTAACATAGCCGAGAAAATTATCGGCTTCAATAGCAAGACAGCTTACCAATCGCAGTGTATGAAGTAGCAAGCAATATTTCTCAGTGCCGTGCAACTCGTTCAAGAGCAATTTGTCTCATATAAGCAACTCTTGTTAAGTTATTAACGGGCAATTCTTCTGAATATACCAACAAAATACATCCTAACCTATTAATTACTTATCGAACGGACACATAGCCTAACAGCAGAAAATTTGGTTCAAAGAACGAAGTATTTCTGCCTGCAAAAGGACTTGTTTGATGCCAGCGAAGTGTTCAAACGGTGCTGTTTAGTCATGACGTGCAGCCAACCTACGGCATGACACCCAAGAAGCTAAAACGCTTCCAAATTATTCCGGCTAAATAAAAAAATGTCTAAAAAAAGACGTTTCGAGACCACTGGAGAACATGAGTTAGCATCAGTATGATGTTACCAGAACGTACCAACAAGTACGTTTTCACGCTATTTCCTTGGTATAATTCAGTCAAAAATAACCAGGAAAAACATGAAATGAGGTTCCTTGTGTAATTATGCCTGTCGCGGCAGGAAAAGCTTGCCATTGTCGAACAACGGTATCATGCACAGGTCAATACGGGGACAAGGGCTCACAGAACTCTGAAACTATCGTGCTTAAAAAAAACGAAAAAGCGGTACTGCCAGGAGTCTTTATGAACGTGGGTAAAGCCCCCCACCAGGTAGCGCAGCAACTTTGTGCTTTCTTTTAGTCGTTGGCTGGTAAAGAATATAGAATCAACGTAGAGGGCATAAAATTCAGTAATTTAGGATTACCTTTCCAATAATGCATTCGCAGCGAGAGCACTCGTATGCAGAACTCGTCAAAACTCGTTCGCCTTTTTCCGTGCAACCCGACTACCATGGCTATCTTCCTTGGCTAACTTCTCGGAGCAGCTGTGCGCGCCTACGCCGCATAGTTATGTATGCAAACAGTTATGATCCCGGTAGGATTTATGCTCACTTGCTGCTTTATTGTGAATCCCTGAGAAAAATAAAATTACCTGAAGTAAGTTGCTTCGCAACAAACCTCAAGTGCGTTAAGGTGAACCCTAAGCGTAAAAATGTATAATTTAGGCACCATCCCTCCTGACGAGACACAGCGCGGCCATGACGACAACGCTGCAGAACTCCCGTCACTGTGACAAGGCATGAAAGTTGCGTCACATGCAATTGCGCTCATCGTTGACGTACGACAAACGCGCATTATCAGCCGTTGCTAACGCATTTTTTGTCACTACGAATACTTTAGCGACTGTGAAGTCGAAAATAGGAGTTACTTCCGAATATCAAATTGTTATTACTCAATGCTCTAATTATCCTCGCCGTAAATCAGAAAACATTGCACGGTAATGAACAGGTCCGAAATATCACACTGTAAAACTTACTTATTCGCCTGGGCCCGATTTGGCGTTGATGCGATGAGCGCGCAGATGGCCCAGAGGATGGGGCCCGTGTTCATGTTGGCAGCCGACAGCAGAGTGAGCTCGAGGCCGATATGGACGTTAGGAGGAGAGTTCGGCGGACCAGGAACTTAGCCGCGACTCGCTTGCACCACGAAGAGGCAAGAGAGGGGCAGTTGCTCCGGCCGGGGGTATCGCTGCGAGCTAGACGAGAGCGCGCTAGTCTTAGGTTGCACTGATTTAATAGCGTGCCTGGAAAAGCCGCCCTCGTGGCCGTCATCTATCTGACCGTGTCTCGCAAGCTGCGTTTCCTTGGTCAGCCCTTGAAGCGCTTGAATCGCCGCGACTCAGACAAACACTGAGTGAGCGGGAAAAAAACTAAGGCCGTGTAACTACCATCTTGGTTCTATGACACCAATCTAATTTTTCTGTGAGATTTTAAAGCAAGAGCGGAAAACGCCATTTGCAAGGAGGTGAAGCCATAAGCTTGAAGGACGGCCCATACATTCCGTGCTTGCGGAGGCTACGATTTAGTTTTACTCCCTGCTAAGTTCATGGCTGTTGTCCACTCAATGCAGTGTCAGTCGCTATATCGCGCTTTTTCAAGGAGGTAGCGCCCGATGGTTCGAATATGCGGCCCCATTTAGGTGAGCGCAGAAAAAGGCGGCCGACGTTTGGTAGCGAACGAAGACCAACGAGACTAAGTGGCTTTTGTATGAGAAGCACACATATATGACGATAAATAGACGACATCTTTGTTATTTGACGTGTTAGATCGTGCACAATAGCGCTTTGATGGTTTCAAATCAAACGCGTTAAAAAATTCTCATTATTTGCAGATGCATGCTACCGGAAACTATTGCCACTTCAAGCGCGACCGCTCATTCTGGAGCACGGGACTCGTTTTCCTATACCGGCCGCCCTGGCGGCCGCGCAACCAAGCACTGTGCGATTGATGAAGCAGATTAAACAGATTTTGCTTATACGAGTCACAGACCACGTGGCCGTCACAAAATACAGTAATATTTGTAAAATGCTGTACATATAACTTTATAACTTTCGTAGTAAAGCCAATAATACGTTCTCAGCGTTGGGTTTTGTCAACCATTAGATTGCATGCAATGCAAATGGTGCAGCAACGTTTTTTGTTTTTGAGATCGCGTCCGTTGAGTCATAAGAAACAAAGCATGCGGCTTCAGATGCCTCACGTCCGGCTGAGTGGAAGCGGCGGGCGCAGAACTTCGATCACTTGGTGGTTGTGGCGGCATTCGGGCAACGCCATGATAATAGGCGGTGAAAATACGACTTCCCGCCGTGACTTTGGCTTCCCGACTACCGGCGTGCTGGGTAGTCAAGACTGGATGTTGTTGCTCTTTGCCAGCGCTTTTTTTATTGATTACATGAAAACTTGACGTCGATTAATGCATGGTAGTCATGTTCGTGCATAGATTGCGTAGTAGTGAGAAACTGAGAAACCTCAAGTGACTTTGTATGAGTCACAGTAAATGCTGCTTTCACCTGCCTAACCACGAAAACAACCCTCCACGCATTAAAACGTACCTTCTACATAAGCCGCTATGTTCGTTGCTTACTGAACGGGCTGAAGCTATACGTGAGAGAAGATTAATAGCACCCTCAATGCTTAAAAACTCTTAAGAAATAAAACAAACGCCCGACTCTCCCCCCCCTTCCCCCCCCCCCCCCCCGCGAAGAAACTGAATGGTTGAGAAACCATTGCAGCCGTACTTCGACACCCACAAGCAAACCTGAGGTTCTGGTCCGGTACATTAAAGGCAACAGTCACGATATTGATTTTCCCTCTCTCTCTTGTGCGATGTTGTTGCATCCAGATGTTAACGTGGAGTGGTAGAGGGCGGGTCTCGTGAGTGACCCGGGGGACGTACTTCGCGACTGGTGAGTTTGAGACAGGCGTGCAGGTCTTCCGACGTTGGCACTTGGGAAGGCTTTCCTCAAAAAATTATTTATTGCAATATCTACAAAACTTATTTACATATGCCGACAGATTTTTGCCTCTCCACTTTAACTAAAAAAAGGCAAAACTCCAACACTCTCGCGACTCCGGACCACCGTCGGCCACCACACGGCCAACCCGCCCGGCCGCCGCTCAAGCAACTCGCTTCTCCAACTCTGCGACCCCGGGACCACCACCGGCTGCACACGACCGATCTGTCCGGCTGCCACCAACCAACCTCCCGCGCTCTCCTTAGCGCGCGCACATCCCCTTGTCCTCCCGCCAAAACTACACCCTCAGCCAATAGGTGACTTTACCGCCACATTTCGGAAGCAACATATCACAACACAAAAAAAAGCACACAATATAAAACACACGCCTTGCAACACAAAAGAAAAGCACAAAATATCGAACACACGGCTCGCTGCAAGCTGCCGTGGCTAACTAGAAAAATGCCACAACGAGGGGAGAGAAACCATTTACGACACATGCGTCCTGTTAGCCGCTCTGGCCTAGGGTGCCCGGGTGCCCGCTCGCTTCCGGCGCTGGCCCATCGAGCAAGCTGCTGTGGCTAACTAGAAACATGCCACAACGAGCGGAAGAAAAACCATTTACGACACATGCGTCCTGTTAGCCGCTCTGGCCTAGGGTGCCCGCTCGCCTCCGGCGCTGGCCCATCGAGCAAGCGGCCGTGGCTAACCAGAAACATGCCACAACGAACGGAGAGAAACCCTTTACGACACATGCGTCTGATCGGACCATTCCCCCTCGCTTAGGCCGAGGCTCCCGACACTCGCGCGCGACGCCGCCCTGAGAGCCTCTCCCTTTTGTCGGCGGCCCTCCTCACGCCTTACCACGACGTACGCCAGCTGCGTCGTGACACCTCCCCTCTTCTCCATTCTTCCCCCCCCCCCATTTTTTTTTTGCCAGTTCAAAAAAAAAGACAAGCTTTCCCCCTAGGCTGGCTCAGGAGGCCACACCTCTCTCCAGTGCGAGAATGCACTAAATCTTCCCCTCGAGATTCACCCCGAAAAAGAATACAGGCATGCAAGTACATGAAAGCAAGGTACACTGCTACACACCACACTGTACACCACAGGATCGCATATTTAAAGTGAAGGCAGAGTATACAATAAGCATGCATAAAAATAAACAGAAAGGCAACAACAACAGTCCACCGAGGCGAGCCTCGAACATCGCTGCTCTCATGCTCCTTGCTCAGGGGTTGCTTCTGCTTGACCAAGTCTTTACAGTCCTTCACTGTTAACAAGCAATCAATTTCGCTCGCCAACTCCTCTGTCACTGCGCACAAGATGGCAACATGTGGGCTGCCCCGATCGATCCTTAGCGGCACATGCGCGAGCTCAGCCTCAATATGATGTCCGAAGGCCCCCTTCAATGCTACCTTCCCTCGTGAATCTACCCTTTCCTCCGGCAGCAGTGACCTCCTGACCACCGTGATATCCGTGCCCGAATCCAATCGCGCCAAGATTTCTGATTCGCCCGAACACAGAGGAACATCGCCTACATGTGTCCCCGCCAACTGAGTGCTCGCTTTTGGCTCCTGACCCTGGCACCGAATTTCAGCGCTGCGAGGGGCTACTTCTATCACTCTGGCGGTAATCTTCCTAGCCTCTGTCTCTAGGCATTCTCGGGCCATATGCCCTAAACGGCCACAGCGGCAGCAAGGGGGTGACGCAGCCTTCTTTCCTCTTTCCTGCTCCCATTCCCCTGCCGCAGGAATGCCCCTCCGTGGCACCGTAACGAACACTTACACCTCTGTTTTCTATTTCTTCTTCAGTTTCTTGACACTCCCTAGCCATGTGACCTGGTCGGCCACAACGGTAACACTGGCGCATCGTCGTATGTGCTTTAAATGGCGCATTCTTCACCTCTATCTGTTCTTGCCCGTGCAGTGGCGATGCCCCACCCATCTCTCTTCTACGTCCTTCACCACTGGCCATACCCATGCGCCGAACGCTAGCTCCAGACGGTTTCCCCCGGCTGCTCTCCACAGCCTCGACTACTTCTGTAAGCCCGTCTATTTTCAGCCAGCTTTTGTTCTCCTGAAGTGCTATCTGTCGCAGCGCGTCACTGGGCAGGACCTCTTTCAGTTTATCCACCACTACCAGCTCCATCAGCTCCTCCGTTTCGGTCACTTTTCTACTGCTGGTGTAATATGAGTAGTAACTGCGAAGCCGGTAGCCGAACTGGCGCCACGATTCCTGCGGTCCTTTCTTAGCTGTGTCAAACATTCTTTTATACTCTGCCGGGCTTAGTCTCAGTTCCCTCAAAATTACTCGCTTTAGCTGTTTGTATTCAAGAATTTCTTTTGTCCCAATTTGTATCGCCATTGATCGCATGCGTTCAGTGAGGTAAGGAATCAGGGTGATGGATTGCACGCTCTCCGGTACCCTGAAGGAGTGGAACAGCATCTCCACGGAATCAAACCACCCCGGAATAAGTGACTCCTCTTTCGGCATTCGGGGCAGTACACTGCTCAGCATTGTGGAGTATAATACTGCTTCTTTCCCTTCTGAAAGATCAGCTGTGCCTTGTCTGCGTAATTTCTCTGTCTCGAATTCAATTTTCGCCCTCTCTAGCCTCATCTTCTCAATTTCCATTTGGATTTGCATATTGGGTCCAGGTTTGCCCCCTTGCGTGCTTGCCTCGCTCAATCCCCCAGTCGTGCTATCATCCATCTCTGGCGAGAGTAGCTTACTCTTTCCCCTCGTGAGCATAAAGCAACAAAAGCTGAGAGCAGCGCTGTTCGCTCACCGTTTTCGTTCGTCGTCTTGTTTTTTAAAGATCGTCGATCAGTCCAAGTTCCAGAGTTCTCTCACAATCACTTTCGTTTTAACATGCCGCCAGTCCTGGCACGAATCGCCGCCACACTGTCAAGTCCCGCTGCAATTAAGTCCGTCCTCCCTTGCTCTGTTCGGGTCCACGATTGTTCTCCACACCTACATCGGTGTCGATGCTGCGATGATCGGTGAATATCCGTCTGCTGTCTCTTGTTCTTGTGCTGGCGTTCTTATTTCTTGATGTCCGTTTTTCCACTCTTCTTCGCCACCCAAGGGCAAATGTTGCTGGTGAGCTGACTAGCTCGACGTCTTCTCAACTTGCGTTGCCTCTGTCTTCCTCGTTCCCGTCGCAAAGCAGCGGTCCCTTAATCCTGTCGGCTGCGCCAGTCACGATTTATGATTTTCCCTCTCTCTCTTGTGCGATGTTGTTGCATCCAGATGTTAACGTGGAGTGGTAGAGGGCGGGTCTCATGAGTGACCCGGGGGACGTACTTCGCGACTGGTAAGTTTGAGACAGGCGTGCAGGTCTTCCGACGTTGGCACTTGGGAAGGCTTTCCTCAAAAAATTATTTATTACAATATCTACAAAACTTATTTACATATGCCGACAGATTTCGGCCTCTCCACTTTAACTAAAAAAAGGCAAAACTCCAACACTCTCGCGACTCCGGACCACCGTCGGCCACCACACGGCCAACCCGCCCGGCCGCCGCTCAAGCAACTCGCTTCTCCAACTCTGCGACCCCGGGACCACCACCGGCTGCACACGACCGATCTGTCCGGCTGCCACCAACCAACCTCCCGCGCTCTCCTTAGCGCGCGCACATCCCCTTTTCCTCCCGCCAAAACTACACCCTCAGCCAATAGGTGACTTTCCCGCCACATTTCGGAAGCAACATATCACAACACAAAAAAGCACACAATATAAAACACACGCCTTGCAACACAAAAGAAAAGCACAAAATATCGAACACACGGCTCGCTGCAAGCTGCCGTGGCTAACTAGAAAAATGCCACAACGAGCGGAGAGAAACCATCTACGACACATGCGTCCTGTTAGCCGCCCTGGCCTAGGGTGCCCGGGTGCCCGCTCGCCTCCGGCGCTGGCCCATCGAGCAAGCTGCTGTGGCTAACTAGAAACATGCCACAACGAGCGGAAGAAAAACCATTTACGACACATGCGTCCTGTTAGCCGCTCTGGCCTAGGGTGCCCGCTCGCCTCCGGCGCTGGCCCATCGAGCAAGCGGCCGTGGCTAACCAGAAACATGCCACAACGAACGGAGAGAAACCCTTTACGACACATGCGTCTGATCGGACCATTCCCCTTCGCTTAGGCCGAGGCTCCCGACACTCGCGCGCGACGCCGCCCTGAGAGCCTCTCCCTTTTGTCGGTGCGTTCCCCTGCTCCCCTTCGGCGGCCCTCCTCACGCCTTACCACGACGTACGCCAGCTGCGTCGTGACAGTAACCAAAATAGTTCCCGTTCCCGGCATCGCAATGCCAAAGTTACCTAAAATTTATATGGAAAAAATTTCCCTAGATATGCTAAAAAAATGGCCAAATTAGAAGTAGCATAAATTCTCGTAAAATTACTTCGAGTGGCTGGCAAAGGGGCTTTTGGTAGTTTATCCAACATGAAGATGAGCAGAAATGCCGGGAAAATGTGGTTTCAAATTTGGCTTGGCCAACTGAAAGCATGGAATCGGCAGTAATAATAACACTCTTCTGGAGCCAAACCTCCAAGAAATGCTTTGTAAATTTTCATTCCATGCTGGAGCGGATATTTCACTCGCGTTAAATGTATTCGAGAAGTGAAAAACATTCTGCAGAATAATTTAATCTGCTCACACAGGAGAGCACCGAAGCCCAGTTACTGATTCCAAGGCAGGAATTAATTATGTAGCCACATCTTGCCGGCACTTCCTGGGTGGATGAAGTGTTCATTAAAGAAACTGGCATAAGCGACGGAGCCCTTAGACATGAGATTGAAAAACTCAATGAGAAACAGAAACATCGAAATTGAGAAATACAAGCGCGTTGCGTTCTCACAACAGTCATGCATTTAGCGGTGGCGAAGAGAAATCGAGGTGTGGAAAAATCTCATTCGGGGCGATGTGTTCCTTGACTAGAACATGTAGGGGCTAGCTGGAGCACATCAACAGAAAAAAATTGGCGGTGGTTTAGCTCTGGGTAAACCTGTAGTGACGCGATAGCTGCAGCTGACCGAGTGGAACTTGCTCAGTTGAATTGCAAAGTCAGTCTTTCGCCGCTTCGTTTCGCTGGGCGTTCCTTTTTCATATTCGTCCCACTTGACACGGCGCATGCGCACAGCTGTGGCAGTTCGGTTTCTCCGGCGCGACGCGCCGCCGGAAGCAGCAGCTGCTCCGCACCTCGTGCCTGGTCACTTGACTAACCACGTGACCAACCCTGTGACCAGCCACGGCGACGCGCCGTCGGCAGCTGCTCCACACCACGTGGCCAACCACGTGACAGCGTGGCGGCGCAGCCACAGGGTGGCTGCGCCGCCACGCTGAAGGCTCGAAATTCTCCCGCGTAATGTAGCTATCGCTACAAAACTGGCGCCAAATCAGACAACGAACAGCGAGAAAGAGTAGACAGCCGCAACTTAGAAGTGTTTATTCACAGCGTGAGCGAGACAATATAAGGTACATCAAGAGAGCAAGGAGAATATATTCATGAGCACAAGGGAATGCGTTTCAGGAAGAAACAGCAAGCAGCACGCACGCGTCTCACCTCAATCTTTCGAACAAAACGCTTTCATTCCTATACAATGTGATTGAAGGGTGCTTCCACAATCACTGCCTTCTTCTCTGATAAGGAAAGTCTAGACCAGTTCACGGGCTATCTTATCCTTACTCGTTTTTAAAATTTTGGGGTCCTTCAGCCTCGCCACGCAAATGCTCTTGTATTCTTTGCCGCAGGCTCTGCAGTGATGAGGCAAATGCGTTCGGAGTGGCTAGCGTACGCTATAACTTTCCCATTGCCATCTTGCCACTGAACGAAAATTACTGGCATTAGCATGACTTTCAGTGGTAGCTTGTTCACAAAATGGGAGCCGCCAGCGTACCTCGTTTAAGGCGGCCTCATGATCCTCGTGCCATGCAAAAGGAACGTGATATCTTCTTTCACTCCCTGCATTATCTATTCCTTTGCGGCGCAGTTCGGGTGTCTAGCGAGATATGTTACACAGTTACAGCGTCATCTCCTTTCCTCAACAACCAATTTTTATTCTTCATTTTTCTTTATGTCTGGCAAGTAGTGTAAGGGGCTCGCTAAGTGTTGAAATCTTTTTCGACGAAATCCAAAACTTGAAGAAACCACAGAGGCAGGCGACCCCTCCTCCGCAGCAACCCATCAGACAAACGACCTCCCCAGCGGCACGTCAACAGCCGCAGGGAGACGATAAGATGGTCACAGAGGCGACCCATCCGCCTTCGATGAAACGCAAAATTCAAGACAACGACTCTATTCATGCTTTCGAGAAAATGATAGAAAATATGGAAATGTTAGATTCCAAGATGAATGAATTTATGAACCATATCAACATCCAAATTCAAGTTGTCCTAACGGCTGTTCAGAAACAGGCCGAGGAACACCAAAGGGTAAAAAATGAGATGGCCGCCATAAACGGCTGGCAACAGAGTGTGGAGCAGACCGCCTCGCAACTACAAGATGGCTAGGCGCACAAATGAAAATGAAATCTGGCAATGGAACTGTCGCGGCTTCCGGCGCAAGTGGCCGATTCTGAAACAGTACATTCCGCTATTAGATGACACTCCATTGGCGATTGCTGCCATGGAAACTGGGGGCCCGGCAAAATTGTCAGGCTATCAGGTATTTCATAGTGGCCAGGGGGAGAAATCTTCGGTCACAATGCTCGTGAAAAGAAATATCGCGGCTATTGAACACGATCTAGAGTCGAGAGAGATCAAGAACGTGTTTGTCGCAATTTTAACCGGTAAGCAGGACTCTAGTCTATTCCTTTTAAATTTATACAGCTCACCCAGGCAAGGCAAGTTGAGGTCCAGGGCTCTGCTTCGCAAGGCTCTCAAAATTTCAAGCAACCAGACACTGTAGATAGTGCGGGACTTTAATACGCGCCACCAGGAATGGGGGCACACTCAAAAATTCCCAAAAGGTAGACAGCTGTGGGAGGATACGCATGACCTAGGGTTGACCCTGCACACGGACACCGATAGTCTAACGAGGGTGGGAAATAGCGTTAGTAAGGATACGTCTCCAGATCTGGCATTCAAGAAAAACGTAAAAGGTTTAAAATGGCATAATTCGGATCAAAATTCTGGCAGCGACTACTACATAATTGTCTCCATATTGAACAAGCCCTTAAAAAGCGCAGGCCTTACGCGCCAACCGTCGTTGAGTGGGATCAATTCAGAGATATCAGGAGGGCTCAAAAACTGGAGCCCATCAGAAACATCGAGGAATAAGCGATAGCGCTCAAATCGGACGTTAGAGAGGCGACAAAAGCGCTAGAAGGGGATAACGCCCCTGAGATTGCGGACAGCCGTCTTCTGCATATGTGGGAAGCTAAAAAGCATGGAGCGTCGTTTCAAAAAGCAGAAATAGAACTGCAACCGCAGAAGGAGGATTACAAAATATAATAAAAAATCAAATATTATACTTTCAAATTATGCGCACAAAATTGGGACAAGTGTGACAAAATGGAGGGGAGCATGAACCTTTCTAATACCCTGTCACACGGACACTGTAAAGGTACTTTGAACTAATGCTCTATTACTCTAAGGACGAACACGCGCTGCCACACGGACGCGCCAAAGTACACCTATCTCAAAGGAGCTTCGAAACAAGGCAGCTCGAGTTCGTCCTTTGAGGCTTCAAGGGAGTACTCTCTCTCCCAGCGAGTTAACAGCGTAAATAAATTGAGAAAAGAAACGTTCAATTTTCATTTTATAAATTCACTTCATAAGATTAGTGGTGTTTTAAAATATAAGATCATTTGTTTTGTGCCAGTCTCGCCACGCCATACTCTCGTTCCAGATATACGAGCGTCACGGGAAATATGCCGCCATGTCGGCCATGTTTGTTGTTTGTAGCGAGTAGCGACGGAGAGCAGCTCGTCACATCTGCGGTGCTGTTGCCAGTAGACTCAGGTTGCCACTGCTCGCCCACGATTATCGCACGTCGAGACTGCACTGCTCTTTTTTTTTTATACAGTTTCGTGCTTGTTTTTTTTTTGTGTGTGTGCGCCGACAAAATGAGTGGCGGTGAACCTGCGGCGTCTGACAGTGCCAAACCGATAAAACCGCGCACCACGTGGACCGAACGGGAGACTTGGGCTCTCACCGCGATATGAGAAGAGCATTTAGATAGCCTCAGGGCAGAGAAGAGAAACGCCAAAGTATGTGAGGCCATCACGCAAGGCCTCGCCCGAAGCGCAAGAGCAGAGCTTGTACAAAGTGACTGCGACGCGTTTCTCTGCGGGGATGGGCTCACGCATGTTTGTGACTTGTCGCTCCATTGCTCAGCGAAAAGATTCCCGGAATTGTCGGTTACCTAAACTAGGCAGCGTGTCTTCAAACCACCGTTCGTTACGGGGGTATGCCCACACTTGCCGCCGCACTGTGCGCCGAGACGAGGCCAGTGCTATAAGCAAGGCGTTATTCGCCAAGAGACGCCGCCTTATTTCACGCACCTTTCGCCTTGATAGCGCAAGGTCCATGGACGACGACAGAACCACACTCATTGCAAGCGCAATTTCAAATTTTCTCTCGTCGTCGCGTGATGGATGGAGACCGCCGAACACAAGGCATACCAGAAAAACGTGACCACAAAAACAACGATCGCAGGGGCAAAAGAACCAAAGGGAACAACCGAAGAATGAAGCTGAGCCTGAGCCAGACTGAGCGAGTTGGGCTCAGTGTGGCCAGCACTGTGATGTTATGCTCTGTACTTGAAAAATCATGTCATTATTGCAGTTAAAATTGCGTTTCTTTAACATAATACGGTTATAAAACTAATTTACTAAAAAATGTGACATTTCTGTATTTACATGTGCAGTGGGATTTGCAATTTTAATAACGCTCTTCGCCGATGAGGGCGCTAACAACTTCTTGCGAAGGTCGTTCCGCGACCGTGTAGCACGGAAGAACTCCCTTAAAGTAGTGCACCTTTGGGAGCGTAAAGGAGCATTAGTTCAAAGTGCCTTTAGAGTGCCCTTGTGACAGGGGTATAAGACATGGAGCTTCCTCCGGCACTTGCTGAACCCTAAATACTCAAAGACGCAATCCGGTATAAGATTGGCCAAATGGGGGCACGCGTTCGAAGGGAGCGATGATGATTTAATGAGCAAATTAATTGAGACGTACGTGGGGGAATCTTCCCGAACTCCACTTCCTACTATGGTGGAGCGCCTAACGAGGCTCTGGACGCCCTCATCACAGAAGCTGAACTAAGGGCATAGATTGTAAGACTTAAAACGAGGTCGTCTCCTGGCCCAGGCGGGGCAACGAACAAAATGCTGAGGAACCTAGACGATGAATCCATTAGGTAACGAACGGAGTACGTGCAGGAATAGTGGGGAAAAGGCGAACTCCCGCAACAGTGGAAGAAAGCAAGCATTACTTTAATACCGAAACCAGGGAAGCCACCTCAATTGGCAGATTTTCCACCAGTTTCCTTAACTTCATGCGTTTAGAAATTGATGGAACACGTCGTCCAGACCATGCTGATGAGCTTCGTGGAGCAAAGCGATCTGTGGCCACATGAGATGGTCGGGTTCTGGCCTCACTTGTGTACACATGACGGGAAGCTCCAAATCAAACATGACATAACAGACTTAAGGTCTAAAGATGCGAAAGCCATTTTCGGGCTGGACCTCAAAAAGGCTTTCGGCAACGTGAAGCATGAGGCGGTCCTGGAAGGGCTGAACAAGGCTAATGTAGGTACCAGGACATATCGGTACATCAAGGGCCTCCTGGCGGGCAGAACTGCCTGTATGAAGTTCCCAACGCTGGAATCCGCTATTGAGCTAGGGAGTAGGGGTACGCCCCAGGTATCGGTGCTGCCTCTCCTACTCTTCAGCGTGGCTATGAGAGAGCTCCCCGAGAAATTGGCAAAGCTCGATGGATTAAAATTGAGTATATATGCAGATTATAACCCCCTTGTGTCAACCGGGGAAGTGATTCGGCCGTCGAAAACCTGCTCCAGGGTTCCACCGACATCATAGTCGAGTACTAAGCCAAGAGAGGCCTAGCATGCTCGCCGCTGAAATCAGAGGCATTTATATATAATCTGAAGCACTTAAGGTGCAAGCCACCGTCGGAGGTCAAATTTAAAGTGCGGGTAAGGAGGCACAAATAGTCGAGCGAATCACAATCTAGGGCCTGATTCTCCAGTCACACGGAAATAATGGCAAGACTATCAGAAGGCTGGAGAATCAGGCTATGCAGACCCTGAGCCTAATTAGGCGGGAGGCCAGCAGGGGCCGAGGGTTAAAGAAAAAAAGTTTGATAAAACTGATACAGGCGTACATCTTCGGTCGGGTGAGCTACGCAACGCCGTATCTAGACTTGAAAGCGGTGTAAAAAGAATATTCACTTTCTAATGATAAAATGCGTAAAAATAGCGCTAGGTCTGCCCATGTGAACATCCACAGAGAGACTGATGGCTCTAGGGGCACACATCTCCTGGGGAGAATTGGCAGATGCGGTGCGAACCTCTCAAATTGAGAGACTTAGCACCACGAGGACACGAAGAGCCATCCTCACCAAAGTTGGAATGAAACCGGACAGGGGTCCCACGCAAAAGGTGCAGGTAGATAGGAAATCAGACAAAATTCTGATAATCCCCCCCCCCCCCCGCCCTTCAAAAAAACATTCACCCGGAATATAACAAACACAGGAGGCAAAACTGAGCCGATGCATTAGAAATTAGATTCGGAGAAATTTCGGAACATGAGCGGGCCTATGTAAACGCGGTGGAGGTGGTGGTGGTTTTACGGTGCCAACGGTCGTCATTGGGCGGGGCAATCCCGTGACAGCTGCCACTTTGCGCGGGCCGAGCATAAAAGTTGCCGAGGAAATTGCGATCGTGTTATAGCTTTGTTGGAACAGAAGCGAAGTTTGTCATCAGTGACAGCAAAACAGCAATAAAAAATTTATGCAAGGAAAGGACCTCGCCCTTAGCGTTCAGAATCCTAGGTCAGAGAAAGTTCATGAGGAAAATTTTAAAAATTTGGACTCCGGCGCACGAAGCCGTCCCCGGCAACGAGGGGGTCCACGAGCTGGCTCGAGATTTCTACCGCTGAGTCGCTACAGGGCCCCTCGATGACCGAAAGAGCGGAGAGATAATGCCAAAATATGGGGAGATAGAGCAGCATTCTAGATAGGAGCGTAGACTGGCACCCCGCCAGACCCGAAATTAGACTACAGAGAAGCAGTCGCGTGGAGGCGACCGCAAACTTATACGTATCCGCAACCGAGACACCTGGAAGACCCTGCTGCGCAGCTCGGACCCTGAGCTCCAGCTCCTGCTTGTCCAACTGGCTGAAGAGGCTGCTGGGACCCAAGGCCTCCCAGCCTGCATCTGAGGCGGCGGCACCCGCCCCCTGATCTGCGTGGGGGGGGGGGGGGGGATGTTGGATAGATCACCTTATTCAATGGACCTTAAAGTTTGCTCCATTCATCCATCGACGAAACCCGACTGCAGAGCAATGGGAGACTGCTATCCAGCGACCGCTGTCAAGACCAACAAGGTCTGGTACAGCGAGCTCAACGGGTGGTAGTGGCCAGCGGTGCCCTGGACAGAGAGCAACTGTCCATTGATTTAGAGTGGACGAGCTCGACAGAGACACCTCCTGGGACTACAGCCAATGAGAAAACATCTCTGAAGATGCTCCAAAACCGCTGGGCACAATAAAGTTTTCTTCTCCTGCTCCTCGACGAAACGCCTGTAGTAGGCACACAGGTCCAAAAACCTTTTAAAGGACTTTTTTTCGCTAAGGCGCGGGAACTGTGCCATAGCAGCAGCCTTCGAGGGGTCTGGACGAACTCCCTCAGCACTGATCACGAGACTAAAGAAATGGAGCTCCTGGAAACCGAAGTGGCATTTCTGTGGTTTTATCGTTAACTGTGCCAAACACAGGGCATCGCAGTCCATATCACATGACAAAAATATGCGGGTCCCATTGGGCTTTGTGCCTTTAAACCCTGTGTGTTGTTTAAACAGGTAGTTTTTAAGTTAGCAAGGCATGCGTGCTTTGGTAAATTTTCATCCCCAGAAAAACTCTCCATAATTCAAGCCATTATATTACTAAGTGGATATTAACGAGGAGTTGCTCCATACAGCAGAATGTGGTAGCTTTTTTAGTTCTGATAATATAAGACGCACCAAATAATTGCACCATTTCCATGACTAGCATGGGTTCCTAATTGTGAAAAACACTATGTTCTATCACACTGCTAAATTGTTGTGGCCCATTAAATTGTTGCTTCTGAATTGGTACACTTTTTCAAAAGCATTCCTGTGATAGCCAACTTTTCGTTCTTTGTGACACACACTTGCACCTTTGTCTCTTTGAGAAAGCATGTGATAAAATCCTTTATAGAATAATGCCTTGCCTCGTACTGCTCTGAGCAGGATTTAAGTGATCCTTGCGAGCTAACAGCGGTTGGCTCGTGTTAACTCTTCCTTATCCCTCCAACCCTTCAGAACAACCGTCTGCATGCTCGAGGATAACCTATTTGCCAACGTTAATAGGACTGCATTAATAATTAATAGTTTTTACTGTCAGCCATACGAGTCTCCATTACGAGCTGTTATATGACAATGTTTTTTTTTGCTTGTATCCTACCTTGTGTCAAGCGAAGCAACACAGAGACTTCCATTATGTGTTCTGGTTAAAATGCTAGGTGCGTATGTTTACGCATGTGACTTTTATGTGTCTGTGTCATTTCATCCTTATCCTCATCTGAAATGGCCAACCAGGTATGTTATGGGGCCAGCGTTTAGAGAGTTCATAAAAGGATGCCTCCTTCTCCTCTATAATAAAGCAAAATTTCACATACAGTTCTGCCGTCATGAATGAAGTCAGATTACAGCTGCAGGGATTTCCTTACACTGACGGCAGTGAAACGCATGGAAAGGCACAATCCTACACTCAATATTAATTTATTCATAGAGTTGCTGTTCTCCTTACATTAGAAAGACGAGTTTTCATATAATGCCTTAATGAGGATTACAATTTTGGTGCATTATTTCGAAAAAATGAGGCCACAAAAATTGACATTTGTTTGCCTGATACATGCAGCCCTTCCAAGACGGCTTAAAGTGACATACACTCTCTATATGAAGCCGAAAAGTAGGCATAGCCTAGGCAAAGATCTTCGTGCAGCTTAGGGTATGGCAAAGTAAGGTTAACGTAAGGTATGCCTAAAGAGAACTTTGGCAGTTTGAACACCAAACTGGCAATGAAAAAAACTTTACTTTGCTGAAAACGTTGCTAGTAAGCAACAGCTAGTCTGTTCCAAAATTTTATATACGGCAAGTGGTTCAGACAGAACTTAATTTTATCTGCTCTTAGGGAACCAGAATCACTGTTACAATCCGTCATTTTTTGGGGGGGTCAGAAAAAGTCTTAAACACTACTGTAAAGCTATATGAGAGGATATATGCATTTATGCCCTACACACACTTACATGCTTACTTTTATTTAACTGTAGTTTGCAACAACACAGCTTTCACTCTGTAAATATATTTCTACGAATTCTGCTTGAGATAACCACTATGCATGGTCAGTGTATCCTGTTTCCCTGAAATATATCCCAGCCTCAACCAGGAGCCGTCTATACGAAAGCCACTTTACCAGCTCCCACATCGTATTATGTTTACACTGAAGGTAAAAGGCATATATAGCCTTTTACTGAGTACAAAGCAACCACTTTGTTTTCATTCACATGGGCACTTTGAGAATTTTTTGGAGTTGTACAGACAATGTGCCATCGTTTTTCGGCATGTGTCACCAAGGACTTCCCTGAGCATAACTCTCCAGGCTTTTTTGCACTACTGCATTCCAGCTTGAGCAACTCTCATGGCAATATGAGTTCACGAATGACTGCTAAAAAAATAAAACTGGTGGCCCACTCTTACTGTGCAAAAAACATGGGTAAGAATTTCAGCACAGTTATACATGGCTTGGCCGCTTTAGTTGTCACACACTGTGGTGCCTAAATTTTGGCTTTTCTAATGGAATGAAAAACATGATAGAAAGAAAGCAGTATTGTTGCACGGTCATTCTTTGGTCAAATGCAGAACTGCTCAGCTACAACTGTTTTACATATTTGAAGGTACTGGGAATGTCATAATTTTCTCGTGTATTTGAGTTCGTATTTGACAGCAGTGTGCTAAAATATAGAATTTTTTACGCATGCATTAATCAAACATGCACTTCTTATATCGATGAATAGATAAGTGTATTTTGCAATAACAGTTAAGAGGTGAGACAGCAAGGAGGCCTGTTTACATGATAGTGACAACCGACGTTTACAGATGACAACTATAGTGTGAAGCCACAAATTAAGGGGCAATTAGTAATACATGAAAAAAGACTGCAGTGTGCTAGTTTAAATAATTGATGATTTAACCTGCTTCTGATCTCACCTATGTGAATTTTCCTGTTAATTACAGACAATAGAATATGTACTTTTAACCTAGCTTGTTCTGGTCCCGTGTCTTTGGCTTAGAGAATTCGCGATACGAAAAGCGCCGCCGTTCTGAGATCGTTATTGAACGCTGAATAACATTCAATGGGGGTACTCCTCAAATATTAGGGGGAAAAAAGTCTTAGATGCAACCAAAGGTTGCAGATATGGGCGGTCTTTAGCGGATCGGTTTCAGAACCTCGCCTGCCATGTTGCAAATTTTGTTGCGACTTCGTTCGCGGACGTCAGAGTCGGTCGCGCCGAGATCCATGGCTATCAAAGCCGATCGCAGTTTTACCTGCTACGAAAAATCTCACAGCTAAGCATGTCTCGAGTGAGCCACAATATCGGTGTGTGGGTATTCGTACGGCAAGATATCCTCGTGCTTTGCTACGGCACATGTCTTTGCTGCCGCACAGGGGGCACTGACGTACGCGCCAACAGAACGCCGGAGTCGTCCGGTTGGTCGCATGCAGCAAACTTGATCGTAAAACACATCATCCGCCTCGCGCCCTCACGCGGCCGTGGGCATGGTCGCAGGGACGTGCGCGGATGCGAAAAAAAAACGATCGTACAGCAGCCTCAAGGACTTCGTGAACACAGTCGGCTCACTTCGCGCCCCCCTCCCTCGCCAGCTGCCGCGTCAGGTTACATTCGGATGCGCCGACCGTCTTCTTCAGGACGATATCTTTTATGAATACCATCGAGTGCTATCACACAAAGAGACGGCTTTTCGCTCAATGGGGCAAGTGAGGCTTTCGCCTTGAAAAAAAAAATTGAAAACTGAAATTTTCTTGGTGCCCTATAGGCTCGAAGGACCGTACTACCGCTTTTATGTGATGGCGCTTAAAATGGTATTCAAATTCTAAGTAATTACTCATATCAGCATTGATAGTGACTGATTCATCTCGCCAGCAAGAAACCAAGAAGAAAAGAGAAATGATAGGCCGCAGGAACATTTTGCCAAGTGCACGTCGTCTAATGGCTACAGGAATAACTTTTTAAAGCGAGCACTCAAGATGGCTATCGGTATAAAGGCGCGCGTCTGCGGTAATCTTGCAGGTTGCAACAGAGTGCAGTGCCTCGAACTGGCATTCGCCAGGGTGCACTGGTGAAGGCGCCAACTGTCATAGCTGTGCGTGCGGCCGCTGAAACGGCGCGGGATAGCGGCACGAGCCCATCCCCGTTTGATGCATTTCCTCCCTTCGCTGGTCGCCCATCCATTGGTTCGAAACTCAACGCCGGACTCCCACCGGTAAAAATGGGTACAAGCCACCCTGGCCCGGCGCCCGGCTTCTTCAGGGGCGCGTGCTTGGAGGAGGCTCCGCAAACCCCGCTGCGCCCCTTCGGGGGCAAACCAACACTGAGCCTGCAAAGGTGGTTCGTGTTTCACTCACAAGTGAAGAGTTCGAATCAAAGCTTGTACGCTCTAACCAGCGTCAAGTTCAACACTAAGGTCCTCCGTTAGAGGCGACTCACAGTATCACCGCGGTCCTGGGCAAGTCCGGTTTTTCCGGCTGTCCGACTTGGTGAGAAAAAAAGGGCTACAAATGGGCTTGTACCGCACGAGGCGGATTTAACGTTGTTGACGGCGGAACTTATCGCTGATACGTCAGAGCAACTGTAATTGGATACTTATTCCTGTGCTTTCATTTCGTTTTGTCAATTTATGCCTCGTGGCAAATTTGTCGAATAAAAAAAAATCGTTGGAGGCACTCAGACATCTCTTAAAGGGGCTGTGAACGGGGCTCTGCTTAAGTTGCGGCCTGCCTGGGATATTGAAGCACGCCGCTTCACGAATAGTGTCCAGCAAGGATTTTTTAAAGGCGCTTTGTAGAAGCTGAGTTATCTGTAGGTAAAATTTGAATTTCAGCGTCTCCGCGCCTTTCCCTCTCCTCTCGTCACTTTTTGCACGCTGGAAGGTAGGCGCTCCTTCGCCGACCCCCCTATGGGAGCGGAGCTTCCCGACCCGCCCTAGCTAAGCGGTTTATTGGCCGCGGCCACGGTAGCTGCCTCACGTCTGTAAGAATCTAACCAATGGCCGCCTCTCACCATGTCTAGGCAGATGCGGGGAACGGAGGAGGGAGCGAGCATGAAAAAGTCGCCGGGAAGGGCTCGCCAACTTTGACGCGTGATTGTGGGTCGTCTGCTGCGTGTAGAAGAGTATTATTTGGCTCCGGTTTTCATGGAAATGCAGTGCAGTGATTAAGTGAGTTAATGTGCCCTCCTCGGAAGGCGTTTCAGAGCCCCCTTTAAGCGCGGGAAGGCGCAAGCTGTTTGCGACTGAATGCACTGATTCGAATATGAATTTTCCGTGCTAGAATTCATTATCATTCCCTGTCATTACTGTATACAAATCTCAACTAAACCCTGTACCAGCACCAGAGCTCTGTCGTAGTGATTAAGATAGCTCGGCATACTCGTGGGAGAAAGCAGGTGGGTTCCAATTCTGTGCAGTGCCACATGCGATGCACTCCAGGTTGGATTTCCACCCTACCGAAAGACTGTGACCGCAACTGGCTCTCTCGTCGTGTTGCGGGTTGAATGCTGTGTTCCACGATCTGAAGCAACCATTCTTCAGCGGTTTTTCTCCCAACCTTTTTAGTTCCCGAGTTAAGAGTTCCAGCACGTTCCAAGGTCCCAAGTTTACAGGTCCGGTAGTGATCACGTGACTTCGGTGGCGATGTTAAGGAACGACACGGTCACGTCACCGAGGATGTAACGGATGGACGCGAGTTTGAGCCATTAAATGCTTTCGCTTTAAAACGTGCTAGCACCGATAAAGAAACTGAGTTAAATGATGAAACTGCTAGGCAAAAACACAAGCGGAAGTTGATTTCTCGAAGGTGGGTTGCCATTTCACTGTTGAGTTGTTGCATACGACAAGCATCTCGTGCTTGCCTACCCTCCAGTACCTATATGTGCCCACTGATGCCTGAAGTTCTGTGGGAAAACGCTGCCTTCACGACTGTACAGATTTTTTAATTTTTGTGCCATAACTATGGAGACGCCGCTCCCTTTTTGCCAGGGAGATGGAAGTGCAGGCTGATGAGCCTCCTTAAGAACCCGGAGGGTCGGCAGCGGCCGCCCAGCGAAAGCGCCTCTATCACCTGAGTGACTCAAACAGCCAGGACAATGTGGTGTACTCGGCGCCGAGTGATGACTCCTCGACCGACGAAGGGTTCGTGCCGGTCGTTAGCAGGAATGCCAAGCGCAGACAAGCCGAGTCGTCCTCATCGATCCCGTCAACGGCCATCACGGCCCATACCATCTTGTTTGTGCCGCAGCACCCAACCGAAAGCCTGAACCTCCTGAATAGGCAACCCAACTCTGTGTGTCGGAAAGCGTCGTACCGGGGGGAAAGGCGTGCGAATAAACCTCGACAAAAATTCAGGGGCACCTTGTTGACCTAAAGTGCGGTGAGGCGAAAGCCTTTAGCGCGGTGTTGCTGCTTGTGTCGCTGATGTGTGGTGAAGATGTTCATAAAGGTCTGCACAATCGTTCGCTTCACGGCACCTTCGCTGACGTTCATTAGCGCGCGCTTGGTTGCTGGAGACACAGGAGAGCGTTTAGGCGATATCCTTCGAGATAGGCGTTCAGGAGGCGTCTGGCAAGATTGCCTGGGGAGCGATCCTCTCGAACGATGGTGGCGCCACTGATTGACGTCGCACGCATGCGCAGTAGGCTGAAGAGCAGGTGCATTGTCTGCTGCCGCCTTGCGCATATGCATAGTGCCTTCTCGTATACTGAGTTCCCACTTACGACATACTACACCGGCCACTAGTATCACTAAATAACAAATTACCAATTAACTAATAAGAATTATCTTATTACTAATTAACTAATTACTAATCAACTAATTATCATTTGACGGGGCGTAACTTGTCTGCTTACGTAAAGGAATGCGAATAATAATAATAGTAATAATTAATTTTTGGGGAAAGGAAATGGCGCAGTATCTGTCTCATATATCATTGGACACCTGAACAGCGCCGTAAGGGAAGGGATAAATGAGGGAGTGAAAGAAGAAAGGAAGGAGGTGCCGTAGTGGAGGGCTCCGGGAATAATTTCGACCACCTGGGGATGTTTAACGTGCACTGACATCGCACAGCACACGGGCGCCTTAGCGTTTTTCCTCCATAAAAACGCAGCCGAATGCGAAAGCATGTGTTTTGAGCAAAGGAAAGGTTTTTGAGGAAAGGACGCAGTATCTCTCAGATCTCGAAATCTCGGTGGACAGCTCAACCACGTTTTATTGACAGCTATAGTGTGGCACTTTTCAGCGAATATCCCCGCTGGCGATTCATGAGCCTATAAAGGCTTTTTCCTTAAAATGTAATTGCATTTAATTTCAAGGAGCACAGCACTCTATAAAATTTCGCCACCATCACCGAACTAGGTAGTATCAGCGTGCGCCCTCTTATAAAAAGCGAAAACGGTCAGTGCGCAATATTAATTGATATTGCTACGGTTGTGCTTGTGCTTGGAACGCTCGTGCTTGGTGCGCTCGCGCTTGGAACGCGAAGAGGACGAAGTGCGTTTTCTGCGGCTGGGCTTCGCGTGCCCGGTTGTTCGGCTGCGTGGCTGTAAGCTGTTTCCCTGTAAATATATTTTTCCCTTTTGGTGTGCACATCTTCACGTTACATTATTGGTGTGAGGTGCGGGGTACAGCCACAGCAAGCACGGAACTCCGCAGCGGTCGTCAGCTCGCCGGCTCTTCAACCATGACCAGCGAAGGGGCCGCTCCGTCGGCGTCCGCCAACCCGGCGTTCCTCATTGCCCATCCGAGAGATCCTGGGACCTTCAACGGAACGGACGGCGTCGACGTGGAGGACTGGCTCGCAATGTACGAGCGCGTGAGCACACACAACAGGTGGGACCCGACCCTAAAGTTGGCCAACGTCATCTTCTACCTGACGGGCACTGCCAGGGTATGGTTCGAGACCCACGAGGATGAACTCACCAGCTGGGATCTCTGCAAGCGCAAGCTTTGTGACCTGTTTGGTAAGCCATTCGGGCGTCAGCTCGCTGCGAAGAAGGAGCTCGCATGCCGTGCACAAACGTCCACAGAGTCCTATGTATCATACATTCAGGACATATTAGCTCTCTGCATGAAAGTCGACGCCACTATGTCAGAGTGCGACAAAGTAGGTCACGTGCTCAAAGGCATCGCAGATGACGCCTTTAACCTTCTTGTATACAAGGACTGCGGAACGGTTGACGCAATCATCAAGGAATGCCGCCGGTTCGAACAAGCGAAGAGCCGCCGAATTTCTCCGCAGTTCACGCGGTTGCCGAATACGACTGCGACGTCGTCCTGTGTAGACTCGACTCCACCGAGCCGTCTGCCGACATCTGAGAGCCTGACACGACTTGTGCGCCAAGAAGTAGAGGCAATGTTCCCCGTTGCGTTTCATCCACCCGCAACAGACAGTACTCCAGCAGTATCCCTTATACAGGCTGTCGTTCGCAAAGAATTTGCCAATCTTGGGATTCAACCTGTTTGCTCAGTTAGTGCCCCATATGCTCGCCGCATGTCCCCGGAGCTCGGTTCTGAACGTGCATACTACCCTCGACGCAGCCGCAATCCAGATGAATGGAGAACACCTGATGACAGGCCCATCTGCTTTAACTGCTCCCGAGTTGGCCACATATCTCGACACTGCCGAAGCCGTCCGTCCTCGACCTACAGCCGCTACCCGCCGGGTTCTGCATATTCCCGCCGCTCTCCCTCGCCCTCGGAAACGACCTCTTCTGGCCACCACGCTCAGACCCCGCTTACCAACCGTTCGTCGTCACCTCAGCGCCGTCGATCTCCATCGCCCCGACCTCGCCGCCCTTCGTCGCCGGCCCCATATGCCCGCTCCCGGTCGGAAAACTGATGGCTGCAGCGTCTGGGGGTGATGCTGCTCTGACGACCCGACCAGAAAACCCTCCTTTAACTCTTCATGCTCATCGGAACATCCTTAACGTCGACGTGGACGGGGTCCCTGTTACCGCTCTGATCGACACTGGAGCGCACGTCTCAGTCATGAATGCTCGTCTTCGCCGTCGCCTAAGGAAAGTGCTCACTCCTGCCCCCTCAACTGTGGTCCGTGTTGCAGATGGCGGTATGTCTATTGTCGTCGGAATGTGTACTGCTCGTGTTTCAATAGCCGGCCGCCATACTTCTGTGCTCTTCACTGTCCTCGAACACTGCCCTCATGACATCATTCTCGGCCTTGACTTTCTCACCGACCATTCCGCCCTTATAGATTGCGCCACAAGCATCGTTCAACTCGCTCTACCTGTTCCTTCAGAGCCACCGGATCCAATTGTTCACCGACTGTGCACCGCCGACTTTGTCCGCCTGGACCCCGATGCCGCCACTTATGTCCGTTTCTTCTCTGTCCCGCCAGTTCCCGATGGTGACTACATCATTACTCCGGTTCCTGATGTGCCCTTTACACGCAGTGTTGCCCTTGCGCATACAGTTGTCACCATGTCGGCAAATCAAGCGTCCCTTCCGGTTCTCAACTTTGCCTCTTACGTTCAGCCGCTCCCACAAGGTATGTCGCTCGCCACGCTGTGCCCTGCTGCCGAATGCGTCGTATCGGCGGTGAGAAGCGTCCCACCCTCGTCGAACTGCCGCGACTCTGACGTCCCACCACCTGATGAATATGCAAAAATGATTGCTGCTGACCTCTTACCAGGGCAAGCTCACGACCTTCGGTATCTTCTGTCGTCTTTTCGCGACATCTTTGACTTCGATGACCGCCCTTTGGCTCGAACATCTGTGGTCACGCATCGCATCAACACCGGTGACGCAGCTCCTATTCACAGACGACCCTACAGAGTGTCCAGTACAGAACGCACCATCATACAGCAAGAGGTGGACAAGATGCTCAGTAAAGACATCATAGAGCCCTCGTCGAGCCCTTGGGCCTCACCAGTTGTGCTGGTTAAAAAGAAGGACGGCAGCTGGCGCTTTTGTGTTGATTACCGGCACCTAAACAACATAACAAAAAAAGACGTCTATCCACTCCCAAGAATAGACGATGCTTTGGACTGCCTTCACGGAGCCAAATTTTTCTCTTCAATTGACCTTCGGTCCGGGTATTGGCAAATCTCTGTTAAAAAGAAGGACGGCAGCTGGCGCTTTTGTGTTGATTACCGGCACCTAAACAACATAACAAAAAAAGACGTCTATCCACTCCCAAGAATAGACGATGCTTTGGACTGCCTTCACGGAGCCAAATTTTTCTCTTCAATTGACCTTCGGTCCGGGTATTGGCAAATCTCTGTTGATGACAATGACCGCGAAAAGACGGCATTCGTCACACCGGACGGCTTATATCAGTTTAAAGTTATGCCATTCGGTCTCTGTAATGCGCCAGCTACCTTCGAAAGAATGATGGCCTCCTTGCTTCGCGGCTTTAAATGGTCCACATGTCTATGTTACCTCGACGATGTTGTGTTTTTTTCGCCCACGTTTACCACGCACCTCGAAAGACTGGCGAGCATTCTTTCTGTCTTCCGTAGAGCCGGGCTACAGCTCAATTCGTCGAAATGTCAATTCGGTCGCCGCCAACTCACCATTCTCGGACATCTAGTCGACGCTTCTGGTGTCCGCCCGGATCCTGTTAAAGTTAAAGCCGTCAAGGACTTCCCTATTCCCCAGTCGTCTACGGATGTGCGCAGCTTCGTCGGCCTCTGCTCGTACTTCCGCCGTTTCATCAAAAATTTTGCCGGCACCGCTCGCCCCCTGACCGACCTTCTAAAGAAAGACACCCCTTTTACCTGGGGCCCTGCCCAAGAGGAGGCCTTTTCTTCGCTAGTCGACTTACTCACCTCCCCACCTATTCTGGCCCATTTTGATCCGTCGGCTCCGACTGAAGTTCGCACAGACGCCTGCGGTTATGGGATTGGCGCCGTGCTAGCCCAACGTCACCACGGGCAAGAACGCGTTATTGCATATGCCAGCCGCCTCCTTTCTACAGCTGAGCGAAATTCCTCAATTACAGAGCGCGAGTGTCTAGCTCTTGTTTGAGCTGTAGCTAAGTTCCGACCGTACCTGTTTGGCCGTCCATTCTCCGTAGTGACCGATCACCACGCCCTTTGTTGGCTGTCTTCACTGAAAGACCCCACAGGCCGGCTCGGACGTTGGACGTTGCGCCTCCAAGAGTATTCTTACACTGTTCATTACAAGTTAGGGCGTCTCCATCAAGACGCCGACTGCCTGTCTCGGCACCCTGTAGAGCCGCCTGATCCTGGAGACAACGACCTCGGCCCGTGCCTCTTCGCTATCTCCGATCTGGTTAACATCGCGGACGAGCAGCGACAAGACTCTTCCTTGCGTATTCTCATTGATCGCCTCAACTGTGCCAGCCGAGATCCTTCATTGCAACTGTTCGTCATTCAGGATGGCGTCCTATACCGCCGCAACCTTCGTCCTGACGGACCTCCGCTCCTGCTAGGCGTTCCCCACCGTCTCCGTTCATCTGTCCTAGCGGAACTACACGACCTACCGACCGCAGGCCACCTCGGCGTCTCCCGCACATACGATCGGGTCCGACGCCGCTTCTTTTGGCCTGGTCTGTACCGCTCTGTTCGGCGTTACGTTGCCTCCTGCGACCTCTGTCAACGCAGGAAGAGACCACCAACGTTGCCTGCTGGCCTTCTACAGCCTATTGACGTACCTCTCGAACCATTCTACCGTGTTGGACTCGACCTTCTCGGACCTTTTCCGACGTCCTGCTCCGGCAACCGTTGGATTGCTGTCGCGACCGACTATGCGACCCGGTACGCTATCACGCGTGCGTTACCAACAAGTTGCGCAACCGATGTCGCCGACTTCCTATTGCAGAACGTAATCCTTCACCACGGCGCTCCACACCAATTGCTGACGGACCGCGGCCGCTACTTTTTGTCCCGAGTAGTTGACGATATCCTCCGGTCCTGTGGCACGCAGCATAAGCTCACTACAGCTTACCATCCCCAGACGAACGGGCTTACCGAGCGCCTCAACAGGACTCTGACCGATATGCTATCCATGTATGTCTCGCCCGACCACCGCGATTGGGACGTTGCCTTGCCTTATGTAACATTTGCTTATAATTCGTCGCGGCATGATACCACCGGCTATTCTCCTTTCTACCTTCTGTTTGGTCGGCATCCTGCGCTGCCATTGGATACATTACTACCGATTTCTACTGCCTCGACCTCAGAGTATGCACGTGACGCCATCTCCCGAGCAACTATGGCCCGTGAAATCGCCCGAGACCGGCTCACCGCATCTCAGACCTACCAGAAGTCAGTTTACGACCGCCGGCATCGCCCAGTACACTATCCGCCGGGCTCACTCATCCTCCTTTGGTCTCCTTCTCGCCGTGTAGGTCTCTCTGAGAAACTTCTACGTCAGTACAGTGGCCCTTATCGAGTTCTCCGTCAGGTGACCGACGTGACCTACGAGATTACACCTCTTCATGCTCCGACGTCGTCCACTAGCCCTTTGACTGACATCGTTCATGTAGTCCGTCTCAAACCGTACCACACGCCTGCTACATCATCCACTTAGCACCGGGACGGTGCTTTTGCCGCCGGGAGTTATGCTACGGTTGTGCTTGTGCTTGGAACGGTCGTGCTTGGTGCGCTCGCGCTTGGAACGCGAAGAGGACGAAGTGCGTTTTCTGCGGCTGGGCTTCGCGTGCCCGGTTGTTCGGCTGCGTGGCTGTAAGCTGTTTCCCTGTAAATATATTTTTCCCTTTTGGTGTGCACATCTTCAAGTTACATTATGTATTAGATGGGTATTAGATAACCGCTGGTCCTTAAGGGTAATGGAGTGGATTCTAAGAGAAGGCAAGCGTAGCAGGGGTCGGCAGATGTCAGGTGGGCGGGTGAGATTAAGAAGTTTGCGGGGATACGGTGGCCGCATCTAGCAAAGGACAGGGTTAATTGGAGAGACATGGCAAAAGCATTCGCCCTGCAGTAGGCGTAGTCAGGCTGATGAGGATGATGATGAGATGGGTAAGTGGAGGAGGCAGCGGGTAATATTTCGTGGCCGTCTCGAACTTATAGCTTTCCAGTGAGTTGAGTGCATCTTTGAAGGTGATCTGCGGTCAGATCCGATTCTTGAAAGACGTTCTTGGGGCGAATCCATGGCCTTTGGAGGATTATCTTTGGTCGCTCGCATTGTAAAAGATGGCGTGAAACATACGTTGCCACAGCACCGGATCACGCGTAGCTCTTTACTTTCGTAAGTAATTGAGGGATGTCGGAATTTTGATACTGCTGTTGCCTCTTCCGCAAAGCGGTGATGCTACTTCTAAGGGCATAGACGCACAAGCCTTGCTATATGGCCTCTCACTCCTGCTATGTCCCGCAGGTCACCGGCTCTTGGTGTCGCAGTAAGATGGCTTTCTCGGCGACGCTGTATATCTGAGCCAATACTATTACGTGACGGCAACCCGATGCAGACAGACGAGATGACATGATTTTAATGACCTGTGGCCTTGTCATCGTTCTTTGGAGCCCTGTGTCTGCACCACTCCATCGGCTGCGGGTTTTCCGTCCGCGTTGTCCGGCTGTGCCCCAGCCTGCCAAACCCGAACCGACATCGAAGTTGCTCCCCCGCGCCGACCACCCGACACGACGAACTGGAACCGACGCCATGACTGACCCGACCTACCGAACCGAGACGCCGCTCACATGTGAATACACTCTACCCCTGCTCCTTCCGTTTGGCGCATCCAAGAACCTAGGCCGTCAGCTTTGGCGACTGGTTGCTCGGAAGCTTTGTGGACCAGGACTCATTCACGCATCTTTCATCGTGGCGGCCAGCACTGCGCCACCTTTCCATCAATCTTGTACAGTGGTCTCAAGCCCATCACCATTTTGGTGCGCATATTCGTCACTCTCTTTCATTCACGACCGGGACGATCGCTCGGTGGACCCGCGTATTGTGACCAAGAAAACGAAGCTGACAGTGGCGCCGGACGGAGCGCTCGCGCTAGGCAAGCGACCATTAATCATCTCTTGTCCATCGTTCACCACGCCTCATTCTTCGGCTGGCCGCCACTTAGCAATATCATTCCCTGAAGGCCAACCCACATGGAGCGAACTTGCACAACGAACTGGGCGCAGACAACGCCGGCGGGCCGTCGCCGTGCGGCGCCACATGCGGCGAAGAACTGGCCGCCTCTGTTATGATTTCAGCTTTGCTGGATACGGTGTGATTATATGTGCTCAGTAAAATGCTGCAAAGAACAGCTTTGCATTTATAATTACGCCATTATGCTTATTCAATGGCGACAAAGAAGGCAAATTATTCTTCGTGACCCCTTTCTAAACCGATATCTTTAACTTACTTTAGCCTCCCGTTTTCTCTGACGTCAAACAACGCGTGCTGGATAAGTTCAGCAGCTTTGAAAATCCAGAAGCTATATGCAAATTTCACACGTTTCATCAATAAAAGTTTGAGGTGCCGCCATCTTGAAACAAAGCTAAAGCTTCGAACACCTTTCGTTTGCCGTGAACGCAGTGAATAGAGTAGCGGCAACGACGAATTGGTGGTGATGCGAGAGGTCCCGCTCCGGCGGCCAAGTTGCCCGAACGTAGAGCGCCAGCAGACGCGGTCGGGCCTTGATTGGTCCGCGCTGACAACCCGCACTGGCCGCTGCCGGCGAACATCGGCTGATCGACGACGAAGAGGCGCATCTGCCAGACGGATGCCGGCAGTTCGCCAGTTTTTCGCAGGAAGGCTGCATCGGATTGTATTAGTTCGGATAGATGTAAATCCAAGGTGATAAATGTGAGGAAACCATTGTTTTCGCGGCAAACGACGTTGGCATTAGAGTGATCGGTGATTAGTAGGGAATCCTCGAAACTCGGACGTGCTTGCGGCCGTTGCCCGAGAAGGAGACAGGCTGCAGTGTTCCCCGAGAGCAGAACGGAGTACAACAGAAGTAAGAATACGCGGCTGCAATTTTTCAGCTAAACTCGGTTTTGGTAAAGCATAAAGATTCTTTTTCAACTAAACATATTTTTTCTTTTTTAACGCGAGAGTGTTAAAGGCCCCATTTTACAGAAAATCCGGTGCCGGCGTTGTACTAACCCCTCCGCACTAACCCCTCCGCTCGAAACACCTGCCAACGCAAGGCAGTGGCGCATCGCTTAACGCTGCGCCACTGCGCCATGGGAGCGGTATGAGGACTCCCAGAGATCTATGAAAGCAAACTAGAGATTTACCTTCTGCATATGCGGCAATTAAGCCACTACGCTATCGCGCCATACCCTTAAGGCGGAGCTTAAGTGTTGCCTCTAATTTTTTATGCCAACGGGGAGATTTTAAAGGCAGCGATTTTATATCAATTTAGGTTTAAATGAGGAAATTATGGAATTTTTTTTACGTACTTAGCAAGATATATTTTCGGGTCTTCTGCTCTGGTTGGTGCTGTGTTGACGGAGCAGCTGCGCAAGGCCTCCGCCGCTGGCGCTCCGCCAAAGGTCAAAGATTGAGGCTTCACATATACCCCGTGTTTTCACCTTTGATAGTGAAGTAGTGCTTTTCGCACTAAACGAGAACTTACAGAGGGAACTGGCGCATCTTACTGAGCTCGGCCTCCAGATCTCCCTCGTCACCGACATCCAGAGATCAAGGCGTTCATGAAGAAGTTCCACCTTCAGACTGCTCACCGCTTCGACCTGTGACACATTGCATAGAATAAAGTTGCTATCCAACCAGGAAAGTTTTGGTTGTTAAATTGTAAAAAATTGCATGAATAACATTCTCGTTCTGTCTAGCCCAGCGCGTTTTAAAATTGATCTTTAAAGGATTCAAGAAGAAGAAAACCTTCCTGGGGGGGACAAAACAACATGAAGTTGTGCTAGAGAGGAGAAAGACAATTATCTGTCCTCTTAATTGGTGTGCATTGAACTTTTTAATCAATTTAGACATAACTTTAATGAATTCAAAATATACATTAACTTATCAGGTTTCAAATCTAGATAGCCATATTTATCAAGAGCTTAGAACTTTACAACCAGCAGGAATAAAAGCGATATAACTTGGATTTCCAAAGGTTTATTCTAATGCGAATATCACCTGCTCATGTCATCTTTGAGTTTTTCAAAACACCCACTTTCTCTCCTTAATCACTTTATCACTAATTTTTTATCTATATGGCGTTCAACGTCCCGATACGGCTCAGGCTATGAGGGCCGCCGTTTTATAAATCTCACAATAATTTCGACCACCTGGGGTTCCTTAACGTGCACTGACATCGCACAGTCGAATACTTCGAAATGCGACTACCACGGCCCGGATCGACTCCGCGTCTTTCGAGTCAGCAGCCGAGCACCACAACCACTGGTACATCATGGCAGCTTTATTACTTAATTCCTCATGCGCACCGGCTATTTCTGCTTTCCTTCGTGTCATTTCCTTTTCCCAGATTAGACAAGCTTTTCTGTCCTTTTTTCATTTATTTTTTCTGTTATAGTTTTGTCATCTTTGTGTGCTTGGTTCAGATGTAGTACTATTTTTAAATGCACTGTTTTCAGGTTATCGTGGCCAGTAACCCTACTTTGTGCATCAGTAGTCACAGCCTCCGCGCTTTCATGAGAGCTCTTTCAAGTAGAAGTGCGCAACCTTTCAACCCTCCCAACACCACCCCTTGCACTTTCTCCACCCCAGCCTAGTTCCTCCTCGGAGTGAAGGGACTGTGTAACACCTGCCAATGATGAGCGCACTTGGCCTAACAAAGACAAGTCTTTTTGGTCGGTGGACTGGGGCTCTTCTTAAGCACTTGTGCAACCTTGTGCTGTCAAGAATTCCATCTTCTCTGCTCTCTATCCTTTGGCAGCAATGCATTCAAGGACATTGTGGCTGTGAAGTAGTGTTAGGTTGCTTCAAGACGGCCTGAGACAATGAAAAAGATGGAGCAATGAGACAGTGCATAGGCTTCTGACCTGCAAAAAAAAAAAAAATCTGTATCTTATAATGATTTCCTACGGGATACCCAGAGTACTGCAGTAACTGCAGGCCAACCAGCTGTCATAAGGCCTGATGTGGTAGCTATAGAGCATCTATGCAGATACCAGAACGCAAGTCGCAAGTGGAAAATCCAGTGCCCACAGATTACAGCTGCAGTGGATGGTACTGTGTGTAACCGATGCAAAAATGTCATTACGGAAGCCGGAAATGAAACCTACTTTCGAATATTCATTGTAGTGTATCTTTTTGTGACCTCACACTTATATAAGAAATACCAATCTCAGTCTTTGTGTGGTATGGAAAATCACGGCAGTATCCTCTGGTAACCCTCATGAATATGTTTTCCCAATAAACTTTTTTCTCATCTGTGAAGATGCAAATGTATCATAATTTGAAGGAATAAATGCTTTCCTGATCTGCCTGAGGACAAATCCAACAAATGGCTGAGGGTTGCCTTTCCTCAGTCGGCTCCACAGCCGCCAAACAAATATCCTGTATGCTTTGTACCTTGGTGTTCTTTAAACAGCATGAAATGGACAAAGAGTAAAGATGCACATTCTCCTGCATGCCTTGAAATCAGTCGAAGGCGCAAGCGTCACTAGCTTGCCGACGTATGCAAAGAACCTTCTTGTTTCAGGGATAAATGGAGCTTGCCAGGCTCATTGTGCAGTACCAGAAGCACAAAGCACAACTATACCATTCGCGCTGGTTCAGTTTAATTAAGTTAAACGAATTATCGTTAATCTGAGCTCTATGAAAGTTTCAGGCGAGAGTTTTTAAATCTGATTCCAAGCCAAATTAACATGAAATATTTTTGATATAGGGCAAAATTTTGAATCCCATTATCGAGACATATAGGAACCACGTGAAGACACAAACTTATTTTTGTTTTGACTTCTTAAAAAAACTCTAACAAAGAAAAACATCCTTCCAAAGTATGTAATGAGACTCTGCTAATTCCCCTAACCAAAAAGCAACCACATGCGGTTTTTTCGAAGCTGAATTCATGACCGTCGCTTATTTTATCACACAAAATCCATTAATGGTAACTGAAAGAAATATGGTGGTTTCTTAGGCCTTTATTTTATAGTTCAAAACAATATAACGGAACACCTTTTTTCTTTTACTAAAGATAGCAGGTACTTAAGGTGTTCCAGGGAAATTGCGAAGAAAATTTGAGAGGTTTCATTTTCAATTTCCGTCAGAATTCGCATTTTTGATTTCTTGATTTCAAGATGATTTCAACGCCTAATTAAAAATCATCCGCACGTTGTAGAAGCATAAATTTTGTCCGGAGACAGAAAGAAGAACAACATAATACTGAACAAAATTTCAACTTGAGGTTCTTGCTCCTTCTTGAAACATTATTGTCCTAATTTAGCAATATTGGAATGCCCTACCTTTTCAGCAATCATTGCAACTTTTTTTCCCCGAAATGTCATAAGAGCCAAAAAATATTTTTGCCTCCTTCCAACAAGAACGTTTGCATAAAGTTACTGAAAGAATAAGTAGATTGCGAAAATATTTATATTACTTTCTGCAGGGACCCAAGCCAGCGATTTTGCGAAATCGAAAAATTCACGATGGCCACCTAGTGTTATATGCGATTTTTTTTCACAAAAAATGCAGCGTCTCCTGCAAACCTAAATGCGATTGATGTTGAAAAATTTCATTGAAAACAAAAATGGTCATCAGACCACGATTAGCGCTCTCATTTAAACACGCCCACAGATATGCCGGGTGTTTCAACGAGCACTTTCGAAAATTTCTTAAACATAGACTATTCGAGAAAAAAAGCAATACTCTTCCGGAAGAAACTGCTACTTGCGGCTGACGTCATTAAGTGTGAAAGACGGACTTCTTAGTTGCTGACTGATTAAAAGTTACTAATTAACTTTTCATTTATCGAAGTTTGGCGCTTTTTATCAATGGGGAGTTTGTAGCCGGGAAGATGACGACGCCGTATTTGTTTTTAAAGCAAAGAAAAAGTCGTTTTCTAAAAACTTGCCATGCGAGTAAGTCTGGTGTTTTTTCGCGCACCGAACCGAAACTCAGCGCATGAGGAGCGCCGGAACCCCAATGCAAACGCAACATCCGCTGGTGACGTGTTGCAGTGACGGCAATTGGAAATGTACAGTACTCGCTATTTTTCATGGCTAGGAAGTTTCGACGCTCAGCTTAGGCATCGGCCGGCGTTATCTTTTTCCTCGTCTCTAGGCGCAAGGAAGAGGCCAACTACGCGGCCGTCGCTGATTACCACTGGCCTGGCGCTGCTACGTCCAGATGCAGTCTTTTTTTAGTAGTTCTATTTTTTTATCACGCTAGCTTCGTTGAAGGAATAAGGCCACGCTTCTGCGACAGCCTAGCACATCGAAGGCTTCTCCAAATTCTGCGCACTTGGCGCTTTTGTAACTAATTGCGTTCTCGAACATCTCGAACGATATTCTGGCTCAGCCGTGCACAATGAGAGGAGAGGTTGACCCATAGAGTTCTTCCCCGTCAGCGACAGCTGATAAGGCCAAGCCTGGAGAGCCGCCTTCGACGCTGGTTTCTAGGATTTGGGCAAACCACCCGACTAAGCTTCAAGCACTCAGTAATTTTTTTTCTCTCACTTTGTGACAGTGCAAAGTTGCTTAGCGGTGCCAGTATCATGGCATGCAACTCTCAAGATCTTCTTTTTTTTAAGTGCAATCGGCTTGACAGCTGAAATGAATGGGGGCTCCGTAACTGAAAACATTCTGGCACTGTAGCGCGACGTTGTTTTGTACTCCCGTCCAATTTGTTCTAAGAAGTAGAAGCCTACGGTTAAGAAAACTAGACTTCATATTTTTAGCAGTTTTGCAGTATTTAGCAGTGGGTGCAGTCAGCCTGATTATTATTATTATTATTATTATTATTATTATTATTATTATTATTATTATTATTATTATTATTAATATGACGATGATAATCTCTGTAGGCATAATAACACCAGCTGGTGCAAGAAACTGCCCGAAGTCCTCGCTACAGTCTAAAGCAAAAGCCGTTTCCCAGACGAGGCTCCCGATTAAAGGCCTCGCCACGGAAAGGATAGTGTTCTAGAATAATGTCCTTGAAAACGGACAACCACACTCCTTAATAATGGCAAAGCCACACACAGAAACAAATGGCGCGCCTACAAGTTATCGCGAGTCATTGATTTTTCCTTGTTTTCCACTGTGCTGCTGTGTGCCGTACGTTCCCGCAAACACGTCATGACAATACTATGTAAAACCAATTCAAAAGTGCATTTGTACGAAAACGTCTGCAAATGGAGCTTTCCGAGCCAGAGATTCTAAATCAGTGCAACCTAAGCTCGGCGCATTCGCTCCTATCTCGTGGTGATACGGCAGGCCACAGAAACTGCAAGTCGCGAGGCAAGTACGCTCAGTGAGGAAAGGGGAGTTGCTGCCAAGTTCCTGGTCCACAAACTCTTCTCGCCGGGTCCGGACGGCGATCGCGACTTGTCTGCTGTAAGCCGCCAGCATGAAAGGAGCCCGCATTCTGTGGGCCGTCTGCGTGGTCGTCTCATTATCAGAATTTGCACAGGCAACCGAGTAAGTGTCGCCGCCTGTAGAATAAGTGTGCACTCCCGTACAGTCCATAATATGTCTTCATAGCAAACCGCATGTCAGTGCTCAGATTCCACGTTAACCTGAACACAACATGCGCTAGAAATGGCTGACAAGGTGCGTTTGTCTCTAGTAAAAGAAAGAAAGAAAAGAAATGAAAATGCACGAATACACAGATTTTCACCGGGGTTTATTGTGACACACCTCGTCTAGTAACTCTAATTGCTGGTTGGGTTTTCTTGCGCACGAGCTCAGTGTGGCATAAAATGGGTCGCGACCCGTGTGTCCCGTACGATGAAACTTATTCAAAGCTAATTTTGTTCAAATCGCGATTTCCAGCTCCAACCGAGCCAGAATCTCGAACCCAATGTAAGGTATGGAATAGGTCGTCGGACACACTTCAAAAAAAAAAAAATAGCACGCGAAAAAGCCCAGCGCCAAGAAAAAGTCGGATACATAGAGCGCTTATTTCCGTGTTTTGTACTGGGAGCTACACTGGGCTACAGTGTACTACCTTTCGAGCATTTCAAGCATTACAGGCTAGCAGTCGAGCATTTCGCGGTACATGCGAGAGGCCAGTTTTGCGCATGCGCCGTTACCACGTCAACCGGAGAGGATGAGTGGTTGCGCCGCGCGCTTCGTCGCCGCCGTCGTCGCGGCCGCGCGCCCGCTCCTCCGTCGAAGGTGAATGTGACGTCACGCGGATGAGCAGTTGTGCGCATGCGCTGATACTATCATAACCAGAGAGACCCCACAGCTGCGCCGCTCTCGTCACCACCGCCTCGCCGCACGCCGCTCTGTCACCCGAACAGCGCGTCGTCGCATGCGCAGCATTATGTATAAAAGGCGGAGATGTAATCGGCGGCGGTATCACAACGCTCGGTATGGATGCACAGAAGGAGAGTGTCGCCTGGCAGTTGGCTACTCAACACAGAGAGAATGAGCGTCAGAAGGCGAAGAGAGCAGCGGAGACGCCCGAACAGAGATAGGAACGCCTTGCAAAACGGTGACGCCGGACTTCCGAGCGTAATAGACGCCGCTAGCCGCCCAGATGGAGCCTATTGAAGGCGTCAGTCAACGGAAACCAACCGAAAAGGATGTGGAGGCCCGTCGTGTGACGGATCACACCATTCGAGTTTCCGAAAGGGCACCTGTGACCCGGACATCTGAAGCAGACTTTGCGAACAATTCGTTTGGACACGTTTGTCGTGTGTGCGACAAATGTCTCAGCTAGGGAAACGTACCTCCCGCTACGTATATCCTGGCATAGCGGAGCTAAACCACTGCCAATTTTTTTTATTCTGCGAGATGTCGGTATATACAGGATGTTTATTGTTATAAATAGGCTTTTTTATTTCGAAGAGCGCTTTCTTCGCCATAGCATTTTCCGTGGTGTAGAACGTCAGACTACAGCTACGACGTGCTAAATGGCAGGCTGTTTAACTATTATTTAATAGCTAACTTTTAACTTTCACGACTAAGCTCCTTCATTACTGAGAGCCTTGTAGCCAACTGTAAGCAAAATCCATATCAGTTTTTAGAATTTCGAAAACGCTGTTACCGGCGGCGCTGTGGCCCAAAACATTTTGGCTACATCTCGCCAATATACATGCGCAAAAATAGCTGCGCCACAGCGCTGAGGGTAACCGTGTTTTCGAAATTCTAAAAACTGGTGGTGACAATCCTCTCGATTACTAAGGAGCCTAAAAGTAACAGTTAACAAGCTCACTATTCAATATTAGTCAACAAGCCTGATATTTAGTACGTTTTATCTGTATTCTAACGTGCTACACCGCTTATAATGCTAAGCCGAAAAAAGCACTCTTCTAACTCATAAAGCCTATTTTTGAAGTCTAGAGTCTGACGGACACCCGTCTGGTCGGGCTGGTACATGACGAAAGAAGAAGGCGCCGACCAAAAGAAAAGATGTGATGACGTTTCGGCTCCCCCACGGGAGCCTTGTTCACAATGAGGCATAACATAGCTTCGTCCTTTATTTATACACGGCGCATGAGCGACCCCAGACACCTGGCGTAGATTGGGGGCAAGTTCCCGTCATTTCGATTGAGCGTGTGCGCTGTCTGAATAATCAGTGATTCCAGATAGAGCCGTGACTTGCTGTCCCTTTCTTTTGCAATCACACGTGCCTCGGCCCAGTCTATGTTGTGTGCGGCGGAAACCGAGTGCTCGGCAAGCGCATTTTGACCTGCGCGCCGGTTTCTGACGTCACTCTGGTGATCCCGTATTCTTCGTTCAAAGTCACCCGACTCGCCGATATACACAGATTTCCGCACAGAGTGTCGAATACACGACACCTGGGAACTTTTCTTTCTTTAGCTTGTCTTTGACGTGCACAAGCTGACTACTCAGTTTCTGAGCTGGCACATGCGCGGTCTTAACTTCGTAGGACCGTAATATGCGCGCCAAAGGTTCGCTGATGCCAGGAACATAGGGAATCGCGGCTCGTTTCTGGGTAGCGGGACTAGCTTGCAGCCTAGGACGTTCCATTTGGCGCTGTACGGAGTCCTTGACGTGTACAGGATAGCCACATGTGGACACGTCACGCCGTACACGCACATCTTCAGCAATCTGGTCTTCTCCTCTGGAACACATTTCTTTTCGTCGGAGGAACGATGACACCACAGAATGTTTTTGGCAATGAGGGTGAATGGACTTAAAACGTAGGTACCGGCCGGTGTGCGTGGGTTTTCTGTAAATGGTGAAATTTAGACGTGAGGACTGTCTGGAAACGAGTATATCTAAAAATGGGAGGCGGCCGTTGATTTCCTCTTCAACGGTGAACTGTATGCTAGGCTCCAAACTGTTGAGGTGAGTAGTAAAGTCATGCAATGCTTCTTTCTTCAGGATGCAAAAGCAGTCGTCCACGTACCTCAGGAATACTTTTGGGGCAGGCGTGAAGGACGCAAGAGCACGGCCTTCGATTTCTTCCATGGCCAAGTTCGCAACTGTCACAGAAATCGATGCACCCATGGCGGCTCCGTGAATCTGCCAGAACGGGACATCCTCAAAAGTGAAGTACGTGTTTGACAGGCAAAATCTCAGAAGGCGGGTCAGGTCATGCACATATATCGGGGTTCTTTCTGGCAGTGATGGGTCTGATTCAAGGGCAGTGATGGGTCTGATGCAAGCATGCAGCGGTGCATGCTTCCACGGCAAGGTCAATCGGCACACTTGTGAAGAGTGACTTTACGTCGAATGAAACCATGATTTCTCCGGCGTTGATTTTAAGGTTTTGAACCTTTTCGATGAAGTGCTGGGTGTTGCGCAGGTGCGTAGGGCTCCTGCCGACGAGAGGAGAGATAACTCTGTGCAGAAACTTGGACAGATTCTGAAGCGGCGAGCGCGTAAAATCCACTATAGGGCGCAGAGGGACGTCAGGCTTGTGAATCTTTGGCAGGCCGTTTGCATCCTGAAGAAAGAAGCATTGCATGACTTTACTACTCACCTCAACAGTTTGGAGCCTAGCATACAGTTCACCGTTGAAGAGGAAATCAACGGCCGCCTCCCATTTTTAGACATACTCGTTTCCAGACAGTCCTCACGTCTAAATTTCACCATTTACAAAAAACCCACGCACACCGGCCGGTACCTACGTTTTAAGTCCGTTCACCCTGATTGCCGGAAACGTTCTGTGGTGTCATCGTTCCTCCGACGAAAAGATATGTGTTCCAGAGGAGAAGACCAGATTGCTGAAGATGTGCGTGTACGGCGTGACTTGTCCACATGTGGCTATCCTCTACACGTCATGGACTCCGTACAACGCCAAATGGAACGCCCTAGGCTGCAAGCTAGTCCCGCTACCCAGAAACGAGCCGCGATTCCCCATGTTCCTGGCATCAGCGAACCTTTGGCGCGCATATTACGGCCCTACGAAGTTAAGACCGCGCACGTGCCAGCTCGAAAACTGAGGAGTCAGCTTGTGCACGTCAAAGACAAGCTAAAGAAAGAAAAGCTCCCAGGTGCCGTGTATTCGATACCCTGTGCGGACTGCCCATCTCTGTATATCGGCGAGTCGGATGACTTTGAACGAAGAATACGGAATCACCAGAGTGACGTCAGAAACCGGCACGCAGGTCAAAATGCGCTTGCCGAGCACTCGATTTCCGCCGCACACAACATAGACTGGGCCGAGGCACGTGTGATTGCAAAAGAAAGGGACAGCAAGTCACGGCGCTATCTGGAATCACTGATTTTTCAGACGACAGCGCACACGCTCAATCGAAATGACGGGAACTTGCCGCCAATCTACGCCAGGTGTCTAGGGTCGCTCATTGCGCCGTGTATAAATAAAGGACGAAGCTACGTTATGCCTTATTGTGAACAGGGCTCCCATGGGGGAGCCGAAACGTCATCCCATCTTTTCTTTTGGTCGGCGCCTTCTTCTTTTGTCAAAGCCTTTTTTTAATACAAGCTCAGCCCCCAACTCACGAATCAAGAACCAGATATGAAAGATTCAAATCCATTTATATTATTATCTGCAATTAATTTAAGATAAACAAATCAGAATATTTCGAAATCAAAACTAACGAAGCATCCAGACATCGCCAAGAAAAGGAAATGACAGCTTTGAATTCAGCTATTTCCCCCGCACTTGCAATGAACGGAGCACTCTCCCAGACGCCGCTGTATCATCATCTACAGTGACAGAGTGCTTTTATCATATTGAGAATGTTGTGTTTGCCACTGAGACAAAGCAGTAGAACTACATTGTCTCTCTCAAGCGAACTGCTGTTTTTCTGCGTTTATGATGTTTAGTTTTTTTTTGTGCCAAGAGTTTGTATTTTCAAATGCGGTATGTGCTTTTATTCGCAGTTGAAAATCTGCTCATCATAGTATTTTATTATTGCTATTGTGTTCAAATTCGCCCTTTCCACTCCTGTATTAGTTCCTCTGGGACTGACAGTATCAATAAATGAAATGAAAGACGAAATGAATGAAGAGTCATTTTTTGCAGGTAATGCCGCAGCCTCATAACGAGAGTAGATATCAGTGTAAATTAAAGCATGAAATTTATCTACATCATAGCGGTCACTGATAAAGAAATATTAACTATGGTTGTCCGTCACAGTTATATGTGAACTGTAGCACCTTTTTCTGCATGCTTTCTAATTTGTAAAAAATAGCTTGGGTATAAGGGTCCGATATAATACGGCTGGATAAATTTGATACCAGAAAAGGAGGTAGAGGTCATGATGGTGGTCATAATCATTGCTACTATAGTATTACTACTGCTTTTTCCTTCAAAACGCTCCTGTTTCCAGCACTTCGCCGCCTGTGTCTTGGCCACTCCCCGTAGTGGGCAAGTCCAGCTTTATTTGAGGCCAACCAACAACCAGTTGGTCAGGAGGTCTTGGGCCCTGAAGACATCGATTGCACGCTCCCTGGCCCGGAGTTGCACGACCGGATGTGAGCTAAGCAAAGCGGTCTCCCACTTCCCGAGATTAGTGAGCTGCAGGTCCTTAAGCGGAGGATCTGCTAATTTGTGTTTTTTTGCTTGGCGATATCTCATCAGGATTGACAGCGAGATGGTTAGGGTAAGTAGCCATGGTTCTGTAATGATGAGCTCATATTGCAGTGAACAGTGTTTGTACACCGTGTCCACTGCAACAGCTGAGGTCTCGTCGGTTTTAAAGCTCTCATAAATGCAAAGCCGTCCCTTTCGAAATTATATGGCTCTTTATGCATTCGCTCTTTTAACCTCGCTTTAAGCAAGGGCACATATAGATCAGAGTAGAAGGTATTACTGTCAAGATGATGCGTGAGACGGCATTTCCTCCATTTTGACCCGCAGCGACTGCGCCGTCGTGGCCCCCATGTGCTGCGATTGGGCGCCAGGAAGACCGTGGTGTCCATGGTGAGCGGCAAAGACCAGAAAGTGAACATCTCGCTCGAAAACCTTCGTCCCGTGCGCGGTGCCTTTTTTGAGAAGGCTTTGGACGTGGCTTCAGGTATGTGAAAGAAGAAAGCTCTGCTCTTCCTCTACAAAGCGGGTAGTGCCGCATTTTGAAGTTTTGATGGACTTGTTGGAGGGAATGATAGACAACCTTGTATAGTAAGATATACGGTACGATACAGGGAGAACACGGAGACAGGTGTGCGCCAGGGTAGAAATGACGCTATCACGCAGGCCGTCTTATCAGGAAAACAAATCTTCTCGAAGTGTTTTTTTTTAATACGAGATCAAATAATGACTAATGCATAATATAAAAACACCTGTTATGAATTTCTATCCATGCCTCTGTTTTGCGCTATATATATTCCAGATGTGCTGACCTTAATAAGCAGCTCAACAGACGAATTAATGACCAGAGCAGATGGTGACGACAAAGGTATCCGAGGCCAGGGATGTAGAGTGGCAAAATGGTCCAGTTGCTTCATTCGTTAAGAAGAGTCAAAGCAGAGGGACTAACAAGAACGAAGCAAAAAAATTACACCGCACGCGGTGAATACTACCCACAGAAAATACTTCATTTGCATGCGCAATACATACCAACAACAAAAGTTTAAAGACACCACGTGGTCATGGAGACAAAAAGCAACAAAAATGACCAAAAAAATTCCACGAGATACGAAATCTTAACAATTCAGGGCAAGCAGTTCTTCAAGAACGTGATCAAAGTTGGGCTGACGCAAGTCGCACCCGTCGTGCGGGTGATGGAGGTCTCGTACATTTCCCAGGGTATTTTCTCTTGAGATCTTCTTAAAATGCTTTCTGGAGCAACTGAGGACTTGACAGGACTTGCGCAGCAAGCAATCTGCTGCAAAAATTGTAAAGACTGCCACCGAAACTACGTCGGACGCGCGTTTTAAGAAGATACCAAGAGAAACAGCCATGGAAATCTACAAGGTACTCACCGTCCACACGAGGAGACGTGTCAGCACACCTTCGATCTTGCTCTTGAAAACAGAACTGTTTTATCTAGCGGAGGAGCGCCGGCCTTTCAGACGAGAGGAGAGGAAAAGGCGCGAAAACGCTGAAATTCAGTCTCTATAGATAACTCAGCTTCCAAAGAACGTGTTCAAAAAATTCCTGCTATTGGAGCGGCGTCCTTTAACATCCCGTGCATACCATGCCTCTAGAGAGATCCCCTTTCAGAGCCCCTTTAATAATGAAGAGCAGAAATTATTAAATGTTCACTAACAAAGTCACTTCAGCATTTAACTTGTTTGAAGCAAACATGTTTTTGGCGACTCCCGAATTTTAAAGAGAGTCAAAGTTTGTAACATTGCCAATTTATTTCTATCATAGGCAGATATCAAAGCAAATTATCACGAAATAGCGGCCAAAGTAGCATAATTCAAGAGTGAAGGGCAAGCAGTGCTCAATAGCCAGAAGACGTCAGCGATGGCCTCGCAATGAAACGGAGATAGAAAGGGCTTCGTGTTTTCATACTCGGAAGAAACGAAGACCGAGAGTTTTTCTTACTATAACATTTTCGAAATGAGGAAAGCGCATAAAATGACATAAAAAGCTGGACTCCCACTGGATATCGTAACACGATGGTGGCCTCTCCTATGAAGTGGTTCTAACGCGTGGGTCATGAAGTTGAGAAGATTATTAACAGCGCACCACTGTAACAGACAGCCGAGCTAGACTGCGATTAGGACGTTGTTCACGCCAAACAAGTCGCGATTGCAACACGGATTCAATACGCTTAACGGCACGCGGAAGAAACATATTACCGTTAAGTTTGGCGATGAACATTCCAACCGTAAGAGTGGGCGCTACGCGAGCCGTCGGTGATGATGATGAGATACTGATGCTAACAATAATGAGTAGCGATAGTAATAGTTGTATAGCGTACTTGTATGCTTGATAATTGTAAATTAGAAGAGACAGTTTGATATTAGTTGTTGCAGTGGAAATGGTCGTGGTATAGCAGTAATAATAGAAGCAGCTACAGTAGCTGTACATGCAGCAAAAGTATAAGTGACGGTTGTAAACAATAACTTTATTTTTTCTGTGACGGCGTACGCTAAGAAGTGGTTTTGTGCGCAGGTTCTCCAGGTATCATAGAAGTGTGGGTTAGGCCCGGTGATTTGCCGGACTCAGAGCTAACAAAAGGAGAGGCGATGGTGATACTTAAAGTAACTTGCGAAGTGCTGTGGAAGAGCGAAGTTGTAAATCCCGTGGACGGTTCCTCTGCCAGCCACCTTTTCCTGCAGACGGACAAGCGCATTCACCAAGCGGGCTCCACCGGTAAGCGTAAAATCTCTGGAATCAATAACGGTTAAGGACCGCCTCTGCAAAATGTACTACTTTATGCTGACTGGGTTGCGGCCGCGAACAAGGGTTGTGCAAAACTTTCGACATTTGAATATTGCACTGAATTGCTATTCAGCTTCGTAAAGAAACAGCAGAATTCGAATTCCTTATGTGTATTGGAAGTATTTGGGGGGAAGTGGGTGCGGCACAACAATCGTTCTCACTTCTCTCCAAGATGGGTGCGCAAGATATAGGATTTGGCTTGCACAAAATCTCGTCAGCACCGGGATAGTGTTAGCGTATACATATGGAGCATTTTCACAGTACAGTATTCTTTGGACTACTGGTTTTGCGTGTTTGGTGTTGTCGTTCCGTTCGCATGCCTGGCTTCGCCGTAAGAAGGCATAAACAACGATAGCTTTAGACATGTAAAAAGCTGTCGGCTAGGACACAGAGACGCTGCGGCCACTCTAGCCTGAACTCCACGCTCCGACGAAGGCCAGCTTGGACAACCGAATCTAGACCGAAGGCACTAGCCAGACCGTGATACAGAGTACACTTTCCCTCAGTCACTAATGCCCCGCATCACTCACAGGTCAATGTGACTATTTGTGTTTTTTGAGTGGTCGTCATGCGTGGCAACACGACTCTGTTAAACCGCGAACCACCTAGGACTGATTACTCGACGTTTCCGGGGGTAAGAAGCTGTAATCTTCTGACTGTAGGTTTGACTGTTTTAAGATTTAGCTCACAGAAATGTATACCCCATGTATACCGCATACCTGTCTGTGCAGACGTCTCTCTAGCGTGAAGTTAAATCTCTCAATTGTTGTTTTATAAAAGCTGCCAAAAAACAGCACTTGACGAAGGCCCCGGATACTATTATATTTCATGGAAATTTTGAAGTGAAATGTCAGCGCAGTCAGGGTATACGATTACGTAAGAAAATTTCCCCGAATATCAGGAACGTGACTTGCGCGACGCAGGTGAAATTTGAAAAGATTCATTTGTCCTTCTTAGCAATTAACAATTTTGGCTTTTGTACAGATGCGTTCAAAAGGCTTTGTAAGAAGAAAGCCACGGAAAAGCTCCTCGACAATCTAAACATGCAACCACAAACCGAAATGTGTGCTCTCCACAGCCCCTGCGCGACCGGCATAGTGTACACGTAAATTTCAGGCTGCGTCTCCACGCAGCGAAGAAATTCAGCTTTAATAGTTGCTTCTGTGCTTAGAAAACGTCTGTGTGTTTTCTGCCTATTCTTCAAGATTGTTTTTGGCCACTCGTTAATGTGATAGCGTCTAGGTTGCCGTTTCGCAAAACCCAACCGGTTTCTCTGTAACAAAATTGTGTGATTGGTCAAGAGGTTGGTGACGTCATCAGCACAGCCAAATTTGAAAATCTGGGGACTGGAACGATTGGTTTGGTTCATAGGTGTTTAGCGTCTCAAAGTTACTTGGGCTATGAGGGACGCTGTAGTGAAGGGCTCCGGAAATTTCGACCAGCTGGGGTTCTTTAACGTGCACTGACATCGCACAGTACACGGGGCTCTAGAATTTCGCCTCCAACGAAATTCGACCGCCGGGGTCGGGATTGAACCCATGTCTTTCGGGTCAGCAGAGCGCCATAACCACTCGGCCACCGCGGCGGCTAGGGACTAGAACCAGTACCTTCCACTGAATTATCATATGGGATTATAATAATCCGACACATTCTTGCACGTTGTGTGTGTGTGTGTGTGCGTGTGCGTGTGCGTGTGCGTGTGTGCGTGTGCGTGTGCGTGTGTCCTTTGCGCAGTTCGAAAATGTACTTTAACCCACCCACTAATCCATCTTCAGCCATTTTCTCAGGCGGGCCAACTCCAACTTTTTGGAGGTCCTTTGAAATATAGGCGCATGGCCCAGCTTCCAAATGCTATCGCATTTTCTTGAAGGATCTGGTTAAGGCCCAAATTGTTTTTAGTGCAGTAGCGCTACTAGGCGCGTTTTCCGTTTTTGGGCATGCCTTTCTTCAGATGTTTAGAGCCCAAGGGGTTTGCTTTTGAGAAGCACCGTGTGGCTTGTAATGCACCCTTAGAGATTAAAATCTTCTGATCGTAGCAATATTCTTGGTCCTGCCGCATCGAGCGGGCAGGACGTCCACAAACGTTTTAGGAGCCGCACTACGTGGCTTGGAAGCAAACTCCCTAGGCTCTAAACTTTTGAAAAAAGCTGTACCTACGTCCCTGAAGCGTGCTTTTTGGCAGGCAGCCCACCTTTGAAGTGAAGGCCTTATAGTAAAGAATTTTAGGGCGAAGGCCTTCATGGTAAATGCCGTCTGGCTCCTGCCGGGTGTACCTGCCAGGTGTATACACCTGGCAGATCTTCAACTTTGTGAAGGCCTTTGGTATTAACCCAGGTCTTTACCAAAAGGTCTTCATAGTAAATGCCTTCCGGGTAAACGCCTTTACGTAAAAGCCCTTTAGGCCAAATACCTTTATGATGAAGGCCTTTAGGACAAATCTCTTTAGCACATAAGAACCTTAAATGTCAACCGTAACTAGTGCACAAAAGACACACACACACAGGAAAAAAGGGGAATGACACAAAGAGCGCCTACTACCAACTGAGTTTATTGCGGAAACATCCTCTTTTATAAGCCAAATCATATCAACCACGAACCTGAAGCAGGAAAACACATAATCATGGCTTGAATTTGCATTTCGAAACACCATTGGCAGAAAAGAAAAATCCACAAGAACAAACAAAAAACAAAAACCCCAGAATCTAGAACTACAAGTGGCCGTCTAAGAAACCCAGTTCCTGGCGCCAGAGTTTAATCGATGAAGTGCTAATGCACGTGGACCCAGCTTTCTGTATATGATAGGCTTCGATTATCTCTCTTTCAAATCGCTCCCTGCCTCTGTCGATAAACGTTGCCTGTTCCAACACCGGTCCGCAATCTCTGCATTCCCTACAGTGATCCGGCAGGTTGCCCCTGTCATTGTTTTTAATTGTTCTTCTGTGCTCGCTAGCTCTCTCGTTGAAACACCGGCCAGTCTGGCCGATGTAGTCAGATCCACAGCTGAGCGGTATGCGATATATGACTTCGGACTTGCAATCGGTGAACCGTATCTGATGTTTGATAGCGCATCTTCGGGGTCTTCTGTTCATCATGGAGCAAATTTTTGCAAGCTTGCATGGAGCTGAAAACAACACATTTACACCATATCGACCCCCTATCTTCTTGATGTTTTGCGCTATCTTATGCATGTACGGTACTACCACCGTAGGCCTCTTGTCTTTCTGCTTGCTTTGCGTATCACCGCTAGAAGTGACCTTGATTCTTTGTAGCAGAGATTCACATATCGCTGTTATCATCAGATACGGGTAGCCAGCGCTAACCAGTCTCAGCAGCTGCTTGTCGAAGCCGGCCTGCACACAAAAAGCTACAGGCAGCTTAGCCACACAGAAAATTATCACATTCCCATAACAGTATCCTTTTTTTCCCGATATTTCCAAAGGGTTCGTTCCAATTCACGTCTTAAAAAAGGCGCGCGCCTATTTTCCTCAGGGAGGGGAATCGAGTTTTGCTAGCCTAAACCCGCTTCTAATATTAATAATTGTATATTGATCTGATTACCACTCGATTCCGTAAAGACTGCGTATAGCCGCCATTGTAATTATGTCAGGTATTTTCCGGAGACGCACGGTCAAAACGCCAGCGCACAGCAGCAAGCAAGCGGGAGCAGCCCTTCCGCTGCTCCGCAGAAACTACGACAGGCGGAGCAGCCGGCGTTGGGCTCATAGCGTTTCCCTGTAAAATACTGATCCCTACCACAACTTTTCTCTACAGGTTTGTCAACCAGCAAATCATTCGCGGTTCCGCCTCATTTCGGTTCTCCGTAAGGAACACCCTTTGCCACTTGGTAGAGATCGGCACCAGCGGGACACCCAGGAAGGTACGAAAATCGAGTTTTTGCGTCGTTTTAATTTTTTGCTTTTATTTTGTCACCAGGCCGCAAAACAAACTCACAAACTGAAAACAAAATCAGATAATTTAACTCTTTCCTAAAGTTGGAAGAAGAGAATTCATAGCGAAAATGGCACGATTGCTGAATATTTAGTTTGGCTCACTTTTTTTTCTCTCATAAAAGCTTGCTCTTTGTTTTTATGAAAGACAAAAAATGTCCTTGGAGGATAACAGACTGACAATTCTGAACTGATTATTTACCCAACTCTTTTCGTGCCGCCATTAGCGAAGCAGCTCGTGACATTGGTGCCATGAGTGCTGAAATAAAAGGTCGCAAACTGCCATCGGCCGATATTTGTTTTCAGAATTAAACTATGCCAGCGAAGAACCAAATACAGCGTGTTTCAAAACGCGGAAAAAAGCCCTCTCCAACAATGTTGCAATGGTGGCCTAAAACAATCTTATTCAAGAACCACGTACGACGTTCATATATTTTCATACATTTACACTCTGCACGAGAGACTGCACTGACGAGAACCGATTAAGGCCAATCGATTAATGGCATTGACATGCCCACTCGCATAACCGCATACAGTCAAATCTTGAGTTGTGCCTAAGAAGTTCCCATGGCCATAACTTGCGCACCGGAGTTCTGTCAACAGGCAACAGTGACCACATGTCAATATCTTTCTTCGTGCCCATCGCCCCACAAAAACAGGCACTGCAGCCCACCTTATCGCGAAGATCTGTCAATGCAACTGGAATAGCATGTTTCCGTTACATTCTGTGTAATGTCACTTGGGAAGATGTCCTAAATGCTGACAATTCGAACTATGCATGGAATATCTTGCTCGGTACAATACATCAAAAGTATTCCGAGTCATATCCTGAAAGAATCCTTACAAATCCCAGAAATGCAAGAAAATCTTAAATTACTGATGACTTATGGCATAAGATAAATGTGCGAATTGAGCTGTTCAATATATATATATATATATATATATATATATATATATATATATATATATATATATATATATATATATATATATATATATATTATTCCTAGAGACCACAACGCACTACTAAAAAACTAAAAATTACGAAATAAGTGGCGAGTTGAAGAAGCCTCTACAGCGTATTACATGAACAAGTCCCAGGAAGGTTGCGCTATACCACATGAATTAGTCGTGGATACCGTGACTTATAAAGGCGAATCAATGGCAAACAAGCTTAACAGTAATTTTTTTACGTCTGGTGCATCTCGCAAAAACTCGTCTAGTTCATTTATAAATCTTGGTAATAGTGAGATATGTTTCGTTTTTTTTTCCCCAACCACGCCAGCTGAAATTGAAACAGTGATAAAACATGAAATATTCTGCATGTGGCTACGATGGCATTGCTGTCCGTCCAGTGAAAGCAGTGTCTGACACCATATTCCGTGCTCTTCTCCCACATGTTGAACTGCGCAATGCGGCGTAGTATACTCCAATACAAGATGAAAATTGCTCGCGTCTGTGCCGTACATAAGGGTGGATCTAAGAATGTTCTCGTAAACTACAGACCTATCTCTGTATTTCCCATTTTTCCGAAGATTCCTGAGTACATAATAAACGATAGAATTTACAGCTTTGTGTCAAAGAAAGTCACAATAGCCAAACACTAGTATGGTTTTCAGAAAGAGAAATCAGTGCAAACTGCGTTGCTGGATGTTAAAGAAGTAGCGGCAACTAATCTGGAAAATCAGCTGTACACTGTGGGCATATTCTTAGATTTTAACAAAGCATTTGGTTCGATTGAACATGACATATTTTACAGTGAACTTCATAACTACAGCATTCGCGGAATCGCGCTTGACTTTATAAAAGTTATTTTCAAAACATTCGTCAGTTTGCAATCAACGACAACTTTACATAGACTTCCAAGCTAATACAGTATGGTGTGCCGCAAGGATCAATCTTGGGTCCCCTTTTATTTCTTTTATACACTAATGATATTGTATGTACACCACGAACAGTGAATATTTTATACGCTGATGACGCCAATATTCTGTTTTCAAGGCTTCGACATAGCGAGTGTATTAGCTGATGCAGATACATAGCTTGGGCAGCTATCTAACTGGTTAGCTCAGAATCAGCTGGTTCTTAACACGGATAAAACAAACTACATAATATTTTGAGCAAAAAAAGGCCGCAAACTCTTTTCTAAAGTTGGAATTTCAGGAAAGAAACGACAGCACATGTGAAAAAGCAAAACTTTCTAGACGTTGTGGAGTTCGCTGACCTTTCTGCGAACTCGTTGGCCTTGTGTTCGCAAGGAAGGCCGCTCCAGCGGGGTCGGAAGTCCCCAACAAAGGGGCCCGTCCTGTCCCTGCCTCTCCTTCGTGCAGCGGAGGTCCTCGTTTACGCCGCGCCGTCACGGGGATGACCCGCCGGGAAAACGCTAACCAAGTACAGCTGTCGACATGTGGTTGTTAAAGGGCTGACGAGGTTTCGGGGGCGCACGAGATACAGCTGAGTATTAGCCGAGTGACCGGAAACCCACTGTTCCCGTAACGACTGTGTTCGTCTCGTGCGGTGTATTCAGTAAACACTTTAGCCGAGTGACCGGAAACCCACTATTCCCGTAAAGACTGTGTTCGTCTCGTGCGGTGTATTCAGTAAACACTTTAGGGATCGTTTGGTCGCGTGTGCGATAGGAAAGTGGGAACGGCTGGGCCGTGGGTGCCGTGGGAGAGGGTGGTCGCGTTTGTGCTGTTTGTCTATTTGATTGCAACCTCTCCTTTCCCGAATGTTTAATCAGCACTCTTTCCCCAGTCTGTGATTAGTTGGCGGAAATCCTTATTTTCCTTTCCCTAACCACTGATTGGCGAGATGGGTCGTTTGTTATCTTATTGGTTGCTGTCCCCGCTAAGGGCGGAGACAGAGGGTTTAAAACCAAGCGCTCTTGGTTGAGCGGGGGCTGAATTCGTCTGATCCACGATTTAGTCATGTAAATAGTTTTCTCCTTGCTTTTTTTCTTCTCGTTTTTTTTACCTATGTTGTAAATACATAGTTAACCTTCTCCTTTCCTTGAGTAATGTGAATGTTTGCGAGTAGAACCACCGGGTCATCAAGAAACCCCGATTTCATCATCAAGTAGTTTCCTCTCATCGCCACCGGAAGGGGAAACTCAACTGGCGCAGTCGACACAGGATCGCAACTGGCGCAGTCGACACAGGATCGCAACTTTTTTCTACTCAAGGCATTGGACGGAAGGTGAGAAGAACAAGTCGGTGGACAAGCTGTTTGTCGTAAAGGAGAAAACGTGAAGCTGCGTCGCAAGACTGACGTCGAAAGCTTCAGGATCACGGGTCGAGTTCGAGAGGACGTCGGAGGCTCAAGTCAGCTAGGAGCTGAAGGAGCCGGGCAACAACAAGCCATCGAGGGTTCGAGTCAGCGAGCTGATGAAAAGAACCAGGCGTCCACCTCGAACTGGTTTGAGTCAGCGAGCTTCTGAAAAGTAACCAGGCGACCAAGTCAACCCAGTCACACGAGGCAGAAGTCAGCGAGCTGCTGAGAGATCCCGAGCTCAAGTCGTCCGCATCGAGGAGCCTGTCGTCATCACGGAGGACGCCGAGATCACCGGGGCAGAGAGCATCCAGTAAGGTAGGAGACTTTTCTGCTTTCTCCGAATTCACCAAGTCGGTGTAGTGTTTATGTGCTAGAAACGATAGCGCGGAAAACGGAGATGGCTGCCGTACGGTATGATCAGGAGGGCAGGATGCGATGCATTGAGCAGGAGGAGGCTGAACAGCTAAGTGAAATTGAAAATTTGAAACTGCAAATTGAACTGGAAAAGAGAAAACTTGCACAGATGCAGTTAAAATTAAGACAGGGGACGAAAGTTGATATCCAGGTCTTATTCGCAGCAGTTCAATGTTATACCTGCATGAAATTTGGACACTCGATTATTGACTGCCCGAATTCAAAGCAAAAACAAGATGTTCCCGCGGTGAGGACAGATGTGTGCAAACTAGTAGCTCAGGTAGAGATACTGGCGCCTGATAAGCTACATTCCCAGTCGGAGATGACTGTTAATAAGGTCAGTCAACCAGATGGGACAGAGGATCTGGCATGCGGAGACTTGCATACCGAAGGTCAGAGTTCTGAAACCTGTGTGGATTCATGGACTGAAATAACGTTACCAGGAGAACAAATTCAGTCACTTTCTAGGGGTGAGTGCTCTGAAGAAACAAAAGAGGAAGGTGCGGTTCTCCAGGTAGCGGACGCTAATCTGACGTGTGTGCCGATGACTACAGCTTTGACAGCTGCAGCGGTTAGACAGCAGGGCCTAACCTTGTGTGTCGTGCCAGAAGAGATAGGCATAGGAGTGTTAGTCACTCCTGTGACGAACATGCTGTCAGATCAATCCAATATAGACCAGACCCAGGAGACACTTCAGTGTATTGCTCGCGAACAAGAGTTCAGCATCGCGCCCCAGCCAGTGTGCATTAACTCTGACGCAGCATCAAGGGTCGAGGACGGGGAGAAGGCGGATCTGATTGTGAGAACGCTCTTTGCAGTCGATAGTAATCTAGCCGCCAAAGATGAGTTGTTTTGCCAGCCGGTGCTGACACTGTGCGCGCTGACAGATCTAGCTGAAGGTGTAGGGCAGCTAGTAACATCGGAAACACACTCGCTACTAGAGCAGCCAGAAAGGGACCAGCGAGATGAAGAACATCAGAGCTCAGATTTCGATGAGCATTTCAGAATCTCGCACGAATCTGTTCGAGACAGACTCGAGGCTTCAGTGGAGCTTCAGGCAAATCCGGAAGCTGCAAATGTTTCTGCATCAGATTGGGAGCAGACAGGGACAGCTGTAAAGAGTTTCGCAGCACATAGGAAACTGGTGGATGCGTGCAGTGCCTCCATTCCTGTAGGTTTCCACATGGAGCAACCTGCCCCATTAGCAGAAGTGTGGAAGCAGGGCGGCGAAGATGATCGTAAAACGATAACGAATGAGCGCATGCTTTTCTTTGAGGAGAACGCCGGCTGCCAACGCTGAAAACAGCTAGCACTGCCGGAAACTGCATGTCAAAATGTAGGTCAAGTTACCGATGACAGGCCCAACCCTATTCTAAAATGCAAAGTAGGGGCGAATGCAGACGCAATACCAACAGCAGCCTTCGTGGCCCGTGGGGAGTCTGTAAGCTCTATTAATTTTGAGAAAAGCGACAAGGGAGATCCGATAGCGGCGGCAGTCTTTACGACAGGCGCCGTTCCGGATAAATCAGAATTTTGGTCGAATCTTGTGTATAACGCTCAACAGAAACATAATGTTCTGTTTCGGGATGTAGGTGGCTAGAAATCATTCTGCCAATTTGGTGCACCGATCTGACATGGTGGATTATGGAATGTGCAGATTGGTGTCCTAAACTTGTGTGCACGGAACGAATTGAGGCTGTGTATGTGTGTGCGCAGTGCTGCTTGGAACCTTGTGGCCGGACTTTAATGTCACACTGACAGCAAGTGTCCGCGTGACATTCTTGGTTGGGAGGTGCGGAGTTCGCTGACCTTTCTGCGAACTCGTTGGCCTTGTGTTCGCAAGGAAGGCCGCTCCAGCGGGATCGGAAGTCCCGGCCCGTCCTGTCCCTGCCTCCCCTTCGTGCAGCGGAGGTCCTCGTTTACGCCGCGCCGTCACGGGGATGACCCGCCGGGAAAAACGCTAACCAAGTACAGCTGTCGACATGTGGTTGTTAAGGGGCTGACGAGGTTTCGGGGGCGCACGAGATATGGCTGAGTATTAGCCGAGTGACCGGAAACCCACTGTTCCCGTAACGACTGTGTTCATCTCGTGCGGTGTATTCAATAAACACTTTAGCCGAGTGACCGGAAACCCACTATTCCCGTAACGACTGTGTTCGTCTCGTGCGGTGTATTCAGTAAACACTTTAGGGATCGTTTGGTCGCGTGTGCGATAGGAAAGTGGGAACGGCTGGGTCGTGGGTGCCGTGGGAGAGGGTGGTCGCGTTTGTGCTGTTTGTCTATTTGATTGCAACCTCTTCTTTCCCAAATGTTTAATCAGCACTCTTTCCCCAGTCTGTGATTAGTTGGCGGAAATCCTTATTTTCCTTTCCCTAACCACTGATTGGCGAGATGGGTCATTTGTTATCTTATTGGTTGCTGTCCCCGCTAAGGGCGGAGACAGAGGGTTTAAAACCAAGCGCTCTGGGTTGAGCGGGGGCAGAATTCGTCTGATCCACGATTTAGTCATGTAAATAGTTTTCTCCTTGCTTTGTTTCTTCTCGTTTTTCTACCTGTGTTGTAAATAAATAGTTAACCTTCTCCTTTCCTTGAGTAATGTGAACGTTTGCGAGTAGAACCACCGGGTCATCAAGAAACCCCGATTTCATCATGTAGTTTCCTCTCATCGCCACCGGAAGGGGAAACTCAACTCACGTGCTTTACCATGAAAACATTAACTGGACAAACACATTGACAGCATTTGCACCTGCATTTCGAAAACTCTGGGTGTGCTAAACAGATTCAGATACATACTGCCCACGTGGATCAAGCGACAGTTGTACTACGCATATAGTTACTCACTGCTGAAATACTGCATATTAGTCTGGGCCACAACTTGAGAAGGTAATAGTAACGCCTTCATATCAGTCAAAAAAAAATCACTTTATCAAACACTAATCTCTACGCGAACATACGCAAGGGTTTTTATATGAATATTAACAGCTCAACTTAATGAACATATTTCGTGACTATACAAGGCGTTTCAGCGGAGATGAACCAAAATTTGTATAAATACGCTTTTGAAGTATGAAGGCGGCTTTTGCGGCGCAATAATACTTGCTTTGGCGGACATTAAAAACAGGTGAATAAATTTAACATGTTAGGCGCTTAACTAATTTATGATAATTAACTTTTTAACTATCACAGACAGGCAATTTTGGCTATTTCGACGAGTTACATGCACTGGAGAGGTTGCCTTGCCTACATGATTCGCCAGAGTGCAAGTATTTTGGCCCGATGTAGCCAAAATTTGTAGGCCCACAGCGCCGAAGGTAACCGCGTTTTCTATATAGATTCTATAAGTGTATATATGGATATTAGTTACGGTTACTACACGCTATTCAATAATTAAAGAGCCTGAGAGTGATAGCTAAAAAGTTAACTATTCAATATTATGTAAACAGCCTGCTTGTCAGCACGCCATATCTGTATTTTGATGTATTACACTTCTGCCAGTGCTATGCCGAAAAAAGCGCTCTTTTAACCGTCAAAAAGCCAATTTTTTAAACTTTGTAAAGTTTTAGGTGAAACATCCCGCACATATGCTGTATAATGAATTGGTGAACTTGGATTTTATTGTGAATTGATTATTCAGTATATGCGTGTTCTGAAATCGATTCTTCTTTATGGTTCCTTATCTATCGCGTGAACGACCGTTATAGTATCTAGAAGTGCAACGTATTCGGAGACGAGGCCTCGTCAGGAGTTAGCTAAACGCCTTTTGCCTCGTTGACCACGGCAGTACCTTTTAGGCTATCTACTATTGCACTTGCACAGCACATACCCGTTCTGCCAAAATAAACAAATAAACAAAAAGACGGGACCGGAGGGAAGAAGCACTCTAGACGAGCGCGAAGAAGCGATCGTTCCCTGTGCTTCTCTCTTGCTCAGTCCTTTTTCTGCGCAGTTTTCATTTCTTTTAAGGTGAAAACGGCGAAAATGCCTCGCAGCAGCATTGCAGGGCCATGCTTATTTCTTTCTCTTTTCCACCGAAGTAAAATCTCCAATGGTTTTTTCGCAAGACGAATATGATGGCTCGCAGTTCAAGGCCGGCAGCTGCACGCACGTGCTGAGCCTCTCCGCCGTAGTCGCCAAGCAGGGAGAGGCGTTGCTGTCCGCGCTGTTCCACGGCCGCGCACGCCTGGTAGTCGAGGCCAATGTCGTCCAGGAAGCCACGGGAATACGGCAGTCCAGCCGTCTTCTCCAGCTCTCCATACCCGGTATCGACGGCGCTCAGCGAAAGAAGCTTCAAGGCGGGCGTCGAGTTCTACGTGATGGTGAGAGCTGGGGACAGCCCTACAAGGCTCCGATTCTGCTGCTCTGTTACGCCACATTCATCACCACGATCTTTGCCGTCAGTCTAGAAAGAGAAATAGCTTATTACTGCAACTCATCACCGGGCCGAGTTCACTCCCACTGATTGAGTCCGCTCCCACTGATTTGCAATTATTTCCGGTTTGCACCTGTTGCGGACACGTGTACTGTTACAGCTACCTGGAGTTAGCGACTCATCGGCGGAATTCAACGCTGGCAAAAACGTCTCCACGGAACCAATGCTCTGTCACTTTGTATTATGGATTGCAGGTATGGATTGCAGGGAGCCGGTGACGCTCTGAAGATGAAAGGACGCAGTTTTTGAGGAAAATGACATTACTGCTACTCGCGGCTGTGTAGCAGAAAATTTTATAACTCCAGAAAAGTTTAGGAGCCTCATATGCATCGATAACTTTTCCTTAGACAGCTTCAATGACAGCGGTAGAAATTATTGAAACACACAGCGTATCTATTTTCTAATTACAGTCACACAAGGTTACACAAAGAGATACACACAAAATTAAGACATTTTCAGAAGCGCTAAAACACCGAGGACGCAGAGGGAACAGACAGGGACGAGCGCTACTTCCAACTCCCTGTCTGTTCCCTCTGCGTCCTCGGTGTTTTAGCGCTTCTGAAAATGTCAAATCTGCACCAACTAGCCCGATCCGCTACCCTTCTGAAAATTAAGACTGAACAAGATCATGGACGAACTTTCCGCACAGAAATTATGCGAAGAAAAAGCTAGAGATACTCTGCTCTGCAATTAAAGGGACCAAAATCTGGCAGCCGAACTCCGAGATGTTGTTGTGAATGAAATTACGCGGTTAGGGCGACAGGTGTAGTGTTCGTAAAAAGTATACAGTCCAAGGGGTCCGGTTCTGAGCCCCGCAGCGCGGCTCCTCTCGCATACTCAGAGACACTAACCTCATGAAGGCGGGAGAAACTGAACTCGCCAACCCGCTTAAGCTCAGGGCTGTCAAATGTGCTTAAGAGACCCACCACATGGCTTGGAACCAAACCCCTTCGCGCGCACTCGAAGTGCGCGCACTCGAAGCCATATAGGGGGCACACCTTAGTCTCTTGACCCTATAAGGAATGACAGGAGCACATCAGTCCCGCTTAGGTGGCAAGTCATGGCAACCCTGAGCCCGCAAATGTCATCTGAAGTGTAGCCCAGGGCCACACACCGAGGTAGGCCTCATGCTTCTGCATCGCAGTTCTCAAACTAAGTGTACATCCAATTATGCAACTCCCAGAGGGTCTACATTCTAGCTGAATGCATCCTCGCATCAATGGCGAAATCCTCTATCGAAACACTCCGATTTTATTGTTCGGTGACTTCAACTTTCCTTCCCTAATTTTGGTCCAATCTTGCATCCACTCTCTTAAAAAATATTCTTGATAGCCAATTTGTTCAGACATGCCTTACTTTTGGGTTATAACAAATAATAGATCATCCAACTAGAATAACAAATCATTCTGCTAATATTCTGGGCCTTGTGCAGACATCCCAACCTACTAGCTTTGCACCTATAACTTATCTAAAAGGGTTTAGTGATCACCTGGCTGTTCATGCTACTTTCTCATACCATCTACAGAATAACAAAATGAAAGAGAAAACACCTACTCTATGTAATAAAGGTGATTACAACAGTTTTAACCATGACCTCGCTGCTTTCCTTGATAACTTTACTCCTGATTTTCAAGTTCATTCACTGGAGTCAAACTCGTTACTTTTTAAGTCCGAAATACAACGCCTTATCGGTATACACATTCCTACTATTACAATAACAGAGCGGCCTAGTTCCCCATGTTATAATAAAATGCTAAAAAGATTAAACAAAGAAAAGAAACGATTATTTCGTACAGCTAAAGCTACTAGTCGAGTCTTTGACGGAATCTCGTCTGGCGATGAGGGAACGTAATAACAGAAAAGAGGAGCATTCGCCAAAAAAAGAAAAAAAAGAAATTAAAAGGACAAAAAGGAAAGAAAAGGAAAAAGCTACTAACATGGCTCACGCTTGGAACAAATATTTCACTGCCTCCGCTAACTATGACGCCGAAGTATATCCACAGCTAAGGGTAACTTCTTTTCTTACACCTTGCCTAATCTGCTGCATAATAACCCAAAGCGATTCTGGCAAACTAGCACTGCCTCTAAGTCTAGAGAAATTTTTCTAACTGATCATTCTTGACTTACATATTCTGCCTTAGAGGTTCCAAATATCCGAAATGATCTGTTTTCCTCTGTATTCACTGATGAACCTCTCGATAAACTCCATGAACTCCATTGTATTAATGATTCCCCTATGAAAAACGTTATCTATGAGCCGAGTGGAATATTAAAAATGATAGAAACATTACCAAATTCATCACCTGCCGGTGTTGACGGCATCAACCCGAAAATCCTTAAAAATACTAAAGTTCTGTGTAGTGTCATATTATCTCCAATTTTTCAGCAGTCGCTTTCTTCGTCCTCACTACCACGCGAGTGGCGGATCGGGGAGGTCATTCCTGTCTACAAAAGAGGTAACAGATCATCGCCACTTAATTACGGACCAATCTCTATAACAAGTGTTTGCTGTAAGTTCATGGAACATGGAATATATTCCCAAGTGCCAAGTTTCTATCATCGCATTATTTTTCCATCCTAATCAACATGGCTTCCGCAAAGGTGGTTCATGTGATACATAACTAGCTCTCTTAATGACATACATGCATATCTAGATCATAACATTCCTACGGATGCCATATTCATAGATTTTGAAAAAAAGCCTTTGATAAAGTCCCTCTTGCAAGCCTCATTCTTAAACTTGCACGCCTAAACCTTCATCCTTTGGTTCTGGATTGGATCCGTGTTTTCTTAATGGACCGTTATCAATTCCTTCCCGCTAATTCTCTTTCTTCCTCACTTTCCCCTGTTCTGTCTGTCGTTCTGCGAGGATCTGTCTTAGGCCCCTTTCTGTTTCTTATTTATATAAATGAGTTGCCCTGTAACATCACTTCCAATGTATACGGCTATTTGCTGGCGACTGCGTCATCTATCGCACAATAGACAACCAGTCAACCAATAGTCAACCAACATCACCATCCTCCAAGAAAACCTGCTACGCGTTCAAGAGTAGTGTAAAACCTGGCTAATATCATTAAATTCTGCTAGAACTTCTCTTCCTTCATTCCACCGTCGGCGCAACCACCAGGATGCAATTTATAGAATTAACAACCTTCCCATTGAATCAGTAGATTCCTATAAATATCTTGGCATCTATTTGAGTAAAAATCGAACCTCGTAGCAACACGTTCACCATTCAGCTAATCAAGTTTTAGGGCACCTGCGCCGTAACATTGCCTTAGCACCGCGTTCCATAAAATTGCTTGTTTACGTTTACTTAACATTTGTACTTTCGAAATTGTAGTTTGCATGCGCCGCCTATGATCCTAACTTTGCTAACCTGATTGGCACGCCCGAATCTGTCTATAATCGCGCTGCAAGATTCATTTGTTCTAATTTTTTATACCACACTAGCGTTTCCGAGCAAAAATTTCAGCTTAATCTCCCCACATTGGCCTGTCGTCGCAAGATCGCAAGATCTTTCTTTATATCATAAATTTTACCATACTTTTAATCACGAAGATATTCCTATCGCACGCGCTCATCGTGTTTCCCGTAATTCTCACCCTAACGCCGTCTACCCTGTGAAAGCCAGCACCGAAACATATCACTAGTCTTTTTTCCTGAAAACAGCTCGAGACTGGAATGACCTTCCATCCGAAGTGGCAACCATCGTCGACTGCAGCAGATTCAAAACCGCCATCGAAGATCACCTGTATTCATGTTAACTGTCTTCTCAACCCACCCCTCATATAATTTTCATTGTGGACCTTTGAGGAACAAATAAATAAATAACTAAATATTCCGCCCAGAAGAGGCGACAAAATGAGTTGTCAATTAGCACTTCGTGATCACGCCTCCACACCACATTTTCTCCTTTGCGGTGTTGTTTCAGGCTGCTTCATACTGTAGCTAGCTTTGAGTAACAGTCATCAAGGCTTGCCATCACATATGGTTTTCTTTGTCGCAGCAGGTGGCCGTGTCGAGACGTGCGTTCTTTTGCCCTCTCCGCGGGCAGAAGTGACGTATGCCAACGGTAAGCCAGCTGCCCATTTGCCGACAAAGCTGACCAGCGGAAATGGCAGAGTGCAGCCGATGGCGCTGCACACTGACAAAAATGGCATGGTGACGTTTCTCATCAGCACCAAGTCAAGCGACTCTGAATTCAGGCTCACGGTAAGCGCGCGCATACATCACAAACTGCGCAACATCAGGCTCATAAAAGAAGATATCTGCCGGGACTCTTTCTGCATGTTTGTACAAGGAAGGCTAAATAGGTGCCTCGTAAATACGTCAAAGCCACCCTTGGGACATCATTGCTCTCCCCTTATCAGGTGATGCCTCGCTGCACCTACTCACTGAACTATGGCTTTGGGAAAACGTTTAACACAGTGCACTACTCGTTATGGAATCATGTGATCATGTGCCACCTTTGAAACAGGCTTGAAACGAAGCTAGAAGCCTGCAAGCTCTTTTGATCGCGCCTTCATTTATACAGGATCTAACTGTTTAAACAGCGCTCTGAAGGGCTACTTTAAGCGATGCCTTTCGTGGCTTTGCTTTATCTTTCGGACTTCTGTTTAGCTTCAAATCATACATTAATGATGACTCACACTGACCCAGATGAAACAGCCATGAACTTACTGCATAGCAGTGAACCTAAACATAGTGTTTCTGATATCATCGTATATGCGATGTGGACGTTAACGGTTGCGTGCTGATGTTTCCCCCCCCCCCCCTCAACCCAACCGCACACACTCACAACTCCAGGTGGAAACCGCCGACCCTCAGTACCCGCTGGTACAGCAGGCCAGAGATTTTCTGACAGTGAGACAGTACAGGGACAGCTCAGGAAGATACGCCGCGATCGAAAGAAATGATCCGAAGGCGCTTGTAGAGGTAGGAGTCTCACCGAGGACCACCTCTGCAGTTTACTTTAGTAGAGGTTGAGGCCGTGTGTCCGTCCTTAGTAAGAGGTTTAGGAATCCCAAAATTGGTGCCCAGTTTATATGGACGTCATTTAACTATGCCAGTTCTTTCTTCTTATGCACGGATCTTGTGTTACGCACTGCTTTTGACAAGATTCTATTCTCAGGTATACGACTACACCTTTCATGAGATTTTTATCGAACATATTCGGTTACCGAACCAAAAATTGTGTTGTGTTGGCTCTTATGGCACATCAGCAACAAATGCCGTCAATGCGCCAAGCTAAAAAATAAGAAAAGTTTCCTACACAGTTTCATACAAATGTGAAAAATCATCGCTGTTGTACCACCTAATATGTTAGTACTGGCGATGAAAAATGTAAGATATTTAAAAAATCAAAATGAAAAACCTCCATCTTCTTTTCAGGATTGAGAAAATGGTTTAGGTGTATTAAAGAATGAAGAAAAGCAGTTGGTAAAAATTTAGAGTTTGCAGAGGAAACCTGCTTCTCATAAAAAAATAAAAACACAAAACGTGTCCACCATTGCATCTTCACCCAAGAGCAAGATTGGGTGTAAAGGAGTGCGTTCATTGTAAAACTGAGTCAAATATTTTTTCTTAGTTTTTCAAGTTTCATGCATCAGTATAAAATGTGATTAACTGTTAGTTCATCGCCACAGTTTTCACTAACAAGTTTGTCTTCTTTTGTCAATAGAAAGTTTTGTGTAAAGTGCGAGTGGCCTTTATGGAGACGACCTCAAATAACTTGAATGACACGCACCTGGCGGGAACATTACCATTCACCTAAAACTAGCTTTATCAAATTTAGTTTGTTCTTTACTTCGCTGTTCCAGGCCGACTGTCATTAGTTTTTTAAACTACAGGGTTTTAAGTTTATGCAGTCCTTAAACGGTACATTTAATTTTTTTAGCGGCCTGCCATCAGCTTAAGCAGCGCACAAGTCTGCTCTATCGTTGAATTGAATTCCAACATGACTCGGTACCCAGCAGAGTTTTATGTTTCCAAGCATGTCACCGAGCAGCGGAAGGATTTCATTTCTAGAAAAAAAAGAGCTCTAAGTACGCTGAGCGAGTCTATGTAAATAATGTTGTTTGTGAGCTTCTCGTTTACTGTTTTTCTCTATGGCCACGGAGACTGCGTAACATCCGCCAATGAAGATGCAAACCAAGACTAGTTTTCACCGAAGCTCTTAACACTGCACATAAGCTGTGTGTTAGCTAGGACAAGTTGTGCTGAACTGAAGCGATGCAACCAAATTAGCGCAAAAAGTTTCAAGCACCGTTTCAAACTGATGGTATCATTGAGGCTACAAATTTCAACAACATTCCTTAAAGGGGCCATGGCAGCCTGTTTTCACGCATACCCTGCTTATTGCCTTTAATTCCCTACACGTTAAATTACAATTCCCCAAATATTCAGTTGATTCTGTGCGGTAAATATTTTTAAACTATTTTTTCGTTTCTTCTGCGAACTGCTTCCTGGTTTGGCAACCTCTGCTTGGCGACGTCACAAGGGCATACCCGCCCCGCGTCGTCTGCTACGAGGTGTTGAGGTGTTTGCATGCACACCGTAGACGGCGGTCGCTCGAAAAGATTTTCTTTTAGCTTAGCGAAATAAAATGTATTTCCGTGTTTTCTTTTCGGAAGCCTGCAACTTAGTACGCGAGCTGAAGGATCCTTGAGAAAGCGGACTTGCTCGTGGCACCCGTTTTCCGATTCTTGAGGAAACAAATCTATGGACCCCTGCTTTATTATTTACGCTTAGAAGCATGCTGTTCGTACGTTATGAGCGTGGGCTCTTTGGAGCAGTCAAGTGCTCCCGTGGATGAAAAGCTGCACGTACCGTGCACGCCTTTGCCGATGTGCGCCGTGAAAGCCGCGGCATTTTGTAGCTGGCTGCCAAGTTCTTGTCCGCTATTCATCGGCTCGAAATTTTAACTCAAATTATCAAAATGTGGCACTAGAGTAAAATTGAGGCATGAAAGGAGCAAAGTGTCGAGTCCGACAACTTCCCCGCTGCATGTGTGCATTTGTAAGTCGAACATACATTTCCTTAGGCTCGTAGAACCCTTTTGCAGGAACCATGCCGCTTGAAAAACCCTACGCGACTCGAATGCTTTCACTGCGCGCACCGATGAATAATCGCCGACGTATAAATGAGTGCTTAAAAATAATAGTTCATCATTTAGCGTTTTGCTGTGCGTGCGCATTGTGGCACAGGACTGCGACGATTACGACAACTGCAGTCCCGCGCTGAGGTTGTTTACATGGCTGTACGCACACACTACTGCTCGTTTCCGTGACAGAAAACGGAAGATGGTTTCTCCTTATCTTAAATATTACGTACTCTTGCTCACAAATTGTAGTTTTACTCATTTACACACTGTGATAACACTGCCATAAGAGCAAATGAAGCTATATCGCCTGCTTGGCAAACACTTCGCATTGGATACCGGCGCTTCCCGCTAATTGTATATGCTTCCTCTTATGTCGCCAAGATTTAATTTTAAATCGCTTTAGCTAAAAATACGTTCGAACATTATTTGAATTAATGAGAACAGCCAGATTTGTTGTCCACAGTCGACGCCGACGGCTGCTGCCGGCTGCCTTCTGCACATGCTATGCAGACCGGGTCACATATATCGGCACTTCCCCCTTATTGAACTCGCGTCCTGCGATGTAAGCAGTCGTCGCTTTGAGGGCACTGTTGCCAAAACTACGTTCGACAGCTGTTTTCAGGCACTAAAATTGCGAATTCGCTCTCCGCAATCGCCGAAATCGCACATGCGAATCATGCGTACTCGCTAGGCATCGTCACGAAAGGGGCCGGCGGTCCAGCGTCGACCGAAATTCAAAAATATGGCAAGAGTTCCTCACTGATTAGTAAGAACAGTGCGAAGATATGATATGTAGCCGCTCGTTTCGCATTTTTAGATACGGATAAGGTAAACAAGCGCAGTTTTTCCGGCCGTCGCCTCACCGGGAGCGAAGCTTTCGCTCGGCCGCGCAAGCCCAGTCGACGGCGGCGAGCGACGAGTGGCACCGTCGTGTGGCGTTTTCTGCCCGTGTCGCTTGCCTCGCCGATCGGTTCTATGCGCAGGCACCGATTGAAAGTACATCATCGCTGGTGCACGCACATCGCTTACGTCGCCGTGGCTAGCATTAAGTCGAATAAGTTTTAAAATTCTTAGGTTTATAGAATGTCCTACCAACTAGCCCCCCACTACACTATTTTGGGTCCCGGTAAGCTGGCTCTTAGCATTACTACGATACGCGGTCGTTGATCGTGCTGGCGTTGTCATCAGTCTAGAGCTACAAACCAGTGCGTCAGCGACGGCATTTGCATACTGACCAGCCCACCGACTGTCGATCGCCGTCGCATCGGCCTAGTGTGTCCGGACCCTACATATACCGAAGAAAAACTGCATTACTGTTATTATCCCTTTTGCGGCACCAGTCACTCATATAGGGGGGACGACTGCTACTTCGATCGCCCGCGATACTACAGGGGGAATGAGACCTCGCTGCGCATACTGCCGCAACGAGAGCAGACGACGTTGCTCCGCGCATGCCCTAGTGACGTCGCGAGAGCATTCAATATTGCTGTCGCTGCCGGTGGGAGGAGTCTCCCGGTCTCAATTTCGATCGCATTTTTTGGAATATACAGCGCGTCCAGAGCAGCCAAATTTCGGAAATTGAATCATAAGCTCTTGTACTAGTTACTGAAGCACAAAAGTGCAATATGAAGAACGACCATGCCACGGCCCCTTTAAAACTAAAAACAAAAGTGTTGATAAGTTCAAGCTTTTTGCATTCCTTTCTGCTGGTGCAAGGAGCGATGCGTAAAGCAGGTCTCTTCTTCTTTTTAACCTAACACACCTAAAAGCAGGTCTCTACACGTGCACGTCTTTTTCGTCTTCGTAGGCAGGCTCTACATACGGGGCCTCGCTCTTCAAGTCGAGCGGTGAACAATTGACAGCGTCTTATTACGTGGCAAGGATGCAAGGATCCCAGGTGATACAATGTCCTTCTTTAAGCGTATTAATGATTGCGCAACCTCATGGACGCAGGGCTCTATGTACCCTGTCACACTGGAATTTTATTTCTTTTATTATCAAAAAATCCTGGAACCCAGAGCTAAAAGAAGATAAGACTACCTGGTGGGGTTCTGGGCACCACGTAATGATACGAAATAAATAACAAAGTTCCAAGGACAAGAAATTTAACACCTCTTACAATGAGGTTATTGAAACAAATGTCCGGCGCAATGGCTGAAACAAGGTAAATTCTAAAAACACTTATATGAACGAACAGTTTTAAAACCCTGACATTATAGTTGTATATGAAAGGAATTTTACTAATAAAAGCCAAAACAACATAGGAGGTCGTCTGCATACCATAGTTCTAATGCGAGGAGTTACATTAAGTGTGGGTCTGAGGCAGTGTGCATAATGTTTTATGATTGTCGCATTGAAATAATTTAGCTTTGTTTTAATTTTCTTGTGAGGTAACAAAGCACGAAGTAAAAAGCGAAATAACATATTCTAAACGAAGTATTTTATGATCCTGAGTTCATAGACGGTAAATGGCGCGAACCGCCTTTTTTTGCACAATAAACAATGGGGTAAGATTCTGCTTTGTCGTGTTGCACCAGATCAACAAACAATACCAAAGTCGGGGTTCTATGAGTGAGTAGTAATGTTTTAAGCCGGATGGTAAAATTTTTCGATACGTGCATTTGTTTATGACGTCAAGGGACCTCGAGATACTTGGTTTAATTTCGCTACGTGAGAATTCCAGCACAGATGCTCATAAAAAATGACTTCGATAAATTCTTGTGATTCTTTACGTTCCAAGGAGTAGCTCGCGAAGGGAAGGTCGAAACAATGTTGACTTCCTTTGTGTCGTGCATGAAATAACATGTAGTTACTTTTCATCAACTTTAATTGTAGCTGGTATCGTTTACCCATTTCCCAAGCTCTGTTAACCAATTATTGCATTTAATTTCGAAGCTTTCCAACTTTTGATCAGAGAAAGTACATTTGTGTTGTCCGCATATAATATGACCTCTTGAGTGAGTAGAATGTTAAAAAACAATATTATATAACAAGATAGAGACTTGCGGAACCCCGTACTTCACAATTCCGGAAGATGAACGCGCACCCTTAATTATTTCCTGATAAGTTGTAATAGCGTGCCTCTGCTTCCGTAAACTTCTTCCTTTCTTTAGTAAGATACTGTGCTTAGCGTAATCAAAAGCCGTTTTGAAATCCAAATTAATGCTGACAGTTTCTATTCCTCTAAGCTCTTGACGATCGTGTCTATGATCGACAAAACGCCCTCTTCGACTGATTTGTTCTTGAAAACCATACTACTTTTAGTAACTGTGCAATGTGTAGAGAAGTAATTGGACAGTCGGGTAAAAATAATCTGCTCAGCAACCTATGTGGAAAACCTGTTCCCCCCTCCGTTTCAACGCGGCCGACCACCTTCATCATCGTGCGTCAGGACAGCACCGGGTGGGTGAGGAGGGAAGTCTCCATCATGAGAGAAGCCGAAGCAGTGACGGGAACGCCACCTCGAAGGCAACGCGGAACTCAGCAGAGCCGGAGAGAGTCTCTTCGGTATCCGGTCAGGGTCGCGAGTGGTTGCAGCCGCACGCTCTCGTCACCTTCCGCAGCAGGCTCACGGAGATCTGTCATGCCTTGCCGCTGAACTTCTGGTTCCAGGCAGCAAAGTGAGCCCCTTCCCCAGCAAATGTTCGGGAATGGCTTTGGCCCAAGAATGCAGCGCAGGGGAAAACCCGACCGCCATTATCGGCGCATACAAACGTTCGCCGCCGATACCTCCGAAGTCGCGCCCCTGCCCCAGCCAGTAAGTCGGAAGCCCCTCTTACGTAGCCTTCTATTTCCGAGGAATGCCTCGTTGGTGTTCTGTAGCTAGCTGGCCAGCTCTGTGTATTAATTGCAAGTGTAATAAATAGCATATGAGTGTTCACGCTTTATCGTCCCTCCCTTTGTTCCCTCGAGCACGAACCCCTCCGCGGTTAGCGAGAGGAAACGCTGCATCCGCGGTGTGGAAGTGCGAGGCGGAAGGTTGTTGTCCCCTGGTATTTCCACACCTTAGAGAGAACGGGGAGAGGCGAGACTGGGCGGTAGTTGTTGAGGCCATCTGTTCATCCACATTTATTAAGCACGATAACTCGCGCTATTTTCATGTTGTTTGCAAACAGGCCAATTACTAGCATGCGATTAAATATATGTGCTAATGAAACAGAAAGGGATCGCGAAGCAGCTTTAATTGGCCTAAGATTTGTGTAGTCGTAGCCAAAGGAGTGATAAGATATAAGAAATGAAGTGGTTGAGTGCCTCTTCAGAGTCGCAAGACTGCAGATATATTGTTCATATCATGGCATGTTGCATACAGCCTGAAACCAATCATTGCTGCTCTCCCCAAAAGGGAAGTTACCAAAGGAAAGAACATCGTTATTAAACATGTCTGCCAAATTTGTGCCGCTTCATTCGGAACCGTTAACATTCATAGAAATTTTAGTGCGATGAATGTCAGTAGACTTTAGTGTTTTGAATTTGGAAAGCGCTCCATATCTTCGCTGAGTCATGCGCATGTGTAGCATCAGAAATTTCACTGTAAAGTACTGTTTTTGTGTCTTTAGTAGATCTGAATTCAGTTTGTTCCTTTTTTTGTACTTTTAAAAATCCTCTTTTACTCATGTTTGCAGCAAGTGCGCAAAAAAGTTTAACCTTTCCTTTTATTCTTTTATATGCGTCTTTTGACACCTAAGTTTTTTTTTTTTAAGGGGGGGGGGGGGTTAATCAGTTTCTGGAAAAGCAGAATTGCAGCCGTCTCGAACTTTGCCTAAGAAAAGATCATAGGCTATGGCGGGATCATTCTCCTCAGACACATTTTTAATGCTCCGAGTCGTGATTAAATCACAAAAATGGCAATGTTAGCATCATGCACCTTGCGGCATCGTTTCATCACGTTGCTTGGTTTCTATCTCGCAGTAGCCTTCAACAAAAATAAAGTACAAGTAGGTCGCTGATCACTAAGATCAAAGCAAAAGACACCATGATCTACTTCATATGATCTACTTCAGAGTTCGTTGCACAAAGGTCCAAAAATCGTATTTGAACAGTCCTAGGTGAGAGAAGCTGTATGTTGAAGTACCAACCGCTGATCTGTAGTGTTTACAAAATGTAGAAAAGTATCTAGAATACGCAAAAAGTCAATGCAGGGTATGCTGCTGGGCTACTTGGTAGTTGTCGAGGTGAGAGAGGACACACATCGCTGTTGTATGTGTGTGTCCTCTCTGTGTCCTTGTCTGCCAGCGCTGCGATTCCATGCTGTTTGAGAAAAGTCTTAAACGGCTTCTGATTGAGGACGGTTCACAACCGCGAAAATGACTAATCGATTTGGCAACTAAGCTCTCAACGTGAGACAAACTAACAGTAAATTCTTCGTGTACTGTATATGTGGCGCAAAATATAGCGCTACGCCACCACCTCATCCCTTGTCGCGATGAAGGGAAACACACTGATAACCAAGAACACAGTTCATGTCATTATCAGCAGACTCTGTTGGTCAGCATTTTGTTATTTGTCCCAGAGGTGGTAAATAAGTTTAATGTCACTTTGAAGATCGTTATGATTTTCAGTGTTTTTCACCGAGCAGCGAAGTTATTTCACGTGACGCAAAACTCTCGTTCGAGTATAACAGTGGGCAGCCGCGGTGGCTGAGTGGTTATGGTGCTCGGCTGCTGACCCCGAAAGACTCGGGTTTGATCCCGGCCGCGCCGATCACATTTAGATAGAAGCGAAATGCTGGGGGCTCGTGTACTGTGCGATGTCAGTGCATGTTAAGAATCCCAGGTGGTCGAAACTTCCGAAGCCCTTCATTGCGACGTCCCTTGTAGCCCGAGTAACTTTGGGACGTTAAACCCTCATGGACCATGAACGAAAGTATTACAGCCTCCGGAGGCTTTGGAATCGGCTGTTGGGTCAAATATAGGACGCCGTTATGAGGCGCAGAAAGACGCACAGGTGAAAAAAATTGCCGCGCGGCCCGAATAGAAGTTCGAGATACTGAGAGGCGAAGGGATCGTACGAGAACCACGGGAGGCGTGCATAAACTTCTATTAAAATAACAAATGAGTGAAGAAAAATTCAGTTGATTTATAGAAAGCGTAACAAAGCGCCACACGGGTAAAAATTATACGGATGACCCGCATTACTCCTCAGCCGAGGGTGCCTATCCATCTTCTGGTCATTTCAACAATTTTATTTTTTCTCGCTGCAATGTTCGAGCAGATTCACGCAGAGAAGATTTGGTGCAAGCCATTAATGCTCGTAAATGGCAGTATATGACTCAAGTGGCTATGATAAATACAACTCGCCGCAATGATACATAAATGTAATTGCATTCCTTTTTTGCACAGTCGGGTAGGAAGTACGACTTCAGAATATAAACTAAAACTAAAAATTAACGAGAAATGTACCGACTTTCACCACAGTGTAGCTGTATAAATTTTTTTTCTGATCCCTACCAACCGAGAACTCCCTTCTAAATGTTGTAACACCGAATAAACCTCAGACTATGAGGGACGCTGTAGTGAAGGGTTCCGCAAAATTCGACCACCTCGGGTTCTTTAACGTGCAGTGACATCGCGCAGTGCAGTGGCCTCTAGCATTTCGTCCCTATCGAAATGCGACCGCCGCGGTCGGGATGGACCCCGCGTCTTTCCGGTCAGCAGCCGAGTCCCATTAGTGTTCCTGTATATGCTCCCGCAGGGAGCAGAGTTGCGCGAAGGTCCGCCATCATGTTGCAAACTGTGCGGGAAAGCCACCGCTCGTGCGCACAGGGGCGACGTTCATAGGCTCGCTGTGTAGAGCGCTTGGGCTTGTTTTTTTTTTTTTTTTTGCGTAAAAACTACACTCGACAGCAATTTTTTAAACGTAACCCCAAAAACTAATCTGTGATTTGCCGAGGGCCTGTATACCGCATAAGAAAAATCGCCAAAGGTTAACAGCAAATTGTAGTCATGACAAATTGACGAAAAATACTAGAAACGGGCTTCGAGGTTTTTTTTTCTCTGGAACAAGTAATTTCAGATGAACAAGCAGTCCCATGCCGGATGGGACAGCGTCTTTCCCGCCCTGTCTTCATCGGTGCGCGTCTTGAGAAAAAAAAAAGAGCATTGCGATGAAACTTTTTCAACAACTAGCACCGCCGCGTGTTCTGTGCGAGTTATGCACGGAAAATATGGAAACTCAACTCCCTAGAAACACATTAAAATGATTCTGCGGCTTGTTACAGGCAAGCAGACTAAATCAACACCAGTGCGTTGAACAGGCGAGTCTGACCTAACGAAAAAATTTCGAACTCAATTGCTTGCCTAAAAAATTTTACAAAATGTATCCCGTTGCTAAATGCAGTGAAATCATGAATCTCTAGAGGACCTTCAAAGTGCTTGTTCTCCTTGATATAATTAGCTTACCTAATTACCATTCTCAAAAGCCACTGTAATCGCCGAAGCACTACAGCCGCCGAACTTCCAAATGCCAGTTCGTAAAACGCTTTGCCGTTTCCAGTGCGATTGCTGCAGTTTGGCGCACTGCACGCGGTCATAGCTGACGACTGCGTGGCTCACTGCCACAGCAGAACCCCAAACCTGACGCCACAGGTGTGCACGGGAAATGTGTGAAATGTAGCCGACAGCGTGAGCTCACGTGAAGCGTAGAAGTGTTCGCTCGCCACTGGGCCTGTGAAGTCAGCTTCCCAACGGAAAGTTGAACACCTGACGTCACGAAGATCATGTGACCGCCTCTCGGCGAATGGCGTTCGGAGCGGCGGGGGAAAACAGATGCGCAACTCTGCTCCCTGCGGGAGCATATACAGAAACACTAAGTCCCATAACCACTGAGCCACCCTGGCGGCTGCTAATCGTAAATGATCCAGACTATTGTAGTATTTATTGGGAAATGCAAGCACCCACTAGTTAAACATGGACGGCCACTGAGCAGCTGTATATGATGCAGTTCTGTGAAAATGTGCGGAGTTGCTCGTTGTCGTTCACCTGTGAAACCGTCGACGAGCCTCCACTCCCGTCGCCTTCGCCACCTTTTAGAGCAGAGGGTGACTGCCCACGTTGGTGTGAAAACAGCGTTGGTCACGGCGAACGCTATGTATAGAGGGTCGTACGAGCCCATCGCATCTCGAATGAAACCTGCGAATGTGGACAAAAGATGCCCCGTCGCGAAAATTGCAGCAACAAAAAAAAAATGCCTGCTCACGTGTAACACTGCTTGCTTGAAGCAAATCAGTTAATTTCTGAGCGTTTCTGCGAAACATCTTGCACAAAACTACACGACAATGCTTGTCGTCGATGTGAATAATGGGTATAGTAATATGAGCCGTACGGTATGAGGCAATATCGGCCTGAACGCAAGCCCAGAAACGCCGCTTTGCGGCCGTTGTTCAACTGACGAGGTGTACAATTTATAGAATAACAAATTTAATTAACAAAGTGCAAAAACTCGACATTGGTGCCTAGTGAAAAAATAGAAGAATGCTAAATCGTGCTAGCTGACTCATGACCTCAGAAAAAGCGGGAAACAGCGCTTTAGACTTACGACAAGCAAGCAAGAAACGTGACAAACGATTGCAGCCATGTTCGTCTGCGTCCCGATTTCAGACCACTGTTTCCCGCGCTTTCTCAGAGAGAGGATGCAATGGCTGCTTTGAAAACACTCTCAAAACGGGGTTTTATAGCAAATGTTGTGCAATATCCGTTGACGTTCCGGAACAACTGCTCATATTGGTTAATATAAGCTTCTACCTTGGGTCGGCAATGAAAACGCGTTGGTCCACGTGTTAAGCACATTCACAGTAATAAAAAAAGTTTTCGAAGTTGTCACGTTGCGAATACCTCGGCAAGGCTGCAAGGATGTACATGTGCAAGTTTATTTGCAACTGCTACCCCGTGCGGTGAATCAGGAAGTGAAGAAATTATCTGCTGAGCAAAATATCTGTTGAGCAAGATGCCGCTGTATTGATAATCTACCAGGAAATCAACACTTTTAAATTCGCTTGTCCGAAAGGTAACAATTCCGGCGTTCTCCGATTGCGACTCACGTCAAGAAGCCCAGGGAGCAGCAATTTATCAAGATCAAGCCTTTGTACTTATACGTAGCCAGGCGCACTTATTCATAGAATTCATACTGCTTTCACAGGCGGAAGACATTTGGTATGGAGTTGAGCTCAGGTGCTGAGCCCAACTTTATGTCTCGGATGTGGGGCCCACATTTCAGTCGATTGGCGGGTAGCCCACAAACGCCCGTGCGTCGGAGATTTAGAAACATGCTAAAAAAACTCCAGTAGGTCACAATCTGTCCGAAGGCGACCACTACACGATGTCTTATAGCTCAGTGTTGTACTGGCATAAAAAACAAGCTACAACCAAATTGATACATCTTATGCACGGCGTAGCGGGTCGATCTGACTCGGAAGCAAACTCGTAAGGCTAGTTCATTACGCTTGTTAAGGATGCTGCGTATGTTGCAAAAGAATACCTGTATGTTTGGCTGGCGTGTTTCACTTCCCCTCCCGTTTTCCTAGCTAGTATCGTGCGATAGTGCTCCGCCGTGGCAAGCATCTGTATTATCTGGCGTGGCAGACTCGATTGTGCTATCAGTGATGGCTATATTATGTTGCGGCGCCCCGCCGTGGAAAGCATCTGTTTTCGGTGGGTTGGTAATATCAACTATGCCATCAGTGGAGGCATTGAAGGCGTATAATTTCTCATTTACTGTCATTTTGTTGTAGCGCAACTGAAAACTAGGGGAGCCTGGCAGATTTTTCGCGAATTCCACTAGCTTAGATCTGGCAGTACGCGTGGAGGGGGAAAAATCTTCGGACACAGTTATACGCTTGTCTTTATAAGTTTACTGCGTGTCAAAAGTACACGTTCTTTCAGTTTGAAGATGTTGAACTTGACTGTGACATGGCGACATTTTGAGGGAGAATACTGGCCGAGGCGATGTGCACGTTCTATTGATTAATTCGATAGGTTGTCGATGATGCCCGTGAGGGTTTCTTTCACACTGTCTTCAGTTTCTTTCCAGGATTCGCGTAAGTCAGGAATGCCTCGGAAAAGCACGTTATTGCGACGCGATCTGTCCTCGAGTTCGTCGAGACGAGTTTGTAAAGAATCATGCTGCGTTGACAGGGCTTGTAGGGAATTTTGAATGTGGGTCGCTTTTACAGCAAATTAGTCTAGCGCATCTGTTTTCTCTTCCAGAGTGTCTAGCCTTTCTTGAGTGCGACCCATTTTGTTGTGTACGCTTTTTTTGCTGGCTTTTATGTCTGCGGCAAGCTCAGCCCGATTTTTTGCAGATTGAACAGAACGTGTGTGCACATCCTTAGGAAGGTTAAAAACAGCAGCCATTTGTTGGGAAGGCTCGCTCGGAAAAGACAGGTCTTCGAGCGCGGATTCTGAGCGAGTGTTGCGTCCTGGGTTTGTTTCTACATCCCCGGAACGCAGTAGCAGGAAGAGCATTGAGAAACACTCAAACAACCTCAAGAAACACTTGTGGGCACGGGAGCAATAGCAAGCACCGATTACTGCTTTCCTTAGCATAGAGGGAAAAAGGTCTATAAGACATGCTGCTGCTGCTCTCGCGCCCACTGAAGATGTTGTCAGGTTGCCGGTCGTTTAAATAGCCGGTGCGAGCGCACTACATCGTCGATGACGTTGGTGCGTGATAGGCCATGTGCAGTGGTGGTAGCTAGGAAAACCAGCCGCAGATGGTCATCAGGAAGCGCCAATCTGAAGGTATCGTCTGAAGGTGACGGCTGAAGAACCGGGCTGAATGATAGGGAGTGCGCCGATGTCGATGTGCACCGGAGCAGGAATGCCAAGAATGTCTTCGGAATGCAGAAGCGCGGTGCGTCAGACATGCTGTCAGCTGATACTGTAGAAGCTTGGGCAAGTTGGTGTGACATTGTTTTTCAGCAGCGCAGGGGTCCAAGGACGAGACAAGTGCACATGCACGGCGCTGAACTTACAACTGGTTTTTATTGAGGATTTCCACTACTTAAATACAGTGGCAAGCAATCTCAAATCAAAAAACAGATACACAAAACAGATTGGCGATAATGACAATTCCCGAGGACAGGTCTACAGTGGCCCAAAACCAGCTGCGCATATTTTTCTATTCTCATCAAGGAAACGTAGTTCTTGATCAGACAGAGCTATTGAGGCAACGCTTACGCATTCATCTTTGAATCTGTGGATTTCATGGGCTTCAATGATTTCACGAGAGATTTTTGTTCTATTATCTGACAGCACTCGGCACTGACTGAAAACAGGATAACACGGCGCTTTCTTGTTCTTTTTTCTTTCCTCTGTGCAGTCTCTGCAATGAATGCCAAGGTGACGGGACGCGGTGCCGCTCACGTTGTTGATGTGTTCCCGCAGCCGGTCGTTGAGGCAACGACCAGTTTGTCCCGTGTAGTGCTTGCCACATGAAAGCGGGAACCTGTACACAACATTGTTGCTACATGCTACAAAACATTTTTGGTGTTTCTTATCGCAGCCTACCATCCTTGCATTCCTGCTGTTTACAATATGGCAGAGTTTGGAGAGCTTATCAGGCGCGGAAAAAACAAGGTTTACATCGGCACGCGCGCCCACATAATCTGAAAAGGGTGGGCGCGCGTGGGTGGGTGGGTGGATGGATGGAATGACACGGACGGACGGACTGACGGACGGACGGATGTGCCCTTTGAAACGAGGTGTTGACAGTTGCCACCATGTTCGGCTTTTTTCTTTATTTTTGTTTAACTCTGTTGTATATTGTTATTAAGATTCGCCCCTGTCTTTAAAAACGTTTTGCTACACCTCTAACCTTATGTCACCTCCCTGCTTTTCAGCCACCAATCTTCCCATCCCTTTTTTGCTAACTTCCACTGCACTGCAGGTTTATTTACACCGTTATCTATCTCTAAACCGTAGGGCCTCAGGAAGAGTGACTGTGCCTGCATCGACATCCGGATGCATACCATCACATTTGAGTATGAGGTGTTCACTTGTTTACACAGATTTACAACACAGCACATGTGCCATCTTCTTCATTAAATTTCTTTTTGTAGCTGCGCGTTCTAAGACACCCTCACCTAGCTTCAAAGAATAGGGCACTGCCTCTTGAGTTATCATAGAACGCTTCCTTCCTGATTTGCCTTTTCCAGTACTGAAATAGTTTTACACTATGTTTCTTTTCCAATGAATTATTTCAATTTTTACCTTCCGCGTTTTTAACCTGTCGTTTAATGCTCTTTCTTTCTCCGTCTTAGTGTCCGGCATATTTACTAGGTTAGTTTCCTAGTTCTTTTCCGATATTGAGTGTCAGCGCTTTTTCTGTAAAAGCATTTAAATGCGTTAGCTCTCCACCTGTTATCGTCCAATTTCCTCAGGCGTTCTTCATTCAGTGTCTTACTCTATCTTCCTATGCTTCGAACGATGCCCAACCCATATCCCCTTGTGCTGCTGCCCCGTTTGTGGTTTTGCCGTGGGCACCTATAGTGCTAATCTTCCAACCGCTTTCTGATTTACTTCTAGTCACGACTGAACTTCTGCCCTTAAGCACAGTACCGCATTCCCGAAAGTAAGCCCCGGCACTATTACTGCTTTCTAAATACCTCTTAGTGCTTCATATTGGTTGTATCCCCATAATGTCCTGTGTTTTATTATGCTTGCATCTCTGAAAGATAAAAATAGTAATAATAATTGGTTTTGGGGGAAATGAAATGGCGCAGTATCTATCTCATATATCTTTGGACACCTGAACCGCGCCGTAATGGAAGGGATAAAGGAGGGAGTGAAAGAAGAAAGGAAGAAACAGGTGCCGTAGTGGAGGGCTCCGGAATAATTTCGACCACCTGGGGATCTTTAACGTGCACTGACACCGCACAGCACACGGGCGCCATAGCGTTTTGCCTCCATCGAAACGCAGCCACCGCGGTCGGGTTCGAACCCGGGAACTCCGGATCAATAGCCGAGTGCCCTGACCGCTGAGCGACCGCGGCGGGTATGAAAGATAACCCAGGGTTATCTTTCAGCTCCACTTGGCGGCGTCGGCGCAATGTAGTGGCTTTTCTCTATGCAGTTCCGATCAACATCAACCAGAAAATCCAGGGAACGCTTCAAGCACTTTCTTCGGGAGGCTATGTAATAATACATCGCAGTTCCCAGGCGGTAGTCTTACTGGCCCAGTCTATGACCTTGACGGCCCGCAGAGAACGAGAAAGTAAGCCAACGTACGTGGCTGACCAGACAACACTATATAACAGCCGAGGCGTGCTCAGGTTTCTTGACGAAAATAGCTTCCACGACATTCTGTAGTATATTGACTACCCCATCTCATACCACATAACAAGCTCTCGAAATCAAAGAAAAGGTCAACGTGCCGGCGCATGGTCCACTTACCCAAGGCCTAATTAGGTACACGTCCACTAGTACGGTCCTAGCCAGTCTGGAGGCTCCAGTGGCTGGTAAAAAAAATTACAGGATTGCACTTCAGTCTGGAAATGCGAAAGCATTTCCCTGTCCTCTGTTTCTGCTTGCGTTTTTTCTTTTTTATTTACCTATTATTTTGTTTTTGCCTTTACATTTATCATCTTGTGTTTTTATTTTTGTTATTTTCATCACTGCTTTTTATTTCATCAGATATATGATGCTTATGAAAGGCTTCCTAATCAAACTTTACATTTTATTTTATTTACCATAAAACTTATGAGTGACACTTCGTGAGGACAACATTCGTCCAAAAACTTCCGTCCGCAAACTTCCGTCCACGAACGCGTCTCTCCATAGAGTATCTTCTGTACATTAGAGAGAAAGCTAGTGGCTTTTCACTTCATCCTCCATCGACGCCCGAGGAATGGTGGGAAGACAGCATACTAGATTGACATCTAGATTGACTGTGCTACGGATTGCATATTTTGTTATTCAGTTTCGTTTTCGCCACTGTAGTTTTGGTGTATTGTGCTCTTTGTGGATGTGTATTGCAGCTACGCATGCAGTTCATTTGAGATCCGAAGCATCCGAAGGCGGCGTTTGGCTCGAAGTGAGCTGAGCACAGTGTCTGGTGCCTAAAGTCTGTTTGACGCCTCACTGGGAGCGATTTACGCAGCAAGCTTGTTTTTGCTCTGCGGGAATCTTTGTTACCTGTGCACTGAAGGATGAAAGAAAGGAACAAGCTTTCGTGAACTGAAAACGCGCACATTTCTCGTAGGAGTCTCGGGGACACTTTAAAAGCGCAGAGTTCTTCGACAAGTGACCAATGTTTATCGTACTCACTAAGTACTGGGTTTGATTCATTTCAAAGAATGGCAGTGGCCGCGCGTTACATGCAGGAACGACTTCCACTTCATGAATCAATTCACGCAAACACTTGCATGTTGCACTTGTCAGTATGAACGCGGCTCTTACTTGTCGTAGGAGAGGTTTGCGCTTCCTAATTGATGGTTTTCTTGGCAGAATCTGTAAGCGCAGCGCCAGGAAATGCCGAGAGCCGGCACCTAGTGCGCGCAAACTAGTTCTCATAGAAAAGCAGGGGTTCGGTCAAGTTTCTCACGGCACGAACATAGCCTATGCACGGCCATAGGGTGCGTCCCGCATTGGGTGAGGTGCGTTTTCTGATTCAGTGCAGATGATCATAGGAAAGTCGTCTGCTACGGCTACTTCCGGTTCCAAATTTCTCCCCCTTCTCGCTGACTTCACAGCAGTCACTGTGTTGATATTGCTCTTTACCAGAGGTTGGCATTTGACCTAAAAAATCTCGACCTTACCTCAGCCTCAAAAAAAAAAATTTGCTGACCTCACTCAACCTCATTAGTTGAGGTTGAGGTCTCCTGATACGCCCTCATCTCAATTTTCACCTCGCCTCACTCAACCTCACCTGAACCTCAAAGTTTGAGGTTGAGGTCGGCTACTCGATCTCACAAAACAAAAAACAAAACAAATGCGATTAATAAGTTTTTCAAGTTAAAAACAATTGTGAGAATCCTGTGAGACAGGAAAGCTAAAATGAGGGTGATGCAATTGTGATTACTAGTTATTATAGTAGCGGCACTAAACAGTCTGTAATTATTTAATAAGGCGTGTATAGATACTACTGCCGTGCACGCAATAGGAGAAGCTTATAATCTGGGATGAACTCTCGGAGAGTTTATGGCCTGCGGACAGGGGGGTCCCTTACGCGGTTACCACCAGTACGTCGGAGGGTATTTTTTTCATGACGCTTCGTTCACTAATTGTAAGCATATCAGTGTCAATATTCGGCAACTGATTCGCGTATACTTCTTCGGTTGGAAGCCTCTCGCTCATTCACGCAGTAACCGGCAATAGGCAAACACAGTCGATATACTGCTATGAAATTAAAAACATCCGAAGACAATAATTCTGCGGGGGAAAAGAATAATTGCAGGTAATAATAATGATTATCTTGATGCTCTTGGGAGGTCAAGACCCTCCCCCGTTTCCGCCACTTCCGTCCAGGTGGCGATGGTAATAGTTTCGAAATCCTGGGAATTCTCCGATCACTCGGTGATCGCGCGGCACTTTGCAGGAACGGGCTAAATTACGTCTTCGAACACGGTGCCGACTATTGAAATCGCACGGGCCAAAACAACTGGCCTAGCGTAGGCAGCGTGAATTGCTCTCTCGGTCAAGAGCACCACGGCTCTCCGCTCAAATTTCGCCACAGCGAAATCTTTTCCAGCCCCCCCGCCCGGGACAAAAATAAAAAACGCCTAAATAGTATACGGCTGTAAAGAAATTTGGGTACTATTCCGTTGACCAGTTTGAGAGAAGCTGGTTTGAGTCAATCACTTGTTTTTCTTCAAAAACTGAACTAATCAATGGTACGCCGGTCATTAGAAGTTTTTTACCCGCAAGCACCGCGCAAGCATTCTGCGCAGTCGTTTAGGGTGAATGATGGGTCCCTACAAAATAGTTCAAGGAAATATAACAGTGTGAGAAGTGCCGCGTCGTCTGCAAGGCAGGCCGCCAACCTAATTGATCCCGTACGAGAAAAGGGAAAAACAAAGAGTACGATTAGAAACTTACAAAAAGAAATCTCACGCTAAAAACAGAAGCTAACAACAGTGTGCCCAATTAAACGTCATATTAGAAGGTTTGAAACATCGGCTCGGCAGCACAGCGCCAGCACGTAATCAATTGTATTCACACATCTTCATTTTTAAAAAATAAAAGGAATCAGCTGCTATGCGCATCCTAATACATTCATTATAGTTTTGCATATTTTACCGCTATAACACCGCTATGCTCGCATGTTCGCCCCGTGCTGCGGTACTTTGGCATAATATGTGAATTTGCGTGAAGGAACAAGGAACTGGAGACCAACTAGAGGTTATTGGGAAGGGTATAAAGGCTAAATTATATCTTCATCTGCTTGCATTACAGAACGGGAATATAAAGAAGTGTAGTGTGAGATTCGAAAGGAGAACACACCGATCAAAATCTTCGATGGTGTTATACAGGTTTTTCTGGCTTCATTCTTTTTTCGAAGCAGTCTTGCTTTGGGCCTTCCGCGCTGCGACGAATTTATAGCGTGCCTGTTGGACTGAACTTATTTGTTTGCGGCATCAGACAAAGCTGCCATGAGTCAACGTGAGTTACGTGCTTTGCGCCCAACCGGGAGTTTGAGCCGACCGGCAGGCGGCTACGGCCGCTACGGCAGCGGGGCAAGGACGAGAGAGAGTGGCATGCGGTGACAGCCGCACTGCTTCCAGGAAGACCAGAAGAGTGCTTCTTCCTGCAGGCTCGGGCTGAATGGACATTACGGCGCAGCACCAAAAGCAAAGAGCGGACTGTGGCATCCGGTTGTCTAAACAGGTGAAACCGAACACCAAGCGCAACTGCATGAACACTGCGGTGGTGCGCTCCAACTCTGCTTCGGAAGCGGCACTCGTCGAAGTAATCCGCGGCAAGTGCAAAAAGTCTCGACCTCGAAATTGACGAGCTCACTCAACCTCAAACTCACGCGTGAGGTTGAGGTCTGCTTTGCTGACCTCACTCACAAAATTTCGAGCAGTCGATGACCTCACCTCAACCTCACCTCATGATGTGACGTTGAGGTCATTTTTAGGTTGAGGTCGAACTCATGAGGTTGCCCACCTCAGCTCCTTACACAATTTGTTTGCACTGCAACACCACTTATTGTATTGCATCATCGCAAGCCCAACGTGACATCGACTCTGCCATGCTTCATCATGTTTTTTCGCACGAAACGCAACCAAAATAATAAAATTGGTAGGCGGCTTTCTATGCGTATGCAGTGCGATGTGTTGAGACGGGCTGTGTGCACAACGGAATGTATGTATAGCTTGCTAGCCCACTTACAGCTCTTACATGCTGTGAGGAAAATACATCTACCGCCTGCTAAATTGCGCACGTTTCAGCCCTTCGTTGCCATCGTAGTGCGACAAAAAAAACAAATATATAATGACCAATGCGTTAATCTAGTCCAACTGACTGCCGTGCATACGCAGAGCGGGTAGCCTACTCAGGCATATAACCATGACAAAACACACCTACCTTTAGTTATTGTCAATTTCTGCACTCAGGACGCGTTCATACGCTGCACGCGCTGATCTTACGGTGCTGCTGTACAATAAGCGGTGTCGCAGCACAAATAAATGAGTGAATAAGCGATGCATGCATGTACGAGAAATTTGGAACCGGAAGTAGCTGGCAGATTTTTTGCCCATGGTTCTTTGCGTCCACGAATGAAACGTTTGTTTTTCACAATGCGAAAACGGAAGCTTCTAAAGCGTAATATTTTAAGTGCTAAAAAGTTTTTGAAAGAATATTTATTGTGAAAAGTGTGTCTCTTAAAAGCAAAAAACTATTTTCCACGGTTCGCTATATTTGGCGGCATGAAGAGAAAGCTCTCTCCAGCCATGGGCAAATTCGGTTAACGTTTGCGTTTCTGCTCACTTATTTTGCAATGTACAGTAAGCATATTTCATTTAAGGACATACGGATTTCAAACACAAAGCTTCCTTGCAACATATAATTTGCGAAAATTCTCCTTTCTGCAGACGTAGTAATATTTTAGGGACAAGCCAAGTGCGCCTTGCGGTCTTGCTGGCATTCCCATAAAGTACTCTTTAAGAAACTCGCATAGAAGCGAAGCGAGTAAATCTTTCGAAGCACCAGTCTTCTTTTTTGTTTGTTAGGTTCTTTCAGAAACTCGCATAGATGGTGGCGGCAGCCTTCCCTCTAGGTAATATTCTACGCGTCTATCCGTAGCGAGCAATGGTAGCAAAAGGCACCGTGGGGACACCAGCCCTCTAGCTCATGTAACCTAGCGCCTTATGGCCCCTAGGTGTCCCGGAAAATCCTAGGTTGCGATGTTTGCATACATTTGAGTTTTGTCACAAAGTACCTACGCATTCCGCTTCCGTTGCACGCGGGTTAATCGGGCCAACTTCAACCGGGCGACCATGTTGGCGGCGTCAGCTGTGTTTCTTCCTCTCGCTGTGCTATATGCTGTGCGGAGTGGATTAGAATTGTGCACCTAGAAAATTGTGGCACTTCTCGTCGCTTTCAGGGTAAAAAGAATAGTGTATTTGCTCAAGTGGCAAGGCAAGGCATTATGCCGCCAAAGCGCCGCAAGGTTTTCTTGTAGTCATTCTTTGATGAAGGGAGGCTACCGAGATCAAAAGAATACCGGCGATCTCATGCCGACAGAAGTGCACCAGAAGAATGCGACGACTCTCCCATGTCAGATGCACTCACCAAAGATGAACGGTACGCTCCCAGCGCCACATCACTGAATCCTTCTCCAAGTAACGACCCCGAAAATGCACCATCCGCGTCCAGTTCTTCGTTCTACTTTCCGAGTGAAGATGACTGCGAAGAATACGACTTGCTGAACAAGGAAAGTGACTATGATCCGGCCGGGTGCGCATCTTTCCCCGAATCCGATTTTTCGGCGGAGCACATGGCGACACTAGTTATGGACTTCGCTGTCAAATCTGGGCTGTCGTGGACGCAGGTAGAGAAAACCTTGCGAAGTTTGTTGGCATCCTTGCAACATTTAATTTGCGAACATTTGCATTTATGCAGTCGTAATAATATTTTAAGGCCAAGTCAAATGCGCCTTGCGGTCTTCCTGGCATTCCCATGAAGTGCTCTTTCAGAAACTCGCATAGAAGTGAAGCGAAAAAGGATTGATCTTCCCGACACGAAAAATCTAAGAATTTTGCTGGAATTTTGGAGAACACCCTCACGTTTCATTATTGTTGCCCGGACTGCATGCGTCTGCTCGGCGAGTGCGAAGGCGATCCAAAGAAGCGGAAAGATGTTCGTCTGACATGTATGCAGAGCGGGCAGAGGTATTCAGGGAGCAGTACTCTTGCTACTCAGGGCAATTTTTTTGCCAGCTAGCCAGTGTAGCAGAAGCTTTCATCGATGCTTTCATCAAAAGAAGTTGCCAGAGCCCTGATGACCTCCTTAGAAAGGATATCTCAGCCTCGCGACACTGCCCTCAAATGTGACATAACAGATGGGGAGTTCAATGGACTTAACGATGACGATGAGTTCCTATGGGTGTCCACTGTTTAGCTCCTCAAAGTATTCAATTTGACCTGTCCAGATGGTAATTAATGAGCTGCCCCCAAGTATGCGGTGCAAAAGTCTAACAATCTCAATGCTTTGGTATGGCCAGTGTCATCCTGATATGACTCTGATTATATGAGGCTGCCTGGCAACACTGGGGTAAAATGGAGCTGTGACGGCGAGACTTACTACTCAAAGGTAATATTGTTCGCTCAGTATATTTTGTTTCAGTAGTTAGGCGCTCAGGCCGCCTTACAACTAATCTTCAAGAAAGAAATTTCAGCATTATCTTCAAAGACTTTATATGCTTCATTTATTTTTGAAAACCTTTGTTTTTGCTAATTGGAGGTTAAATATGTGAAGCAGAATGCATATTTCCCTGTCCGTATTTGTTTTTCCTTGATTTACTATTTCGTTGATTTTCCCAGTTTTGGGGTCAGGCCGTTCAAAACTATTGTTCTAATGAAAACTGAACTTAAGGTGAACCAAACTAAACTACAAGTTATACCCGTCTCAGCTGGCTGCATGCCAAGTCTTGCATCCTATATGAATGTATAAGTTACTGATGATAATAAATCATAACAGATAGGTTATCATTTAGGATTTCTACTTGATAACACTGAATGCACACTTAGGGGCTGGTCCTCTCATTAGCTGTATCCTCCTACATGGCCATTGATCGAGTCCGACTCATTGCCAACTGCATCCTTAATCAGAAGTACATTTCCGCCATTAAAGACATTAAACTTGACACTTCCAGTTCAAACCAACTGGAGCCATTTGACCCTTAAACAGGAACCAACTGACTTAACTGGAACCTGCCTGAAACCAATTGGCTCTGAACTGGGCCAGTTAGCTCCCGGCTGGGAACCAGTTGACTTCACTCTGGTCAGCCAGCTGGCTTCTAACTGGAATCATTTGGATTGGAACTGGCCCAACTGAAACCAGTTTGGTTTTCATTTAGTCCAGTTAAATAAAACCAGATGGATTTTCAACTGGTCCCAGTTAAACATTTTCACCTGTGTTGCAGCCAATCCTTTTTGCTAATTGTGTTCACTTCGAAGATTTCTAATTTTTTTAAATGAATATGCTTCAACCCATTAATGTCTGCACCACGCGTCCTTATTCAGTCGCAGCCACAACGAGTGGCAGCCTACAAGAAGTGCCTTCATGGTGTACAGTTACAGTAACACTGCCTTTCAATGGCACCCTGGAGCCATTTCCTGTCCGTAAGCGAAACTACATTGGCTTATGGGACACACGACCAGAATGTTTTACAAGGTCACTTTCAGGAATAATAGCCACCGCTGAGCGTCTGTCTATTCCCATTGCAACACCGCCCATTTATGTATGTAAACTTTGCACGGCTTAGTTCGTTCCGCTAGTGTATACATTTCTAAACTAGACACGTCCTCCTACCCGCTGAAATCGTTCTGCCGTGCAGTGCCCATGCCAGCTAAATGTCCCGTCCGCGAACAGCTGTAGCACCTTACCTTGATGCGGCGACAGTCCTGCTGGTTGTGGCGACCCCCACAGCGAAAATACGACGATGTCCTGTCCTTCTCGGCTGAAGCTTTCCTCACGCCCACCGGCACAAGTCGCCGACTGTCGCTGACCGACCGCGTACTTGCTGTGCCGTCGCTACTTTGCAACTAGACTCCCTCCTGCGGTTTGCGTATCGAGGTTTTTCCCGGTATCATCTTCCTAATAAGGACATGCCTCACCGCTTGGGTAGGCTTTTATGCCCTCGTGGTGGCTCTCAAGTGCACAAGAACGGCCCCCGCTTGGAATAATGTACGACGATATCCGAAATCGCAATCTTTCATTGCCATGCACACGGCATTCACAGGAGTTGCACCACTGCAGTCCGAACGCTTGAATTCACTCGAGGCAAATAGTGAAGGGGGTAGGATTCGCTTTGGGTGCGGTGCCACCAGCATGGCCAAGGTAAATCTGAGAGAACGGCAATATCCTCGGCGCGAATGTCATACAACACACTGATCGCTTTCGTCCTTCGCCCGGGGTTGTACACATCACGATAGCATCGTCGCAGAGGAAGGTATGTTTGTCGAAAGACATGGGCCCAGAGGCAATCCCCGAATCGGTGACGTGACATCAACGCAACCGCCCATTGCTTCTACATTGCGCTCGGATGGCTCTTCCGAACTTTCACATAGCTCGGCAACTTTGGAAACATTGATCTTTACATCGTAATTCCCGTATCGCGGTAGTTTTGCAGAACTTCGTTCCATTGCGTCAGCATGTCTCTAAACACCACGTCCGACAGTTACACAGACTTTCCGAGCATTCTGCTCTCTCTGTTAACGCGAATTTCTCGCTCATCCTTTACATTTAGAGGCAAAACTGTGAGCGTTTTATCCGTGCTAAATAGAACATTAACGATGTGGCCTTTCGCGTCGTACTGCCGCCTGTCGTACAGGAGTCTTTGCACTTGCATGAATGGTATACACGAGGCGAGCGCTTTCATTCGACTGCAGAGTTCAACCGAGGGAGGTGGCCGAGAGACAGGGGCTTCCGGAACCTAGTGCCAGCAACAGCACGCCTTCTCCCAACCCTTGACAATGAATAAAGTTTCCCTCCTCCTCTCCGGTTTTGGAAAATACTCGTAAACACTGCTTACACAATTGAAAGGACCTTTGGCTTTTACCAAGGGACGTTTTACAAGCTGTACACACCTTGACCGACGGTGTCATCCTCCGGAAACACCAATGCCAAAGTGGTGGTGCAAAGCTTCCGCCCGCGCCAGGCGCCTGCCATTATCCTCTTTGGACATAGTGGGGACAGGCCGCACGTGGAGGGCGCGTCTTCACGTTACGGAAGGCGGCATCTCTCCTCTGTGCATTGGGTGTGCTGGATGTGAAGTCGGGATAGAAGGTAGCGACCCGACCCTGTCTTTGTGAGACGAGTGAATTGGTTGTTGAGGTGGGCCTCCCGAAGCTCCCTGAAAGTGTTCACCACCCCCTGCGCCATGAGGTGGCTGGTAGAGGTAGAGACCGGGAGGTCCAGCGCTTGTTTCACGATATTGCGGAGGATGACCTCGAGGGCATCCTCCTCCTGTTTCCGCAGGTAAGGAGTCGAATGCAAGATTCTACTGGTCATAAACGCGTTCGCCAGTCGCAAGGTGTCCTTGCATCGTGCTCACCGCGTTTTCTGGGAACCCGGCGGACCATGCGGCTCACCTGGTCTCCCACCTGCCGGATCTTGGCGATTTTTGTGTCGGAGCGCCGCCGGTTGTGTATGAAGAGATGACTCTTGATTTCCTTAGATGCGTGAACGGGACCGCTTTGCAAGGAGAGATCGGTTCGAGCCGAGCACGTGTGCGAGGGGCGCAGATCCACGAATTCCGATTTCTGCGGGGAGCATTGCAGATCACATGCGCGTGCATAGCTGTCCACTATGCTGGCGGCTGTTTGCATGCTCGTATCCATGTCCCCCAGGCGTCCTTGCGTAGCTCAGAAGGTGATGTCGTCGGCGTGCAACGCGTGCTGCACCCCTTCAACCGCACCCAGAGGGTAGGTAGGCGCATCTAGTCAATGTTCAATAGCAGAGGGGACAGCAGCGCGCCTTGTGGAGCCCCCTCGTGCCGAGCAGGAACGGTCTGTGCTCTTGGCCCTGTATTAGGATGTAGGACAGTCTGTCCGTCAGCAATTGTTTGACGTAATTGAAGGTACTGGTGCCGCAGTGAGTTTTACTTAAGTGTGTGAGTATGACCTCGGGAGTCACGTTGTCGAATGCTCCTTTCAAGTCGAGTTTCCTGCTGTTCACGCCTTTTGACGCAACAAGGAATCCGGAATGCTCTTCGTCCGAACCGGCTGACACTTCGAGCAACACCGAGATGGTGGTGTCCGAGCAGCCGTTCGTGTTGAACGCAATAGAGACAGTTGCATTCGAACAGACGTGTGGTGCTAGGAAGAACCATGATGTATTCGCACTGAACGTGCTTCTTTCCTGATTGCATAAGCAATGCTGGGACGTCAAAGCCATGAGCTTGTTGGTTATTTGGGACAGAACACTTGTTGCCTCCTTTACTAAACAATAGTGTGTTAGTCTACATCTCTTTTTGGACGTCTTCTAGCGGATGACTGTAGGCTGAATTTTCAATAGAGACCCAGAATCAAGGGGACATTTACTCGCCCACTTAAAATTAGCAGACCGATTAGCGTGACTAAGCGCGACGGCGAAGCACTCCATGCGTGCATGGGAATTTAATCTTCGTTCATATAGGATATGTCACATGACTTTATCTGCGCCTGCAAGGCGATTATTGATTAAGGTGAAGGTCATGTCAATGAGAAGAAGACGAAGACCTAGTGGGTGGCTACGTGTCTGCTTCTAGGTCTGTGTTTTCGCTCTTCGCTGTCTTATCGCGTGTGGCGTGGGTCGGACAGTGCCCTCCGTGAGACCGAATGCTGACGACGCCCCTGCGGAGAAATTCCCGGCAAGGTGGGCGCATTCTCAAGTGCGAAAACCCAACCGGGACCCTCAGGGGCAAGCTAGGCTTAGCTCGGCGCTGCCGAGCGAGGCCGCGCTACGCGTCTGCATGGATTCTGCGTTGTCGACGACGGCTACGCGGATGCCCGCTGTGTTGCCACCTGACGCAGCCTCCACGTCCACGCAATCGTCAGCGCCTCTGGGCCTCCAGCCTGCGCCGTCTTCCGATGCTACGACTTTGGCCTGTGACATGGACTGCTCTACCGCCTCCGTGCCCGTGGCACTCCCTCAAGAAACTGTGCCCGTCGCGCCAGTTCAGTATTCCCACCAAGGGCCGTCACCAGCGTCTGAGCCTCCTCCACAGATGCCTCCCGTGAGTCAACGCTCTCTTCCGCCTGCTGCGAACTCGTTCCGCGTTACCATCAAGCCTACATTGCGCTTTGATATGACTGCCATCCCTGCCCGGAATGTTCAAGCCACAATTGACCATGCCCTTGGCTCTTCCAACTACTGCGGGTTTGTCGTCCATCGCCCATCGAACACCATCACGGTAAACTTGTCATCCTTGATGGACGCCCAGAAACTTTGCGCAGTTACGCGGATCCCCCTGGATGACAGCAAGCATGTCCCGGTGCAAATATATTTTGCATCTGGTCCTGACACACTCCGCTGCATGGTTTATCATGTCGACAGCACAAGCCCTCCCGAGGAGGTGCGCGCAAATATTCGCTGCTCAACTCATGTTGTACTGCAAGCAAGGCCTATGGGTCGCCGGGGCTAATACCGGCTCATCCTGCAAGGCCCGTTGACTCTCCCGAAGTACCTTACCTACTACGGTGCGATCGTCAAACCACAGCCCTTCCGACCTCTTCGTATTTTTTGCTATCACTGCCACAAAGAAGGACATATGCAAAATACTTGCCCTAATCCAGCAGCTGTGGCCGACATGAATGAACCAACAGCTCATTGTGCCCTGTGCAAATCGCCGGACCATGACATTCGCTCCCCCGCTTGTCCAAAGAAGAAGCAAGTGAAGAAGTTTCACAAGTCGCCTGCAAAAATGGATGTTCCTACAATTAATCGCTTTGCAGCTCTCGCATGTGACGACAACGACTTCCCTGAACTTCCTTTATCTGAGCCTGCTGTTCACCATACGTCTCCTCGCCAGCGTACATATTCACAAGCGGCTCACCTTCCCGGATCAAATGGTACGCCAAAACGTCCAGTGCATCCATCACATGTGGATACCACAGATGAAGACACAGCTTTAGACAATGCAATCGCGGAGGCTTGCCGCCGACTAGACGAACTCACCCAGCGCCAGGAACAGCGTCGTTCTCAATCCTCTCGAAGAATTCTCATAACTCGGGAGCAATCATCAGAGAAATCACCTAGGGTAAGCACTGGCCCACAATCAGGTGCCGACCACCTCTTAGCCGTGACTACCCCGACAGTGGATAAGATATTAGCGCTGATGAAGCAGGTGACATCGCTCATCGTGGAAGCTCTTCGGCCTCGTCATGGATAGCGCATCATCATCGTTGGTGGTGCATTAGAACTGTCGAGGATTCGCTAATAAGGCCTCTGAAGTGAACATCCGCCTTCGCGACGGAAAGCTGAGGGCATGGGCGTTCCTACTGCAAGAGCATAATGCACTCCCACGCCTTTCAGGTTTCTGCGCATACCATTCACCATCTATCCCTGATCGCCGTTGCACCGCCTCCTCCCTCAGCCCAGGTAAATCGGCAATTTATATTCACAGTTCAGTTCCGCACACACCGCTCGACCTTTCACAGTGGTGCAACACACGTCAAAAGGTTGTCGCCCTTCTCGTAAAACCTGCACGCACACCCCTTATTCTAGTTTCTTTTTATAGTCGTCCTGGCTCCGCATCTCCCAATCTGGGATGGTTCGTTTTCTACGTTCTACCAACTCGGGTATCCCTATTCTAGTTGGTGGTGACTTCAACGGCGCACACACTGCGTGGGGTTACCCATCGGATTCCTCAAGGGGTTCACACATCCAAGGGAGCTTTTCGGATCATTCCTTTCAACTTTTAAACCACCCGAATACTTCTACCCGCCCACGAGGTGGCCCGTATTCACCTGATTTGACTTGGTGGTTAGGCCCCGGTAACCCTCGTTGGGCTGTTGATTCTGATACTTGGGGTAGCAATCACAGCCCTATTTTTACCTCCCTCACGCCTACGCGTCTACGAAAAATACGCCGCACTGTACGAATAACATCTTGGGACTCTGTACGCGCAGACAATCATTTATCTACATTCAACCCCTCTTCAGCATTGTCTACTCTATCTGCTGTTCTCGCTACTCACACTATTACCACTACTGTAAATGAAGACGACCCAAACCCGGACATACATCTCTTGAATCTGTGGGCTCTTCGTCGCCAGGCGGATCTTTACGCTACTCGTCACGCCGATGACCCTTCGGCTCTTCCTGCTCTTCACCGCGCTACCGCACGGGCGCGGCACTATGCAAAGCGGCTAGGCAAGCAACGCTGGGCTGCATGGTGTGCCCGCCTGTCCTCTACGCAGGGCAATCGACATCTTTGGAGAGTGTTTCACGCCATGGAGCGCCCTTCTCAGGTTGCAGATTACACAGAGAGCATTCGCCTCGTGCTCAATGTGGATGAGGACACATTGGCGCAACAAGCGGCCCGTCAATTTTTTCCAAACCATGACTGCGCCGCTACGTCTCCACCTGACTTATCGGTAACAGAGCCCCCCGATGGGATTACTTCTGACCTCACCATGGCAGACCTGCTGGCCTCCATTGACAGTTTAAAAACTACTACTACTCCCGGACACGACGGCATACCTAACTCCTTATTCCGTAACTTGGAAGGGAGGGCTTTGGAAACCCTACTTGATACTTTTAACGAAGTGTGGCTTTCTGGCGTCATGCCGGGAGACTGGAAGCATTCTATTGTGGTTCCAATACCCAAGTCAGGTCAGCCTCCAGTATCTCTCTCGGCTCGTCGTCCAGTTTCCCTTCCCCCTACCATCTGCAAGCTTTAATAAAACATTCTAGCCGCACGCTTATCATGGTGGCTGGAATCCCATGATTGTTACCCAGATTCCCAAATGGTTTCCGCCCACTAATTGGAACGGAGGACGGCCTTGCTACTTTGGCTGCTGACGTGCTTGACCACTCTCCACAGAGTCACATTGTACGAACCGTAATCGCTACAGACATAACAAAGGCATATGATAACATCCTTCACTCTGCCATTCTTGCCTCCCTTCAAACTCTTGGTCTCCCTCACCGGTTCCTCCTCTCCATTCACGCCTTTTTAGCAAATCGAACCTTCAGCCTGCGTGTCCACGGAAAGCCCTTTGGTAATTTCACTTCCAATAGAGGAGTGCCGCAGGGCTCCGTTCTCGCCCCCACATTATTTAATGTGGCTTTAATTCCTCTTGTTCGAGCCCTAGAGACCATCCCTTCTATCCGCGTGCTTGCATATGCCGATGATATCACCTTGTGGTGCGGTCATTCCAGATGCGTCTATTCATCAGTCGGTCCTTCAACACGCGCTGGATGTATTGACATCTCGCCTCCCACCTCTGGGTCTAACACTCTCTCCTACTAAATCATGTTTCATTCGAATTGGAAATAAAGCCGCCTTACGGAAAGCTCCCCCTTTAAATTTTACGGCACATAATTCTCTGATTCCTCAGGTAGAAACTGTTCGTATTCTTGGTATTCTCCTCCATACATCTGGGACTGGCACCCCGTATCTGACAGCCACCCGTAAATCGGCTCACGCTACTCTAGGTCTGATTCGTCGCATAGCTGTGCGCTCTGGTGGCGCACGTGCTCATACGGACCACCAGCTTGTGCGCTCTATCCTTCAGCCACGGATAGTATATCAGGCTCAATTTCAACGTCTCACCCGCAGACAGTGGGACTCCCTCGAAGCTATCAATCGTGAGGCTATGCGCGTCATAACATATCTGCCTCGTTTAACACCCATACCTGTGCTACAGGAGTTCGCCCAACTTAATACACCCAATGAACTCATCGACCAACGGGTGGCAAATAGAGCTCGAAAACGGTCTCTGAAACTTCATCGTTTAAAGACACTTCCACCGTGGTCCTATTGCCAGCTCACTGACAATCGCCCCACTGTTTCCCCGTCGGTATCAGCAGCGTATCTGCCTGAAGGGTGCATATTATACTCGGATGCATCTCATTCTGCAGAGAGGGGAGTTACTGCTGTGTATAGTCCATCTCATCCACATCTTATCTCTCGCGCGACGTATACTGCGGATACGTGCACTCCCCTGGCATTGGAACTTCAAGCCATTTACAATGCCATTGCTTCCCTTCCGCTCGTTCCAACATTCAATACAGTTCATATTTACACCGACTCCCGCGCCGCCCTTAAACAGCCTAAAGCTGTTCGACGAACGTTCCAGATTTCACAATCTATTCATGTGCTCTGCGCAAAGTATCCATGTCCTGTGCGCATACACTGGATTCGCGGCCATGCCCAGGATCCACATAACATTCAAGTGGATGCTATGACTCATCTTCATACATTAGACGATCCGCCACCTTCCCCTCTTCCCCCAGATCCGTTCCTGTCCCACGTTTCCAATTCCGACGTTCTGCGCCAGCGAACACGCGCTCTAATTCCTCCGTGTTCGCACCCTCTCCCCCGTAGTCTTACTCGGCAGGAGGAGGTATCCGTGCGCCGGATTCGGGCAGGGGCGGCTCTGATACCATTTGTCCGTCATCGGTGGCGTGCCAAAGATCTGCCACTACCTGACAGGTGCCCTCACTGTGGCGCTGCACCGGACATATGTGATGTGCGGCACTTGTTGTGGACGTGCCCAGCGACGGCTGCTATCAGAAAACGGCTCCTCAGGGAGGTGGGCCTGCGGTGGAACCGCGAAAGTGACTTCGTGAAGTGGACAATGGACAACCGTTTCATTAACAACCTCTGCGACTACCTCAGCGCAACGGTTCTTCACTCCTTCTTTTAACTTTCAATCCCGTGCATTCCTTCCCCCCCCCCTTTCCTTTTTAAACTTATGCCTCATGGCACACTTCTCGAATAAAAAAAAAGTAATGTAAGGACACGTCAGAACATGCCAAAAGATGCCACTGTCACGGTCACCTTAATTTCATCTCAAGGTGGTGTGAAGCTCAAAGGTTGTCATGTTTATGTCTTGGCATCGTCTAACAGTGGTATGGCATAGTAAAGTGTGATACGACATGGCGTTGAGGTGTGGAGGCAAATAGATATGGGTGTAAGAACTTTGTGCACGTGCGAAACCCTAGCCTATCGCGCAGGCATGCCGTTCTGAAAAAAATACAGCACCGCCCGAGAGGTCTTAATAGGTAGCGATTGCTGGTGTCGCCAACAGAGGTTCCATCGTCATCAGCGCGCTGGAATCTACAGCATTCCCACTCAATTTAATCCAAACGCCACAATATTTAATATGAGTGCCATTCAATTTAATCCAGGTTCCACAGAAATTAATCGAAGTGCCAAAGAAGTTAATCCAAACGGCCGCGAATTTAATCCCATGCATTCTCACACTAGACCGCTCAAACCTAAAACGTGATCTACAAATCTCAGACGCGTTATCGATGAGTTACCTTTATCGCCCAACAAGCAACACTTCGTCAGTAACAACTCATCGATAACGCGTCCAGGATTTGTAGGCCGCGTTTTAAGTTTGAGCGGTCTAGTGTGAGAATGAATGGGATTAAATTCGCGGCCGTTTGGATTAACTTCTTTGGCACTACGATTAATTTCTGTGGAACCTGGATTAAATTGAATAGCACTCAGATTAAATATTCTGGCGTTTGGATTAAATTGAGTGGGAAATACTGTAGACGGTACAGCTCAGGACATATGCGCTTGTCTTTAAGCACTAATAGGGAGGCAGCACTGAGAACATGCTGAATCCTTTTATAACACCTACACCTAGTGCAAGCAGGGCTGTCAGTCATGCAGTTAAAAAAGGAGTGATCACTACGCCAAGTAACTCACGACACAGCAAAGTGTCTTATGTAGGAGTTTGGCTTGGTGAAAGCTGGAGCTGCACCTCTGGTTCCCGCATAGTGATTTCCTGCGATGCGGAAACCCTCGTACCCATTGGTAGGCTATGTTTTCTCCTTTATTGATCACCGGCTGCTGAAGCTCTCAGATTACTCTGACCAATTCTTCGTGTGATCCACTGGTAAGGTTTCGCATGTATTGTACATTTATTAAGGCTTGTACTCCCGCTTTCTATTTGGAGGAAATAGGTCAATGCTGAGAGCTTTCTTGATTGAAAGGGCACAGAACCTTCTTAGAACAAGGTTTTATTGAACACATCCTTCAAGCTCGGAGCTGGAGCCCCTTTAGAGATCCGATACGATGGTTTTAGCTTGATTTGGTTTACCACAGATCCCGAACAAACGCTGAGCCGTCAATGTAGATCTGCAACCGGCGTCCAGTACTCTAATGGTGGTATTCCAAAGGGACCTGTTTTAATACTCAAAACTTCGAATGTCTTTATTCTTTGATTCCGACATGAAAAGAAGCATGATGCACGCTCCATTGTGTGGCGGGCGTCCTTTATGCAGATATAAACTGTGATGGCATGGTGAGGGAAGTTTGGAGATCTAGTATTCTTACGACGCTGGGTGCGCTGCCCTTGGTGGGACGGTAGGACTAGACTAAGCCGCATGTTAAGAAATGCGGAAGAGGAAAAAACAACTAAGAAAGGTATCTACTCAAGTGTCAGTCTATCTAGGCTTTGGGCCATGGCGCATCGGACGAGGTTGGTCTGCGATGGGTCGAAATGATGTAGCGTGGAGCCTGCATGGAGACTCGCTCGCAGGAAGGACGACTGCGTTCAGGGCGTGTGTTGGCTGCTCAGACTACCGCAAGTGCTCCGGCCCGTGCCACTGCCCGCTTCGCCTTCTTTATTCCGTCACAATATGGTCTGGCCGCACTCATTGCGCTGTTTATAGCTGAAAGAAATAATAAAGGGCTACGTGCTCTCATGGACGTAAGTTGTGAAGTTTCAGGGCAATCTCCCCAGACGTGTAGTCTCGGTGCGACGGGAATGAACCGGACGAGGCTGCCTGCTTTACGATAAGAAAACTACACGGCAGTCCTGAACAGAAAAGAGAATCGATACAAACACAGAGAGAGAATACCTGCAAAAACTGCAGGATCTTACAGGAGTTCACTGTTTTCATACGTGCACGATACGGATGTAATTTGCAGCGCTCCTCTCCCGGTGCGTTCTGCAGCCCCTGACGTTCCTTTTCACGTTCTTCATCTGCAGTCTCACGTGGCGGCGGCTTCCCTCCCAGAGCATACCGTCACTCAAACTGTCTGACATTGTGATGTCGACTTTCAAACATGGGGCTAAAATGTCCTGAACGTAGGCCAACCTCTGACTCCGTGAAATTTTGGGGGACACGTGAACTCCCTTTCGGGAGCGTGCTAACGAGGTACCAGCTTACCGAATAGGCCTCAGTGCTTTTGTTTCAAAATGTCGCAGCTGTTAAGCTTGTTTTCTTGGGTTTCGTGCACTATTTTCACCGTGCCCCTCAATTGCAAGATGGCACGGCAAGCTTAAAGGTATTAATTTTTGAGGATGATGTATTGTCCTGTGGACGTCTTCTTCTGATCCTCAGTAAGTCCTCAGATATTCCTGTTGTCTGGCCACAGTATGTCCTCAGGATATCCTCAAATTCCTCTCAAGGAACTTCTTAGTATATTTTCAGGACGTTCGATGACAATTTACCCATTGAATGTGGGACATTATAATGCTTAATTACTATGGTGAGTGTGCACACAGGCTGTGAAACAGCTTTCTTTTTGATCCATTTGTCCTAGATTCTAGCAAACAAATTATGCAAAACTTTCGCCATGCTCAAGACTGGTTCATTTGTCACATTTCTTGGTACATACACGTTGTGCAATATTTTCATACAGCGACGACTGCAACTCTTTCAGGAGTTGAACTCTGCCACCTTAGTGCAAAAGCTACTTGGACTAATGGCCTCAAAAATCTAAAGAATCTAACCCCATCAGAAGCATGCAGCACACAAGAGCAGGTTCAAAAACCAAAGGGACAGCGAGGAGAACACTATCAATTTTTTTTTTTAGAAAAATCTCATAGTTCGGCATTTTATGGCTTTGTTGCTGCTTGTCCGGGAGCGAACGATGCATTTATTTCAAAGAAATTTGAATTCGAAGTTGAAAAAGTTTTTCCCTCCGCTCCGATTCAAACTCGAGAACTCTTATGACGTCACGGCGAACTCTTATGACGCCATAGGACGGAGTGACGTGAAACGTGATGTAAACGAAGACTCCGTGATTTCTGGCGGCTAGCGGCGCGGTCTCGCAGCTGCCGAAATGAAAGCTACCGCCGCCGCAAGTTGAAGGCATCTATCGGGGGTCGCTACCGTCGCTTCGTTTACGTTTGCACCGGCGTCTTGACAGCGTTACGATGGATCCCCTTCCAGAACCAGACGACAAAGTTCTCGCAAAAACTCCGGCCTGCATTTCAGCGACCTCTGCCTCACAGAGCGTGCGATGCTTTCGAGGGAGCATGGTTAGGTTAGGCGCCGGCGGGTCGTTTCCTTCTTCCGCAGTGAGCAGCCGTTGCAAATTAAATATCATAACTCCAGTGCGGGGAGTCGCGAGGGGCCAGAACAAGGTCGTCGCTTCGCGCCCATCGGAGGCTGGCCGGGGCTTTGGGCCTAACGGATTGTGATTCATTGAACGGCGCGGTTGCACGGTGAAGCAGGCGGCGTCGAGGTCTCCCACGGTTGCAAGGGCCAGGTTATTTATTTATTTTTTTGCCACAAAAAAAATGAATGGGTGCACAAGGGCGCTCGCGTTTAAAGTAGGTGGCTAGAAACTAAAGCCGACGCACGACGCTTCAACGGCTTCCGCTGGATCGGGCTCTCTCGTCCAGTTGCGTGTACCATCAGATGTGTACTGTGAATGGATTAAATTAGCCGAGAGCTCGAAAAGAACAGCTCCGCCCAACTGCCGCAGCTATTGAATTACGCCACAACGCGCACCTCGCCGCGGAGCCGAATCGGTCTGGCCGGACCGGCGGCTGCTGGCGCACTCGCCGCGAAATGGAGATATGCTCCAAGTCTCCGCCAGCGTGGTCGAGTGAGCCGAAGCCGCCGAACGTGTCAGCGGTCAAGCGCAGTTGGAGTATAGAGGGTCTCGCTTTGGCCGACGTGACGTCCCCGTGCAGCGCGCGCGCGCGCGTTACGCCGGAGTATAAGCGCGCCTTAACAGAGCATGCGCTTAACCGCTAAGCAACGTATTCGGTTGCGGCACCTATGGAAGCGACTGAAGTCCCCCGCCCACTCACTGAATTAAAAAAGAAAAAGCCCTGTGCCGAGGCTCGGAATCGAACTATGGCCTTTGACGTTTGAGGCAGAGACGCTACCAGTCCGCCACGACAGCTCACGGTGCAACTAGCAATAAAGGCGCATCTAATGAATGCACTCTTCCGATGCAGAAGTCTCCGCGCTTTCGCTACGTATATCCTGGCCTAACAGAGCTAGGCTATCAGCCATTTTTCTTAACTGTCTTGTACCTTGTCTCCCGTCCCTAATAAGCGATTCCCGTTAAATAGTTTGAAGTTGACTGGCACAGCAGGGAATGTTTCACCGGGTGAGCGTGCGAAGACACAAGTGCTTTTTATACTGCGAACTGACTTGTACGATCACCGAACATCGTGCCATCATAGTTTTTCATCGATCATGGCGATCATCTGACCAGCCTTAACAGGCTCCTTCAAAAGTTAACTAGCACTTGAAGCGGCAATTAGAGTTCCTCTGCCGTTTGGCGCTTGTAAATCGAGGCTCGTCAAAAACAAAACTACGGGGCACGCAAAGCTCAGAGACGCGAAGCGCCATTACAAATCGAAACTCTCGCGGCCGCCTGTGGCACCCGCGGCCAAGCATCGGTTTTCTTTGCTTCCAACATTGAGGTTGCCTTTTGTCTATCTTCCTTGTGTGATAAAAGTGCACTATCAGTTTTAAAACAAAACTTACTTCAATATTGAACCGCGCAACCTTCCTTTGTCAGCCTCAGAGATTCGCGGCTCATCTAGGAAGGAAAATTCCTCCAAAGTGGCGCCTCTTGTCCTATGACGTAATCACGCTTGTACTTGCGAGATTGGCCTGTGGCGGCGATCGCATCATGCACGGCTCAACTAAGTAAGTACCGTTGTCAAACTTCATACGATACAAAAGTTACCATAACCCGCAAGCTCCGTGTGCACTTTCAGCACAAATGAGCCAGCGGTTAAGGGGGGGGGGGGAATTTTTGAAAGTCTTTACGATAAAACATCCAATACTGTATTGAAAACTTAGAGGCAGTTATTTTTCAGAGCTATTCCATTTTGTATAATTTTTATAGCAAGCCTGTGTCCGGAGATGTGCACGTCTGAAATTTCGTCCCATTTCATCTAATTACGCATTCGAGACAAGTGCTCTCGGCGTGAAGCACCTCCCTCGTGTGACGCAGCTGTTGCGCATAGCACTCCGCCTTGCAAGATTGTGCAGCGAGCGGCGACGCGGATGACTTTTCGTTCTGTGCCAGCGGTTTCCTTCTTGGTGGTCAAAACCGCTGATCACTGTTCGGTCGACGAGAAGGGAGAGCTATTTCTTCAAGCGATTGCTTCGATAGCCGGCAGAAAGACGAAGTGCCGGTACCCGGCTCCAGGGGCGGAATTACGGATAGCCCTCAATCGAAACAGTCTCAAAAACAGTCTCAATTGCCCCTCTCCTACTGGTCGTCCGTCAGCGGCGGCCATTTTGATTTTGTGCGTCACTGGCTGACGTCGTAAACGTCCCAGAAGTGTTCACGTTGTTCACCTAATTATGCGAGGAGATTGAGACGATTTCTTGAGACTGGAAAAAGTAGTCTCAAAGCGTTTGAGACAGAAAATGGCGGCTGTGTACATCGCCGTATACGCGGGTGACCGCGGGAGCAACGGTGTAGGAGAATGCATGAAGACGACTTTGACACCCGGGACGAGTTATTTCGACGCTACGACTTAGAAAGAAGACTGCGCAGTCGCTGTACGACGAACTCGGCGTTGAACTGGGAGGTGTGCGGGTGAGTGCGCTCTCAGTGGAGCGGCAGGTGCTGTGCGCGCTGCGCTTCTTCGCCTCCGGTGGGTTTCAAGGCGCCGTTGGAAATGAAGAAAACGTCGCCGCAGCCCAACCGACTGTGAACAAGTGCTTGCGGCGGATGGCGGAGACCAATGTCAACGTTGGGTCGCAGAAGGGTTGTGTCGCTTTCCGAGGAGACGCGAAGAGAAGGCGGCGGCGAAGGAGGGCTTCCTTTGCCTAAACTTTCGCCGCGGCACCATCCCCGGCGTCTTCGGGTGTGTAAATTGCACACTCATCGCCAACAAGGAGTCTGGGGGAAGTGCTGCGAACAAGCCGCAAGGAGTTCTACGCTGCGAACATGGTGGTGAGTATACCTAGGCCAATGTTTTTGACCGCATGAGTTCAGCTGTAAGTGCGGTCCTCGGCAGCGAGAGTAAGTTCGTGCTGTGAGTGTTTTTTCTCAGATCTGTGGCACGAACATGCGCATTGTGGCCGTGGACACGCGCTGACCCGCATCCTTCCACGATGGGTTCGTCTGGCGGCACTCCGAGGTGGAAGAAGGCCTGCTGGATGACGGTGAGTTTTTTCTGGGTAAGCATTAAAAGAGCTGTGTCAACCGCCGGGCGACCTCAGTCTCATGAATTGAGCTGCAGCACTATGCATTTGCCCGGATCTGCTAAAGCCACAAGAATGAGTCTGGCTAGTTGCACAAAGGCAGACAAGTTATGTATGATACAGTGTATTGTCACCCTTTTTGTTAAATATAAGTGGAGCAGAAACACAGGACACATATTTCATTGTTGAAATACATAGCATTTTCTGTCGAAGAAACCACGGCAAAAAGCACCTGAGAGCCCTCGTGTTGTGCAGGTAATCATAGCGCATCATTTATATCAATATGATGGTGAAAGACTGACCTTACAGCAGTGCTGACTTATACATCTCAATCCTGCGTGTCTGTACTCTCTAGAATGTCATATTCAGCAAAGCCTGAAAGTGGGCTACTTGGAATGAGTCTTCCATTGTATAGAAGAGCGTCCTGTAAGGCTGTTGAGATAACCGAGAAAGGACATTCTTAACTGCGTCATTTTTTGTAATGCAGGTGACTCTGTCTACCCGCTGGAGACATGGCTGCTTGCACCAGTTGCGTGGCATCACAGACCCGACTCAGCAGAAGGGTGTAGAACACGCCACATGCTTTCACGCAATTTGTGACTGAACGCTGCATCAGTGCGCTGAAGAGCTGTTTGCGGTGCTATTAAAGGCATCGGTTGCACCACTGCCAGTGGGAGTGGACAGTGTGCATAATCACTGCGTGTGCTGCACTTCACATCCTCAGCTTGGATGCGCCCATGTCAGCAGAGGGTACAGGCGACACTGCCACTGACCCAGATAACAATGGGCTACCTATAAATGGTGGCTATATCGTAGAGACAGGATCCCTCCTCACCTACTTCCTGGGAAGAGAAATGCGCTACTGTATTTTCAGCCTCTGTAGGACGACCCGTCTCCAGAAGCAGGCGTACCTAGGGATGGTGCAGCGACAGTTGCGATGGAAAATCTAGCGTCCAGAGACGACCCACCATGCTGGCGTGGAGAGTCATATCAGCCACTGTTCCCCTGTTGCCACAGTCATTGCCGTGTGTCAGTGCACAACACACATCTGCAAGTGTGTGAGCAACTGTGTGATGTGGTTGTGCATTTGGACAACTAGTGTGCAGGCAGAAGCCTGCAGTGACAAACAAGTGCCCCCACCGGCTGCCACTTCATTGACAGTGTGTTTGCCAGTATACCTCCCAGTCCCTCAGCAGCGTGTTGCACAGTGGAAGAGGTGTTGAAACAGCTCGCCCAATATGTGAAAAGCATCATTTTGCACTCTCTTTGCCAATGCTTATGTCAGCCCCCCTGCCCCTTCTCTGCTATCTCCTTCCAGCTTGGTGGAGTGCCTGTGGTCACTACCCGTGTGACGAACATGCATGAACCAAAAGTGTAGTGCTGGAATAAGGCAAGAGATATTTTTGACGCTTGTTCGAATCAAAAAGCAACGCCAAAGCTGTTTTTTAGTTTTTGTACACTCATACATTCAGTAAGTGCATTTATTTTTTTGGGCTCAGCATTTGACAGGAGTGTTTCTATTGCAGAAAAGGCAGTGTACATGCACGCATTTTTTACTTTCATGTACAATTACCATATGACATTTCCAAGCGCAGTTAAGAAATCTTTTTTTTTAATTTGAGTTCAAAGTGCCTGTTTTCTTTCAAACAGAGGCTCCTTGCACATAAATGCTGCATGGTACAGTGTAAATAATGCATTTTCAGGACGAGAAAACATTTGGCACATATAAAATGTGTAAATACCAAATCTAAGCTTTTAGCTTGATGGTGTGTGACTGGGATTTCGCTCTGTGCTAAAAGCTGTACCTACTGCAAGGAGACCGCTGTACAACAATGCATAACAAATATTGTAAGTTGCAGTGGCTGTAATGAGTGCTGAATGACTAGAACGCCTTCACTGATAGACAGAAATGTGTAAACATCCCCGACACATCATCAAGGAGATGGTGTGTGAGTATAGAGGTTATTCTGCAATAACAAAACATGCAACACCGTTTACTGAAAATGCTCTACAGCTCTAAGAATATACAGGCAGCTCCATTATGTGAAATTTTGAGCACTCGATGATTTCCCCATAACTGACACCTAGCTTGGTTTGCAATAACACAAGGCTATGAAGTCTTGTCCATGACGACACCGGACGGTAACAATGCCAAGTGGTCAGATAAGCTCCTTATGTTATCGCATAATATTTGCGACAAGTGTAACTGTTTTCATTGTACATTTCGTCTAGGTATTTATTATCTTAGTCATTTTGAAATGGTTGTTCCCTTTCCTACTGGAGCGGCCTACATACAGGGCGCCTCAGATAAGACGGACCATAATTGAAACAAAAAAACTAAGTGTTCTTACGAGCTGAAAGGAAGTGGATGTTGTGAGAAACTATGTAAAGTATTTAATGCCGTTCAAACACTGCCTTCAAAAAACCCATCTATACCAACATCACTCCACCTGCTGTGCAAAATACAATAACATACCGCAGTTACGATGTCACGCTCACCGCTGATGTTCTTCCAGGTGCTGCTGCTATCATTCTTGGGCCAGCTGTCTCCTGTAACGCCGGCACCGCTATGGCTGGATATACCACAATTCCCTTGGTGTCCTGATGCCGCAAAGAATTGTGCGACCGGATCCTCAGCCGAGTACACCGCATCACCGTATCCACCACTGCCAGTTCTGGACGCTGCGGTGTACGCAGTCCGGCAACACGGAACAGCGTCAGCTGACCCAGCCGCACAAAAGCGCCCACCTTTCACCGACGCACCGGGCCACGGCACCGCAGTTACGATGTCACGCTCACCGCTGATGTTCTTCCAGGTTTGTCCGTACGAAACTTCCTGTTACCGAAATGATGATGTTTGCCTTTTCGCGGTGTCGTGGCCACCCAATTCTTTCAAAAGTGTTCGTGCTGCTTTGATGTACCTTTGGCGCGTCCTACTGCTCGGTGGCGATGTTGAGTCCAACCCTGGGCCCATGACTAAGGCACAAGAGGAAAAGCTAGACAATGTTGCTCTTGCGGTCCAGCGGCTGGAAACTAGCCATACAACAGTTCTGGAATCATTGAATAAGATCCTTAACATTCATATCAGCCTAAAGAATGACTTGGATGCACTAACAAAGCGTGTCGTTGAACTGGAATCTAAAATAGAATTGGCGCCAGCTGCTCAGTCCCAGTTCAGCCCGAATTTAGAATTCTCTAAAATGCAAGACAAAATTGACGATTTAGAAAACCGGTCTAGACGGTCGAATGTTCTTTTTTATGGCATCCAAGATACAGACGATGAAACCTGGGATACTTCGGAGCAGCTCGTGAATGAATTTTGCTCCACCAAACTTGATGTCTTATCAACCTCGATTGTGAGAGCGCATCGTCTGGGCCGTTTTTCGCCAAGTAAGAAGAGACCAATCATTGCAAAATTCTACAATGATAAAGATGTTGAATCTTTACTAAGCAACGGTTCAAAGCTCAAGGGTACAGATTTCAGCATCTCTCGCGATTATTCTGAGGCCGTCCGACAAAAGCGCCGTCATCTCTGGCAGTACGCCAAATCCGTGAAAAAGGAAGGCGACCGCATTCGTCTCGCATTTAATAAGCTTCACATTAATAACGATGCCTATGTATGGGACACTAAGGCTGATCGCGTGGTATGTGTTTCTCAGCACCCCTCGCAAGAAGACTGACGTTCTTCTGTCACTTACTCAAATCAGATCCCAGCTTTCCTTTTTTCTCAAAGTTCGTCATGTAATACCCCCAAAACCATTTCTTTCCTTTACACTAACATCAGAAGTGTTTTATCGAAAGATGTCTCAATATCTTCGCTAATCGACTCGTGCTCCGCATCATTAGTTGCGCTAACCGAAACATGGCTCAGTGATGTTATTCCTGATGATTCAATTTTTGTAAGCCAGACACATTTTAACATCTTTCGCTGCGACAGACCGTACCGGAGAGGAGGTGGTGTACTCTTGGCGATAAGGGATGATTTGGCAACTGTGCCTCTCATGATTAGTTCTTTTCTTGAGTGTACATGGGTTTCTTTTAAGTGTTGTTCTAAAGTTATAATTATTGGTGTTTTTTACCGTCCTCCTAACATGAATAATGGCTTTTCTTCTGAATTTAATCGAATTCTGTGTGAAATATGTACGCGTTTTCCTAACTGTACTTTACTCATATTTGGAGACTTTAACTTTCCTAGTATCAACTGGTTCACACAATCCGTCACAGCGAGTGAAACTGAAGCTAACATGTTTCTTCAATCATGTCTTGACTTTTCACTATCGCAACTCATTACCAATCCCACGCGTCGCACATCGAGTACTGCCAACATTATAGACTTAATATTAACAAATAATCCCGATATTTGTTCAGACATTATTCATTTAGATGGCATTTCGGATCATGACGTAATAACAGGACGCATAACTGGTTCTTTTAACGAAAAGAAAACGACTGTTAAACAAATCAGATGTTACAACAGAGCTAACTATGAAAAAATAAATTCCGAATTCAAAATTTTTTCCACCCAGTTCATTAATCAATATTTATTGCGCACTGTTCAGCAAAACTGGGATTTATTCAAGAGTACTTTTAATAAACTTATCGATGATTTCGTTCCTCTAATGACCATTAGATGTAGCAGCAGTGCACCATGGTTTACCCAGAAGTTGCGACGTGCCAATAACAAGAAAAAGCGATTTTACCGACAGGCAGTGAAAAATGGTGTTCTAAGCGCGTGGGAAAAGTACAAGAAATGCGACAAGGACTACCAGTCACTACTGAAATCCACTCGACGTCACTTTTTCAATCACGACCTGTCATCTCTGCTAACCAACAACCCTCGTAAATTCTGGCGCATCATAAATCCTGGCTTTCAACCCGACATTTTGCTTTCCGACAGCGACGGCGTCATAATTAAAGAGTATGAATGTGCTCAGGTTTTCAACGACGCCTTCTCATCAGTATTCACCAAAGAAGACATTAGCGCATTCCCTGACTTAGATATAATCCAAGATATTTGCATGCCTGAAATAGTTATTAATGAAACTGGTATTTTAGCTTTATTAAACAATCTTAAAATAACTAATAGTTCGGATCACCTCGGTTTCAACAATAAGTTGCTGAAGAACACATCCCAAAGCATTAGCGCTGTGTTGTCCTGTTTGTTTTCGCAATCATTATCGCACGGATTAATTCCTAATGACTGGCGGATAGCCAAAATAATACCTATATTTAAATCAGGTGAGCGTTCCTCTCCATTAAACTATCGACCCATCTCGTTAACCAGCACTGTTTGCAAACTACTCGAACATATCATTCACAGCCAAGTCATCAGCTATCTCGAAGATCATAACATTATTTTCGATTATCAGCACGGTTTTCGCAAGGGATTTTCTTGTGATACTCAGTTAGCTGGCTTTATTAATGACTTACAATTATCACTTGACGCGGGCTTTCAGGTCGACGCAGTGTTCCTGGATTACTCAAAAGCTTTCGATCGGGTTCCTCATCAAAGACTTCTACTGAAACTAGCACAGCTTAATATACACCCTAACGTGCTCGCTTGGATTAAGGACTTTCTGTCATCTAGAACTCAGTTTACCTCCGTTAATAATTCTAACTCTTCCTCTGCTAATGTGACATCTGGGGTACCACAAGGAAGCGTGCTAGGGCCTTTGCTTTTTCTAATCTATATTAATGATTTACCTGCCTGTGTAACATCTAGACTTCGCCTTTTCGCTGATGACTGCGTAATTTACCGTAACATTACTACAGACAGTGACCGCCAATCTCTACAATCTGACCTGAACGCAGTAAGCTCTTGGTGCTCATCATGGTTAATGGCAATAAACGTTTCTAAAACTAAACTAATATCTTTCACTCGCCGTACAGCTCGCATTCCAACCACTTATATTCTAAATGACAATACTGTGGAACTAACATCAACATACAAGTACCTTGGGGTGCACCTTCAGTTTGACCTAACATGGCATCACCATATCGACCTCACCCTAGCATCTGCTAACCGCTCACTTGGTTTTCTTAAACGTAACCTCAGATACGCCCCTATACACGTTAAAAAGCTTGCTTATATAACTCTAATACGCCCTAAAATCGAATATGCTGCGGCCATTTGGGACCCTATTCAAGCCTACGTTATCACTCACATTGAATCCTTGCAAAACCGTGCTGTTCGTTTCATATTTTCAGACTACTCACCCTTCACAAGCCTTTCAGCATTAAAAAAACGTGCCGAACTGGAAGATTTGTCATATCGCCGTAAACTTGCTCGCTTAACCCTTTTCCATAAGCTTTATCACCACCCATCCCTTCGCCGTGATTTGTTTCAGTCACCTGATGCTCTCTTTCCACGCCGTGATCATTCTTTCAAAGTTAAACGCGTAAACTGTCATTCATCGTCTTATGCCAATTCATTTATTCCCCGTACTATCACTGAATGGAATAGTTTGCCATCAGTCATCGCCACAGAAACTGACAATAAAAAATTCCAAGAGCTTCTTCGCTGTGACGGAAATGTGTAAATGTTTGCTGTTTTTGTTAGTGTTCAATTTTTCTTTGTGTGATGCCTTATGTTTTAATTAGCGTTTTTTTTTGTTACACTTACTTGTTGAAATGTATCGCGATTACTTATGATTGTACCCCCCCCCCCTATGTAATACCCTCTTCTGGAGGGCCTTTAGGGGTAACTTGAATAAATAAATAAATAAATCACTCCCCTGTCCAACCTATGTCACAGCCCTGGATCATATGCAAACTTGAACTATTGCCTCTGAACTTTCATTGTGGAGAATTCAAGCTCTGTGTACCAGCGAACATGAAAAAACTTGCTCAACTTTGTGCCCTTTTGCAATTAGTTCCCGGGTTCGAACCCGACCGCGGCGGCTGCGTTTTTATGGAGGAAAAACGCTAAGGCGCCCGTGTGCTGTGCGATGTCAGTGCACGTTAAAGATCCCCAGGTGGTCGAAATTATTCCGGAGTCCTCCACTACGGCACCTATTCCTTTCTTCTTTCACTCCCTCCTCTATCCCTTCCCTTACGGCGCGGTTCAGGTGTCCAACGATATATGAGACAGATACTGCGCCATTTCCTTTCCACCAAAAACCAATTATTATTATTATTATTATTATTATTAGACTCTACACAATCCATACAAGCATCTTCTTGCCTGGTTGACCACGGATCTACTACAAGATCAGCAAATAACGTTAATGGAACAAGCTCGTTCTCTCCTCTGTGACAACAGCAAAGTTATCAAATCAAGTGCTGCCTTTCTCTCTAAAAAAACTAAGCGGAGCATAAACATCACGATTTCTGCACCTTGAAAAAACAAAAACCCGCCGCAATAACTGAACATTAACCGAACGGAGCTATAAAAACACCAACAGAACATCAAGTGCTTAGCCCGATGTGGGCGGCATCACTTGGTTACGAGGCAGAAGAGTGATTGTTGCCATTGAGGCAGATCATGTCGGCTCTCATTTCCCGCACCGAGATTACAAGCTATCAGCAGCTGCACCTGTCGGCTCCCGTCTGTCAGCAGTTGCTTCTGCGTGAGGATTCATGGTTTTCTGGTATTTTCTGAAGAAAAATAAACAGAACCACACGTCACGCGGTCATCGAGAGTAGGCGCCTACCGAGAACACAGATGTCTTCGTCGATTTTCGAGCCGAGCGCTGCTTGTAAGTTGATCTGGGCAGGCCAGTAGCATTCACTGCCTTCAATAAGATTTTTCTGCGCGCTTAAGACATCCGCAAAGTACCCTGATTTTAGACGACACGCAAAATAACAGGAACTAGCTATGGAATCAGCTATTTTCTTGCGGGCCGCCATGTTCACGCTATACCACTACCAGCGCGCCCTCGTAGCAACAGAAGTTACCCTACAGCAAATTTAATTGCAAACTGAAAACGCTTGTAATTTTCCTCAGTGTTGTTGAGTTTTCAACACAGTTTGTTAACAAAATAAAACATTATTTGTTGTGTCCATTGCTTTTCTGTTTACTTTTAAACATGTTCACGCTTTACCGCTGACAGCGCACCTTCGTTGCAAGAAAAGTGACTGAACAACAAACTTAACTGCACAACTGAAAACAGTACTTGTTTTGCTTTGTGCTCTTGAGTTTTAAATACAGTTTCTTAGCAGAATAAAACATTACTTGTTTTATTCACTGCCACTTTACAGCAAAACATTAGCCTATGGTCACTTGTCGCGCAAATAAATGGTTCCGGGGCGGATACCCGCTAACAGTTATCGCAACCTTTCTGCTAATTGTCTAATTCCGCTCTCAGCATCTCGCGGTATCGTCATTTTGACGTCACGCTCTCAAAATTGAGACTGTTTTTGAGAGCGAACCGTAATGTAGCCCCAGATCTCTGCCGGTGTGCAGGCTTTAAAAGGAAAAACAAGGCTAAAAATAATGTGGAGAAGGTGCCCATTTGATGATAACACTTTTGTCCCACGATGCAAAAACTGTGCCGAGATAGGACATGTTGAAAAATTTTGCAGCAAATCATCCAGGTGCGTAGACTGTGGTCTCACTGCGTAACGCTGCGTAAAACCTGTGGGGACCTGCCCTGCAGCCCCCTGAGTTTGCTTTCCCGCGAGGCACCGTGCAGCGGCAGTCTCACCTCGAGGATAAGCGCATTCCCTTGTCAGTTACATTAACTGGCAAGAAAGGGCGCCAGCATCGCTGCGCGAGAGACTGCCAAAGCCCGCGCGCGGGAGAGGGGGCAGAGGGCTTCGGCTGGGATCGTCGGCGCGGGCGGACGTGTCGCTCGCGGCTCCGCTCTTCGCCGGCGGGGCGAGGAAGCGACGGGGAGACAGGCTCCCGTACTCGTCCCGTCCTGCCTTCGGAGTATATATCCCTTGCCCTAGCGCGGGCGAACATTCGCTCGGAACCTTGCTGGTGAGTCGGACGTCCTCGATTCATTAGCGTACCTTGTTGCTAGCTGGCGTTATTGTTTCTGTAGCAATAAATGCCTGTTTGTGTCAGCCAATGTGTCGTTCCTTTGTTCCCCCAGAGCAAGACCCGCCGTGGTCGGCGAGCGCTCAGTAGCGTACGCGATCACGGGGTGGGGTCCGGGTGGCTTTGAACCGTGTCAGCCGCGATTGACTGGGGAGAACGTACTGATCTCCCCAAGTCAACCCCACATCTGGCGCCCAACGTGGGGCCTGCTCTTGGAACATTGGACGACTGTCGGTTCGGTTCGAGGAACGCTCCTTGTCCGGACTTGACAAGTGCTAGGCCTAGAGTGAATTTTGATCGCTAGGACCTGCGCCATGCTTTCTTGAGTGCGAGGTGTATTGCGCTGCAGCATGTTTGAACTCTTCGACATGCTCAGCACGTTTTTCCCTGGAGTTTCTTCGTGAGAATCACTTGGTCCGCATCTAGGGAGCGCGAGGCCTAGCGCTCGCGAAGTGGCCGAGCCCGAAACGAGTGAGTACGAAAGCCGCGTGGGTGGTCCGAGTTTCTCTATATATTTTCTCTACTGTCTCTTTTTCGACTCTGGGAGTCACGGCTCGAGGAGCTGGGTGGCCTGGGGCCACGGGGGCCGCTACGAGCTCGCTAGTATTGCAGCTCGGCACCGGGCGCTCCGACACCGTCCGATACGGTGGGCGCCGACCACTCAGAAGCTGCTTTGTGCAGTGAGCGGGGTAGGACCACCCCACAAAGCTGACGTCTCCTCGCGGCTGCGCGCACATAACCCGTTTCGGGTCTTTGTAGTGGTCACGGTCGTTGTCGGAGTGGTAGTTAGGCCTGAGGCTTTTCGGAGCTGTCTGCACCACGTTAAAAGAGACACGACCACCGGACCGTGTCGTTGAGAGGGGGCGCAGTTGGCTGCCCGCCCGTTTTTTTTGTAACCTCGCACGAACTAATCAATCTCGTTCAACTCAAGAAAGGGCTTTGTTCACTCGAAATTTGCGTTTGCACAGCCGCCGACATGTTTTACTAGCGAGTTAGGCATTGTGCCACGAGGCCCTTGCGGATGCCGTTTCCCCTCCCGTGACCTACGTTAAAGGCACGCCGAGAGCGTTTCGGCAATTTTGCAGATCCGGTGGAGCCACCCAGGCTTGCTGTCCGGTGCACATCGTCTCGCTGCCCCTGCTGCGATAGAGCGGCCTGTATCCTTTTCGCCGCATCCATCCGGGGCAGCTGTGGCGAGACCAGTCAGCAGTCACCTCCGGCTGCTGCTGCCCTGGCGACTACTGCAGGATCCTGGCCTGCAGTTTTCCCACCGGCCTTCGATTCGCGGGCCTGCGGAAACGGTAGTCCGCGGGCCATGCGAGTCGTCCCAGCGGAGACCTTCACGCCGCCTTTGGAATACCGCGGAAGTCTGCGTGGATGCTGTCGGCATGACCTCCGCTGCAAGATGTGCCTCAAGGACATGAAGACCAGGAGACTCCTCCATAGCATGTACTTTCAGGCGCGTGGGTCTATTTAAGGTTGGGGGATGTGGGGACCTGCCCTGCAGCCCCTGAATTTGCTTTCCCGCGAGGCACCATGCAGCGGCAGTCTCACCTCGAGGCTGAGCGCATTCCCTTGTCAGTTACATTAACTGGAAAGAGAGGGCGCCAGCATCGCTGCGCGGGAGACTGCCAAAGCCCGCGCGCGGGAGAGGGGGCAGAGGGCTTCGGCTGGGATCGTCGGCGCGGGAGGACGTGTCGCTCGCGGCTCCGCTCTTCGCCGGCGGGGCGAGGAAGCGACGGGGAGACAGGCTCCCGTACTCGTCCCGTCCGGCCTTCGGAGTATATATCCCTTGCCCTAGCGCGGGCGAACATTCGCTCGGAACCTTGCTGGTGAGTCGGACGTCCTCGATTCATTAGCGCACCTTGTTGCTAGCTGGCGTTATTGTTTCTGTAGCAATAAATGCCTGTTTGTGTCAGCCATTGTGTCGTTCCTTTGTTCCCCAGAGCAAGGCCCGCCGTGGTCGGCGAGCGCTCGGTAGCGTACGCGATCACGGGGTGGGGTCCGGGCGGCTTTGAACCGTTTCAGCCGCGATTGAGTGGGGAGAACGTACTTGTCTCCCCAAGTCAACCCCACAAACCATAAAAAAGCTGCCTGAGATGTGAAAAGGAAGGCTGCCCCGAGGGCAAACAAAACCACTCATTCTTGAACTTTGCTTTGACAACTTACAGGGCAGTACAGCTACAAGCGACAAAACGACTCGTGCAAGCCTGTAAAACTGCACTTGCATCACCCAGGAATCATTTTCTAGGACAAACTTTCAACAAACTCCAAAATGCCTTCTCATATCCATGCATTTCTTCACACCCACATACAAATGGCTAACAACACAAACTCACAACAGCCACAAGAACACTGAAACTAATTCAAGCAAATCTTGCACACGAAGCCAAAGCCAATGGACTCCTGAATGTATACCAAAATATCATTTCCATGACATCTCACTCATAAAAGGACCATATTATGACAAAAATAAACTGACCTCTTTTACACTAAAAGACAGAATACTTTCCTTAAGAACACTCACCAAAAACAGCAATAGTCATACACAACAGACATCCAAGTTTTCCCGCTTTAAATAATAGGCATCCTCATAGCGGCATGAATAACTTGAAAAAAACACACACTACTATTTAGATTTCAGCCTCTCGCCCTCAACCCAACCATTTAAGACCAATACCACGCAACTTGATTTTTCGTCAAACTTTCTATGTAAGGCACTCACGGCTACCCATCCTTCTCCTGGGCGTTTCTACATGCTCCCTAAATTACATAAAGCCGGTATTCCTGGACGGCCAATAATTTCAGGAATCGGCACTCTCACAGAACCAATATCAAAGTACATTGACACTCTAATTAGCCACATTCCAGCCACACATCCATCCTACATCAAAGATACAAACCACTTTCTCCGCCAGATAGACAATATAACATTACCAGAAGGAGCCTTTCTTGTGACCATGGATGTAACATCTTTATACACAAACATTCCCCATGCCGACGGCATTGCAGCCCTTTTAGAATCTTATGAACAGCAGAAACCTCATGAATCTCCAAGCCCAAACGTGTTAGGAACACTAGCCAAAATTGTGTTAGAATATAATAGCTTCGAATTTGATCATCAATATTATCTGCAAGTAAGTGGCACCGCTATGGGAACAAGAATGGCCCCAAATTATGCCAATATCTTCATGCATCATATATAGTCAAAATTTCTTTCTTCTTGTACAATCCAGCCGTACTTTTACAAGCGCTATTTGGATGATATTTTTATAATATGGACAAACACAGAACAACAACTTATCCATTTCATTGACAGTTTCAACTCCGTGCACCCAAACATAAAGTTTACGCACACCTACTCAGCCAGTCAAATCAATTTTCTTGATGTTGACATTCTGGTGGACAAGGGGTCAGTTCGTACAACCGTTTATAGAAAACCAACCGACTCACAAAAATATCTACATTTTCAAAGCGCCCATCCCCGTCACTGCAAAACCAGCATCCCTTATTCGCAGGCCCATCGTTTTCGAAGAATCTGCTCTAACGACCTAGACTTTAATGAAAACTCCGAACACATGCGCAACGTGCTCTTAACACAGCGCTATCCACGTTCTCTTATTGATGACGCCATAAGCAGAGCTTCAAATCTTAACCGTAGTCAAATACTCCAGGGGCACCAAATAGATAACCGAAATGATTACACTACAAACCTTATCCTCACATTTAACAGTAACGCACCGAACATAAACAGAATTCTTAATAAGCACTTTAACATTCTCCAGCAAAGTCAACGACTATCGAAAATATTTACATGCGCACCCCGCGTGATTTACAGGCGTGCCAAAAACATTCAGAACCACCTAGTCCACTCCAAGGAACACAAAACCCCACAATATGGATGCCAGCCCTGTGGTAAGGGTCGCTGCAAAGTTTGCAAGCACATGCAGACTACGTGTACCGCAGATAGTACGAGGTCAGTTTTCCAGCATTCAATCAACGGTAACTTTGACTGCGACTCATCAAACATTATTTACCTTCTTGAATGCACTTTGTGTAACCAGCAATACATAGGACAGACAAACACTGCATTCCGCATTCGATTTAACAATCACCGCGCACACGCCAAGTCTCTCCCAAACCTTCCCCTATCCAAGCATGTAAACGCAGAAGGACACCCATTTGACCAACTAAAAGTAACAATTATTCAAGGGGGCTTCAAAAAGCAGGCGAGAACGTGAACAGCGTGAATCCTATTTTATCCACAAGTTTAATACTATTCAAGAAGGTCTTAACGAAAAGCCTGGTACCCTTTCTTTTATTCACGACCTCCAAACAAAATAATACTACACTTCTCGTTAATTGGCTAACTCAGATATACCTTTTATAACTCCTAGTGTATATCCCAGGCAATCATACCCCTCCTTACTTACACTATCCTGCCTCGTGCAGTATTGATAAGTTTTTGACGTTCTTTCCTTACATTTTCCGACAATCTGAAATCTTTGCACACAGCTAGCCCAGCCCTCCTCCCCTACAAACAAGTATTCCCGGCGAGGTCGGTTCAACGACCCACCCACGGAGAGGGTTGCACCGTTCAGTGAAACCCAGACCCCGTGAGTAAGTTCTTAGACATGTGCTCGTTAACGTAGCCCACTCCTTCCTTAACGTTCTAGCCCTCGGCTCACCGGAAATTAGTGAGACCCCCAAAAGGCGCCTGGTTTGGCCTGTTCGTCACTGCCAGTGTCATTTGCGCAGCGGCTCCTCTTTGGCCACGCATCTGCAGCGGCGCCCTTTGTGTTTGTGCATTTTGTTTGTGTTTTGTTTCCGTGCTGCCCATGTCCCCCGCACCGTCTTCCTCTCCCTTTCTCTCGTTTCGCCATCTCCTTTTGTACCCCACCCTTCCTTACTATACTAGTTTTCCCCCCTTTTTTATTTTATTTCTATTTTTTTTGGCTTCCTCCCCCAATATTGTCCCGGTCTGCTCCCCGCACCCCCATCTTTATTTTTTTTTTCAGTTTTTTTAACCGTTGTTGCTATTTGCGTGTAACACTCCTTTCTCCCTCCTCTTGAGCTCACAAACTTAAAACGTCCATCTGACGCGAGACCACTACAGTCCTGAAGAAGACCGCACCGCGGTCGAAACGTTGATAAATAAAAGTGTCTTTGTAGAAGTGCCCACTTCTCTTAAATCTATATATATATATATATATATATATATATATATATATATATATATATATATATATATATATATATATGAAGGAAGCCAAAAGCCACCGAAACCAAGGTGCATAGGGTGGCGCTGGTGAACACTCTGAAGGTTTGCTTACACACAATAAATATAAATACCCATGAGAGCAGCAGATTGGACAGCCGTCGCCGTAGCTCAGTTGGTAAGAGCACCGGACGCGATATTCGCAGGTCGTGGGTTCGGATCCCACTGGTGGCACGGTTGCTTTTTCTGCTGCTTTATAAGTAATCTTCTTTAAGCGATATATTATTTTCAGTATTATTATCCCACTGATTAGCGCTTCACATAAAAAAATTAAAAACATTCCCCTATGCACCTTGGTTTCGGTGACTGTTGGCTCCCTTCATATATATATATATATATATATATATATATATATATATATATATATATATATATATATATATATATATATATATATATATATATATATATATATATATCCTGAAGAAGTTCTGAAGAAGACCGGTCGAAATTTTGATAAATAAATGTGTCTCTAGAAGTGCCCACTACCGTTAAACCTTTATACTGCGGAGCCAACGCAACCTACGTTCGTGTATGTATGTATGTATGTATATATATATATATATATATATATATATATATATATATATATATATATATATATATATATATATATATATATATATATATATATATACCGGTCTTCTTCAGAACTTCTTCAGGATATATATATATATATATATATATATATATATATATATATATATATATATATATATATATATATATATATATATATATATATATATATATATATATATATATCCAATAGAGTGGGCACACGGTAGAGAAAGTAACAATCTTTATTCTAACGTTTCGACCAGGGTCTGGCCTTTGTCAGAGTATCAGATACTCTGAAGAAGGCCAGACCGTGGTCGAAACGTTATAATAACGATTGTTACTTTTTCCACCGTGTGCCCACTCTATTGCGTTTATGTTGAACCGGATCCATCCGACCTTCCCCCCTGCTTATATATATATATATATATATATATATATATATATATATATATATATATATATATATATATATATATATATATATATATTTCCACCATCGCTGACGGAGGAGACTGCGGGTAGAAGTCACTTTGGAGGCAGGCGACTTCACTAGAGCGCGTAGCCTCCTTGACAAGGCAAGCAACGTGAACAGACAATAGCCATACATAGCTTTTGACTTCATGTGAAAAATGCACAAATATAAATAGGCACACACATTGGACTAAAGCTTAAACGTGGCCGTTAGTTCGAACGCCTAGCTTTTATTAGTCGTCGTCGTCTTCTGCGGTATGTCCTCTTTTCTTCGCTGCTTTTCCACACTCACTGCGGACCTGAATACAACAGATAGTCTGTCCTACCAGCGAGCTGTCTTTTTCTGGCTCCCCTTCCATCAGAGTCTTCGAAGACTTCAAAATTTCCGGCCCTCTACTTCTTGCACTCGTAAACCCATTCCGATTTATGTTTTCGCAGTTCTCTTGCAGAGTCACTACGATTTCGTTGCCGAAATCTCGTACTTGTATTAGATCCGGCGGTCTTGGCGAGCGACGCGTTGTTGTTTGGGCGGGACTCGTTCGGCACTGACAGTAGGGGCCTCTCCCCTTCTATACTTGCGTCGCGGGCGTCCTGCTGACCGCCTAGATTCAAGCCCTTCAGCAGCGTCAACTTGCAGATCCGGAGGGTTTTCTGTACGGCTGTGGTCTCATGAACTCGTTCCTGCTCCTGTGGAACGCAAAGGTGCCACCCGATCGTCCGGCCGACTTGAAAGTCACGTTCATGAAATTACAGCTGCAGTTGACTTGCCGGCCTCCTCTTCTCATTCCGTATCCTAAAGAAACCGTGGGGGTTAATGACAGCAATGTGGCCGTTAAGTACTATTTACACATATGTAGAGTAAGTGTGTGTCCATGTCATAGTGCAATGGCTAATAAAGGAAAATTAAAAACGCAGTTCAGGACTTCGCGCTTCAGTAAAACGTAGAGGTTGGCCAGTCGGTACCGCTGTTCTTGGAAGAGGTAAGGTGGTTTGTGCGGGCGGACGCACAGTCGGCAAAAAAAATCTCGAAATATGGAAGGTGCAGCGGAGGTCGAAAGGACACACCGATGGGTGGGTAGATGCTGCATTTGAGACCACATACGAGCGCTCGTGCTGTCTGCGTCCTTCACAGTCTCCCTTCGTGTGCACTCGTATGTGCTCTGCAGCGAAGGTGGCAGTCAGGGAACTCGGCATGCACAGACAGCCTTGATAATGTGTGGCGGACAAAGCCTAGTGAGACCGTTGCAGGTTTGGCTCTCCGGCTGCGTTCACTCTGTGTTGGTGGTAGCGACGCCGTGTAGGTGAATGCCTGGTAGCGTCAGACGAGTGCAAGTCCTTGTGGACGAGAAGCGCACACGACATACGCGTGGCTGCGAATTATGGGTGCCCTCTTTGTAAGCATTGGTTGTGAACTGTGAAGGCTGCGGTCGGGCACATGTACGCAAAATGTGTGGGCAGAGTTGGTGGGCGTAGGCAGCGACACCGCGTATTGCGGGATGCAGAGGATAGAACACTTGAGAAAAGCGTTTGGTGTTGTTGTGGAAACAGCCGCGCAGGCTTTTAGGGGGCGAGTTACGCCATGTGGCATGGAGGGGATGGGTACAGCTACATCGGTAGTGGCACTGGTGTCAGTACTGGCGCAGCGGACGAAGAAGCTGAAGCGAGGAGAGTGAGCTCGAACGCCGGCAGATTTCGGGCAACTAGCCGTGGCTTCGCAGCTCTTTCGGGACACGTAGGCAGTCTTCATCCACCGCCCCCAGCAAAATCGTTGCTCTAGAGTTGCACATCACCACTGAGCAGCGCACTCTACTACCCTAATAGCCCCTTAAGCAACGCCGAGTGGCAGTGATGCTGCACCAGCATCAGTTCCCCGACTGTCATCTTTTCCAATCGCCGATATCCCGGGACAATTTGCAAAACGGACATAGTGAATGAACTGGACTGTATCATAATATATAAGCCTATCTCCAAACACCACACGTTCTGAGGACGTCCTCAAAGGGTCAGAACGTCCGCATTCCTAGCAGGACATTCTGAGTACTTTTTGAGTGCGTAACGACGAACGTCCTCATGAAGATGTCCTCAGTTTGTACTTCGCCGGATGACTCGAGAATGAAATTTTATCATATATCCTACACACGTCCTATCACAGGGCAATATTGTAGCATTTGACTGAGATAAAGCAAGCTTTTTCCCACGCACTCGGCCCTCAGTAATTAAAAACTGCAAGATCATTAAAAGATACTTGTGTAAAATAGAAATATAATACAGGAAACCATTCTGATTAAACTATATATACCTTGTGGAGATAGTTTAAAGGGACACTGAGGAGAAATTGAAGTTGACTTTTACCGATAGAATACCAGCTCCTGATCACAAAAACGCCCCTCTTACTGGACACAAAGCTCTTGTAAGTTAGAAAATAGCAAGAACCAAAATACCGGTATCGCTGCTACAGGCCAATCTCGCAGATACAAGCGTGATTACGTCATAGAACAAGAGACGCCACCTTGGAGAAATTTTCCTTCCTACATAGGGGCTGCGAATCTCTGAGGCTGACAAAGGAAGGTTGCGCGGTTCAGTATTGAAGTAAGTTTTTTTTTAAACTGATAGTACACTTTTATCACAAAAGGAAGGCAGACAAAAGGCAACCTCAATGTTGGAAGCAAAGGAAACCGATGCTTGGCCGCGGGTGCCACAGGCGGCCACGAGAGTTTCCATTTGTTATGGCGCTTCGCGTCTATGAGCTTTGCGTGCCCCGTAGTTTTGTTTTTGACGAACCTCGATTTACAAGCGCCGAACGGCAGAGGAACTCCAAGTGCCGCTTCAAGTGCTAGTTAACCTTTGAAGGAGCCTGTTAAGGCAGGTCAGATGATCGCCACGGTCGATGAAAAAACTATGATTGCACGATGGTCGGTAATTGTACAAGGCAGTTCGCAGTATAAAGAGCACTTGTGTCTTCGCACGCTCACCCGGCGAAACATTCCCTGCTGTGCCAGTCAACTTCAAACTACTCAACGGAAATCGCTTATTAGGGACGGGAGACAAGGTACAAGGCAGTTAAGAAAAATTGCTGATGGCTTCGATCTGTTAGGCCAGGATATACGCAGTGAAAGCACGGAGATATATGCATCGTAAGAGTGAATTCACTAGATGCGCCTTTATTACTGGTTATACCATGAGCTGTCGTGGCGGTGTCGTAGCGTTTCCGCCTCAAAAGCCAGATGCCGTGGTTCGATTCCGAGCCTCGGCAAAGAATTTTTTTTTTAATTCAGTGAGTGGGCGGGGGGTTTCAGTGGCTCCCATAGCTGCCGCCACCGAATACGTTGCTTAGCGGTTAAGCGCAGGCTCTGTTAAGGCGCGTTTATGCTCCGGCGTAACGCGCGCGCGCGCGCTGCACGGCGACGTCACGTCGGCCAAAGCGAGACCCTCTATACTCCAACTGCGCTTGACCGCCGACGCGTTCGGCGGTTTCGGCGCACTCTGACGGCACTGGCGGAGACTTGGAGCGTGTCTCTATTTCGCGCCGAGTGCGCCAGCCGCCACCGGCCCGACCAGACTGATTCGGCTCCGCGGCGAGGTGCGCGTTGTGACGTCATTCAATAGCTTCGGCGGTTGGGCGGAGCTGTTCTTTTCGAGCCCTCGGCTAATTTAATTCATTCACAGTACGCATCTAAAGGCACATGCAAGTGGGCGAGAGAGCCCGATCCAGTGGACCCGTTGGATCTAGCGGAAGCCGTTGAAGCGTCTTGCGTCGGCTTTAGTTTCAAGCCGCCTACTTTAAACGCGACCGCCCTTGAGCACCCATCCATCTTTTGTGGCAAATAAATAAATAAACTTGGCCCTTGCAACCGTGGGAGACCTCGACGCCGCCTGCTGCACCGTGCAACCGCGCCGTTCACGGAATCACCATCCGTTGGGCCCAAAGCCCCGGGCAGCCTCCGATGGACGCGAAGCGCCGACCTTGTCTTGGCTTCTCGCCACTCCCCGCACTGGGGTTATGATATTAAATTTCTAACGGCTGCTCACGGCGGAAGGGGGAAACGACCCGCCGGCGCCTAAAGGCGCGCTCACATTAGCGGGAAAACGCGCAACGCAGGACGTTTTCCGCGTGCCGCTTCCCGCACAAGCCGGTTTTTCTCCCGCGGACAGCCTGCTGTGCCGTCCCGCAGAGCGATGGGTTCGGTACCTATTTTTCCCCTGCCGCTGACGAGAACAGCCAATGGGCGCCGACCGTGAACCGTGACGTTGGTCCCAGTTCAGTGACCCCGTCGGCGGAGGCGGAGGCTGCGCGCGTCCGGCCGGCCGGCCGGGCACTCGGCGGCTGCTTTGCCGACGACGACGACGCGAGAAAAGGGTGCGCTTTCCAGTCTTCTCTAGTGTCACGTGACTATCCCCTTCTCTTTCTGCTCGTTCGGGTCCTCCCTCAGCGCCTCCTCTCTCCACATTCCAAGACAACGGCAGCGAGAAAACGCGCGCAGTGTGAGCGTCATTCTGAGGAGCTGCGAGGCAGCGTCGACGTTGACGCTGTGCCGCTGCGGGAAGCTTCCCGCTAGTGTGAGCGCGCCTTAACCTAACCGTGCTCCCTCAAAAACATCGCACGCTCTGTGGGGCTGAGGTCGCTGAATTAATAATAATAATAATTGGTTTTTTTGGGGAAGGAAATGGCGCAGTATCTGTCTCATATATCTTTGGACACCTGAACCGCGCCATAAGGGAAGAGGAAAGGAGGGAGTGAAAGAAGAAAGGAAGAAAGAGGTGCCGTAGTGGAGGGCTCCGGGGTAATTTCGACCACCTGGGGATATGCAGGCCAGAGTTTTTTAAGAACTTCGTTGTCGGGTTCTGGAACGGGATCCATCGTAACGCTGGCAAGACGCCGGTGCAAAGGTAAACGAAGCGACGGTAGTGACCCTCGATAGATGCCTTCAACGTGTGGCGGCGGTGGGTTTCATTTCAGCAGCTGCTAGACCACACCGCTAGCCGTCAGAAATCACGGAGTCTGCGTTTACGTCACGTTTCACGTCACTCCGTCCTATGGCGTCATAAGAGTTCGCCGTGACGTCATAAGAGTTTTCGAGTTTGAATCGGAGCGGCGGGAAAAACTTTTTCAAATTTGAATCCAAATTTCTTTGAAATAAATTCATCTTTCGCTCCCGGAGAAGCGGCAACAAAGCCATGAAATGCCGGACTATCAGATTTTGCTAACAAATTTGATAGCGTTCTCCTCACTGACCCTTTAAGTGTTACTGAGAAAAACACAGAACACTGGCAAAAACCTCCGGCGGCCCGATCTTCTCTCTGTTCCTTCTTTCTCACACTCTCCGGCTTCTGATCAATTTCCATGCGGCGCGCGCCAGCATTTATATATGTCCTCCACCATTTGTACCATTGTAGCAAAATATGTCTTATATACGTCTCAAGCAATTAGCAGCATGCGCGAGCGTCGGAGCATTCAGCGGTTTTCGTTGTCCTCTTCTTTGAGGACTAGCCACTGAAGGTTCCCGAGTGGAAGGCCTGTCTTACAATATAGATGCTCCAACGCTCTTGCATACCCTAAAGAACTGCGACTGATCGCAGAACGTTTTCCGAATATGATGGGATCATTACGCATCCACCATCTCCGTTACTGCTCCACACTTGGCCACGACTGCCGACCTGAAAAGAACAGGGCACCACCAAATCAGTCTTGCAGTGGACGACCTGTTTCTTTAAACGCAACACATGCACAGCAAAGTCATTTCTCCTGCATCTCTCGGAGACTGCCTGAAACTACGCAGTACACACACGCCACGTGCTGCCGCCCAAGCGTTCGGTGATAACGTGGGTCTCCTTGAATTTCGCGGGCAATTTCTGCCTCGCCGCCTGGAGGCCCTGCCGCACCCTGACCTCGTGTCCAACTTCGTAGCGAGGCGCTGACCAACGTCGGCAGTCAGAGTTCCTCTTCGGCACCTCTTGCGCACGAGACACTCTCTGATCTGCTTCCGGCCTGATGTTCTGGGAAGCTGCCTGTCTTGACATAAGCTTTGCGTGGGAGCCCTTAAGTGCCAGGTAACTGCCAGTTAAGGCTGTTGACCACACACTTGTTTATAAGGCGTTGCGCCAGCAGAAATTTGCAGTGAGGTGTTGACTGCGTATGCTGCCGCCCGGCAATGCTGGTCCCAGTCCGCCTCACATTTTTTTGCTACTGGTACAATGGGGTGCCAGTCGGTATTGAACTGTTTGATTCGTCCACTCCATGAGGCCAGTCGCTTGCGGATGGCTCAACGACGCAAAGTGGTGCCCAACTCCAGTTAGGGGTAGATACGCACCGAGTTCGCGTTTCCGGGGAGGTGGTGGAATGATCTGATATTAGCTTTTGCGGAAGCCCTCGTACTTAGCAGCGAAAGAGGACACGGCAGCAACTTCTATAAATTTTGAAAGATAATCAACAGCCAGTAACACTCTGTACCACCGCAAGGCTCGTTGCGGTGGTAATGGCTTTCGGGATGACACTTGTCAAAAATTCACAGCACCACAAGGCATTACAGCTTGTTGCAGTGCGAATGGCTTTCGGGAGATGAGAGTTTGCGGCTAGCCTGTGGAAAGATATGCTCAGCACCCTGGAGGTCACACTGGAGTAGGACCGCTCCGAGGCCGACCTGGCTGGCATCGGTGTGCGCAGTCTTCGTGGATGTGACTTAGCACAGGACACTGATTCAGCTGATCTTTGTGCTTGAAAGCTCCTTTGTTGTCTCTGACACCATGTATAAGTCTGATTCTGCTTCAAAAAAATAGTGGCAGGCGTAAGACGCGGGCGAATGCCCTCCGCTGAAATTGTGTAACCGAGATAAGAGATCTCAATAGCCCAAATTTTCATTTCGCGCGGCTCAGCCGGAAGCCGGCTAAGAGTAATCTCCCAAGCACACTACTAAAATATTATCTAGGAAGATCACGCAGGCGTACGCTTTCAGAGAGCCCGGCCCCACGTTCATGCATGGTGGAAGATGTTTGGTGCAGTGTGCAGCCCGAGAGGCATGCGATCGAACTCTTACATCCCAGGAGTGCCAAAAGCCGCTTTTGGTTTATCGGCTTCGACGACGTTTACTTGCCAATACCTGGACCGCAGGCTGAGAGACAAAAAGAATTTGGCCTTTCGGACGGTGTTCATTGCCTCGTCGATTCTGGGAAGCAGGTAGGAGTCTGGATTCGTGTGGTTATTAAGCTCCCGGTAGTCGACAAAAAACTCAGTGCCCTTTTTTTGCAAGTGAGAAAAATAGGCGCGGCGTAAGGGCTAGACGATGGCCTTATGACGCCAGCAGCCAGCATATCTCGGACCTGGTCAGCGATAACCATTCGTTCGCGCTGTGAGTAGCGTCGCATCGGTACGGTTGCCGGCTGTTTAATGTGATGGCAAGCATCTCTGCGCTGTGCCGGCGCAGCAGGGTAAGCAAAGTTTCTGGGCCTACAGGGTCGCCTTCGGTATGCTCGATCGTGGGCGAGCTTAAGGCAGTAGGCCACGAGCGGAGCTGCACTGCTCCATGGCAGATGGTGATTGTCGGTTGGTCTCAGATGGCCAAGCAAGTTAGTTCATGAAAGCCGGGCACTTCTCTCCGCGAAAATGGCACTGGCAACGCAGCAGCGTAGGAAAAGTTTCAGGCCTACAGGGCCGCCTTCGGTATGCTCGATCGTGGGCAGGCTGCAGGCAATGGCATGAGCAGAGCTGCACTTCTTCATGGTAGATAGTGATTGTCAGTGTGTATACGATGGACAAGCAATTCATTTCCGGGAAGCCGAGTACTTCTCCCCGCGAAACTGGCACTATGCCGGCGCAGTAGGACAGGCAAGGATTCAGGGCAGACAGGCAATGAAACCGGAACACGAGGGCAAGGGGTGCGGTTGCCTCCCAGAATTCTTTCTGATGGGGCATCGGTGCCATCCCGCACCCGCAGTTTACAACTATCTGTGCTCTCAGATCAGGATTCTGACAAACGCTTCAGTTCTCAGATGTTATATGTAAAGTATAGTCTGGCTGAGTTAGTTGGCATTATGTAGTGGTCATAAAGGCCGTCGTTTTAGTAACCCAAACCAGTCAATTCCTCAACAGAAGTCATTGACTGGATGGTCTCTGCGCATGATTGGCAGAACTGAAACAGATGTACACACGTCTTTTAATTCAGTCAATCACTTTTGGTCTATAGGTTTCTAAAACTGTCCACGTCAGTTTTTTATAGGCCTTAAACAAATGTACAGAAGTAGGAAAATATTTGGAAATGATACAAAGATGTAACGACGAATAAATGCAAAGCAGCTCCAACCTCCACATAAAATAAGAAGAATGCTTCTATTTCTATCACATGGATGTGGGAGGCAGAGAGAAAACACTAGTATCATATCTCGACAAGCTCTCCCCTCCCCGAAACAAAAATACCTGATACATCGAGAAAAATAAGTATATCAGAAAACGTCCAGTAGCAGGGCATTGAAAGAAAGTAACAGTGCAGAACAAAGAGCAATTTTTATACAAATACAGAAGTCATTGATTGGCTGACCTCTGCGCATGGTTGGCAGAATTGAAACAAATGTATGCAGGTCTTTTAATCCAGTCAATCACTTTTGGCCTACAATTTTCTAAAGCTGTCCATGTCAACTTTTATATGCATTAAACAAATGCACAAAAAAGGACAAATATTTTAATATGAATGCTAATATATAACGACGAATAAATAAATGAAGCTGCAAACTCCACTAACAACATAATGATGGCTTTATTTCCATTAAAAGGATGTGGAAGGCTAAGAGAAAAAGCTAGGGTGCTAGCCTGACAAGCTCTCGCCTCCCCTAAACAAAAAATACCTGATATATCCAGAAAAAAGAGGGGCAAACAGCATAAGCATATCGGAAAATGTTCAGTAGCTGGGCATTAAAAAAAAGTAGCAGTGCAGAACAAAGAGCAATTTGTATACAAATACACATCTTCAGAACAAAAAACGATATACATGGTATGATGACACACACTTCACACAATTTGCTACTCCTGTCCATACATAGCACGCAAACTAAATGGCAATATCGTTTTGTCGTATGCAATCAAGAATTAAACTGCGACTTTGGTAGAGGTTGAGGACGTGTGGAAGAGCGTGTCTAAGCATATCTTCATTACTTATTCTGGATGAGCTCATGTGCCAAATATCATTGTTTCTTGTTCTGTACGTTTTGTTTCTTCCACTTAGTGAAGCGGGTTGTCCCTGCCGAGGGGCTTACCTTTCTAAACTAGATCTTAGGTAGGCTAGAGGTGGTTGGGCACAACTGGAGCTGCACGTCTCCATGATGATGGTGAGAGCCACGTCACCCGACAGGGGTTCTGCGCACCCATGACAAGGTCCATAGGCAAGTCCGCAAAGACTGAGGCAAAGACCCACTGCGTAAACCAGGTCAGCACTTGTGATCTCGTTGAGCAACGCACGAGCAACGCCCACCGTACGCTCATCTTCGGTGTCGCCGAGTGCAGCCAACTACCCGATTCCCTCGACATGCACGGGGAGAAAAGGAAGAGGACGGGAGTGGAACTGGAGGCGCGGACGGGCGGCGTGTGAACAGTCTTAGTATGTGTGGCTCTGTCGTCGGCACTAAAACCAAACCCGGAGCTTCTGGGCTGCCGCTGCAGATGCCACGGCGGCAACGAGGATATCGCGAATACTGGCAGTGTTTTCCCAAGGAGGCAGCCCGAAGCACATAAGTGTGATGGTTGTCGATGTATAGCGTATTGAAAAGAAACGCATTGCTAGACACGCGGTGCATAACTTGTGACTGCGTCTTGCAACAGGCACGTGCATACACTAGCAAAAAAAAACCCTTGGGAAAATTTTTTGGTCTTATAAAAATTAGTATTGTACTAGACCAATATAGAATCCAATGCAACATATTGATCGATATATATATATATATATATATATATATATATATATATATATATATATATATATATATATATATACTGTACCGAACCATGACGGCCGCGCCTGATGCCGTATAGGCAGATCACTGACCAAGCGCCGATGAAGACGAGATGCCGATGAAGGACGAAGTGTCGCCGTGCTGCACGAGATCGCTTGATTTTTGAACTGGCCGTCGGCGCTGCCCGTCGTCCTTCTCGGCGTTTTGTGTCGCCCGCCGTGAACTCTTTCCCCTGACTTATTTTTGCACAAACCCCCTTTCACTTGGTGGAGGTGCGGATTTGCTGACGCCCTGCAGCTTCGAAGCCGTACGCTTCAGGTCATCACCGTGCCCCAAGATTACAGCCTCAGTCCTGCCGCACTGCCGCCGACCGTCGTCTGCGCATGAGCTTTGCGCCAGCGCGATCCTGCTGTATTCAGAGGCACCGGGGACCATGACGTCGAGGATTGGATAGCCTCGTACGAGCGGGTAAGCACCCATAACAAATGGGACGATGCCCTCAAACTGAACGTCATCTTCTATCTTACGGACATTGCGAATCTGTGGTACCGCAACCACGAGGCCGACATCACATCGTGGTCCGCCTTCAAGCAGAATTTCGCCGACGTCTTCGGCCGGCCTGCGGTGCGCAAGTTGCGCGCCGAGCAACGCCTACGTGCTCGGGCTCAGCCGCCTGGTGAAAATTTCACCAGCTACATTGAGGATCTGGAGGACCTGTGTAGGCGTGTGGATTCTTCGATGCCGGAGCGCGCCAAGGTCGATCACATCCTTAAGGGCATCGACGACGACGCGTTTCAGATGCTTCTGGCCAAAAATCCAGCAAGCGTCGTCGACATCCTTGCCCAATGCCAGAGCAACGACGAACTAGACAAGCGCCGTCTTCTCACTCGCTCTCCACTCTCGCACCCGGAGCCTCTGCCCCGCCATTTACGATCTCAAATTTGCGCCTCTTACCACACCGACCCTCAGTGTGCGCACACTGGTGTGCTGAAAACATTCAAAAGACTTTCTCAGCGTTATTATTGGCGCGGCACGTACGCCTATGTTCGGAAATAAGTCCGATCTTGCATCGCCTGTCAGCGGCGGAAGACCTCCGCTCCTCGTATGACCGGCCCATTGCAACCACTCCCTTGCCCGGCACGTCCTTTCGATTGCGTTGGCGTTGATCTTTACGGCCCGCTTCCCTGTATGGTCTCTCGGAACCGCTGGATTATCGTCGGCGTCGACCACCTCACCCGGTATGCCGAGAGAGCCGCCCTTCCTGCTGCTACTGCCCGCGAAGTTGCGATGTTCCTGCTGCATCGTTTTGTTCTTCGCCACAGAGCGCCGCGCGAGCTGCTGACAGAGGCCGCGTCTTCCTTATCCACGTCACCGAAGCTCTGTTTACCGAATGTCGCATCGTACATCGTACCACCACTGCCTACTGTGTGTGTGCGTGTGTGTGTGTGTCGTGGGTTCGGATCCCACAGGCGGCATGGTTGTTTTTTCTTCTGCTTTATAAGTAATTTTCTTTAGGCAATAGATTAATCTAAGTATTATTATCCCACTAATAAGCACAGCACACCAAAAAAAATTACACATTCCCCTATGCACTCTTGGTTTCGATGACTGTTGGCACCCTTCATATATATATATATATATATATGTGTGTGTGTGTGTGTGTGTGTGTGTGTGTGTGTGTGTGTGTGTGTGTGTGTGTGTGTGTGTGTGTGTGTGTGTGTGTGTGTGTGTGTGTGTGTGTGTGTGTGTGTGTGTGTGTGTGTGTGTGTGTGTGTGTGTGTGTGTGTGTGTGTGTGTGTGTGTGTGTGTGTGTAATTTTTTTGGTGTACTGTGCTTTTCAGTGGGATAATAATGCTTAGATTAATGTATTGCTTAAAGAAAATTACTTATAAAGCAGTAGAAAAAACAACCATGCCGACGGTGGGATCCGAACCCACGACATCCGAATATCGCGTCCGGTGCTCTACCAACTGAGCTACGGCGACGGTTGCCCAATCTGCTGCTCTTGTGGTTATTTATGTTTATTGGGTGTTGAGAGTATTCACCAGCGCGATATATATATATATATATGAAGGGTGCCAACAGTCATATATATATATATATATATATATATATATATATATATATATATATATATATATATATATATATATATATATATATATATATATATATTGGGTGAATTGGTCTATCCTCGGGATGGCGTCATTCAAGATTGAAGGAATAGATCAGAAAAACTGCTCGAGCACAGTCTGTGCTAGCACCTTTTCGTGGTCCTCACAAAACGTCTATTCCGCGGATCTCGAGAAAGCCCATTAACTTGTAAGCGAACTCGGCATAGCTTTCTTCTGGCTTTTTCACATATTCACATAAAATTCACATAAAATTTTTGGGATTAACCTCAGGGGACAAGCTGAACTTTAGTAGGCACGTTTTCACGGACGTGTAGTCATCCTCCTCTTTGGGATCTAACCTTGCCAGAACGTCGGCCACTTCCGCTGGCAGCAAGGTCAAAATGCTTTGTGGCCAGCACAACTCCGCGAAGCCCCTCTTTCTGCACAGCCGCTCAAAATTTACTAAGTAGAGGCATACGTGTCCCCCGACGCAGAAGGGCTGTAAGAGGCTACGCATGTCCATCTTTGTCGATATATCGACTGCCATGGCTTCCACCTCCGTCTTAGGCTTTTGCTTCAGAATTTATAGCTCAAGTTCTTTATCCCTTTTTCCTCTACACCTCGGTCCAAGATTATAAAATTTCGTCAGCGCCCGCGCGACACTTTCCAATGGCCGAGATGACCTGGGGCTTTCTCATGGCTTTAGTCACCTTTAAACCCAACTCTTCGGCTAAAAGCATTAATTCGGGATTCACAATCGCATCCAGGTCCATCTTGCACCGACCGGAATTTTTACGAGGAAAAGAATCTCAGTGTTTTCCACCCACTGCCCCTTCTAGTCAGTGATGGTATACTTTCATCTTTTAAGCTACTCGGTGAACAAAAGACAAAAGACACCTTTCAAACATTCACCAATAACCGCCGCGGAACCAGGCGTCGTCGGACCCCACCGCTGCCACCAGCTGTTACGTTTCTGGGCGATTTGACAAACGAAGGCTGCCAGGAATGCCTTTATTCCCTCTCGGCAGCCAGGCCGAAAAGATTGGTGCAGCGCCCTGCCGTGGCGCTTATATAGCCAGCGATATCGGCGTTTTTCATACGCGTCAGGATGAACAAGAAATCAGCAATATGTTCCTCGCGACAAAGGGCAATATCAGAAGAACGTAACAGGGCATCAGTGGGCGAAGGTGTGATGAAGGGAAGCCTATAGTGAGTGACGGTATATATGGTCCCTGCGTCCAGGCTATATATATATATATATATATATATATATATATATATATATATATATATATATATATATATATATATATATATATATATATATATAGTTGCGAAAACATGAGGTACTTGACTGCTTAAAATCGAAGTATACGCTTCATTTAAGGAAACATTTTTATTTTACTCGACGTTTCGATCGGAGGGCCGATCTTTTTCAAGAGTGACCATACAGTGCATGGGCGCGTGTTCTTATAGCATGGGACTTGACACACAGAAGGTTGAAAAAGAAACGAAATAAACAAAAGTAAAGAAAAATGGGGAGGGGGCGGCCGGGAGAACGGAACACAACAGACACCGATGGCATATTAGGGAAGCAAAGGTGGCGCGTCGCGTACCCCTGAACTCACTGCATACACACACGCACACACACACACACGCACACGAGGCGAAAGAGGGAGGCCGTGCTGAGTGCGCACGCGGCTACTGCGACAAGAAAAAGAAAAAGAGAGAGAAGCAAAACCAGAGAAAAGGGAACAGCAAAGAAGAAACGTGGTGGGGCTTAACAAAAGAAGGGATGCGTCCGCCAGTTGTGGGTTTCGGTATGCCTCTGGCCGCGTATGTGCGGCCTCGTGCGACTCCGAAAGATGGCCCGGACGAGGCGGAACTGGTTGAGACCGCCCAAAGTGGCTCCACACGGTGACACGCGAGCCGCTAAGACCAGATGAGCTTCCCATAGGAGGACCAGATGGAAAGGCTTGTTGACAGGAATGCAAAAAAAAACAAGAGATATAGCACAGAGAAATTTCAAAAAATAAGAAATATATATACTGACAAAAAAGAAGAAAGAGAAGGGGACATATGGCCCTCGCGGGACCAAAGAATGAGTTGAACGGCAGATGGAAACAAGCCGAAACTGACATGCAACAGGGGTATGACCTCAGACGACTCAGTCAGTGGCGGTACTTTGTCTATTAGGGTTGAAATTTGCTTTGGTTTCTGCAATCGAAAGAGACGATAGGGTGCCTTGGTTTTCGGTGATGCCCTTTTGCACTGTGTTAAATTTGAAAATAAAGTATGATTCGCGTTGTTCGCGCTCCCGAGTACCCACGCCATCCCACAGATCACCGCACTGCACCGTGTCTGCAAGCGCCACCGAACCATCAAGAGTTCCGGCACCAGACACTACCACCAGGAACCCATACTCCGCACCAAACCGCCCGACACCCGCGGTGGTGGGCGATACGTCACCGGTTGACACTCCGACAAGCCCAGAATCACGGAGGATTCCCATATCAGGGAGAATAATACTTCAATTAATCTTTGATTTAAAGAAAAGTACTTACAAAGCAGCAGAAAAGAGGGCTCTCGCAGTGCCCGCCCTCGTCGTTAGACGACGTTCCACGTCACACTCGCGGTAATACAGGACGTGCTACGTTCCGCGCTATGGACGAGGGTGGCGCTGGTGAACACTCTCAAGGTTCGCTTGCACTAACTAAACATAAATACCCACAAGAACAGCTGATTGGACAGCCGTCGCCATAGCTCAGTTGGTAGAGCACCGTACGCGATATTCGGAGGTCGTGGGTTCGGATCCCACTGGCGTCATGGTTCTTTTTTCTGCTGCTCTGTAAGCACTTTTCTTTAAATCAAAGATTAATTGAAGCATTATTTTCCCAATAATCCGCGCTGCAAATTTTTAAAAAAGAGAAACATTCCCCTATGCGTCTTGGTTTCAATGACTGTTGGCTTCCTTCACGTATTTGTCATACCAGCCCCTCATTTCCCTTAACCTGTCTGCTTATACATGTGTGTGTGTGCGTGTGTGTGCGTGTGTGCGTGTGTGCGTGTGTGTGTGTGCGTGCGTGCAATAGAGTGGGCATAAGGTGGTAAAAGTAACAATCTTTATTCTATGATGAAGGCCAGACCCTGGTCGAAATGTTAGAATAAAGATTAACTTTTTCCACCGTGTGCCCACTCTATTGCGTTTATGTTTTACCGGATCCATCCGATCTTCATCACCTGCTTATATATATATATATATATATATATATATATATATATATATATATATATATATATATATATATATATATATATATATATATATATTTATGAAGGGAGCCAACAGTCACCGAAACCAAGGTGCATAGGGGAACGTTAATTTCTTTTTTTTTAAATTTTTTTAGTTTGTTATGCTTATCAGTAGGATAATAATTCTTAGATTAATAAATTGCTTAAAGAAAATTACTTATAGAGCAGCAGAAAAAACAACCATGCCGCCGGTGGGATCCGAACCCACGATCTCCGAATATCGCGTCCGGTGCTCTTACCAACTGAGCTACGGCGACGGCTGTCCAATCTGCTGCTCTCGTGGGTATTTATGTTTTTACTGGGTGTAAGCGAGCCTTGAGAGTGTTCACCAGCGCCACCCTCGACCATAGCGGCGGACGTAGCACGTCCTGTAATACCGCGAGCGTGACGTAGAACGTCATCTAACGGCGAGGGCAGAAACTGTGCGAGAGCCCTCTTATGCTACCTTTGGCATTAAGACTGCCAGAACCGAGACCCTCGTTAAGCTATCAGCAGACAAGTTAAAGGAAATGAGGGGCCCGTTTGACAAATTTATGAAGGGAGCCAACAGTCACCGAAACCAAGGTGCATAGGGGAACGTTAATTTCTTTTTTTTTTTAAATTTTTTTAGTTTGTTATGCTTATCAGTAGGATAATAATTCTTAGATTAATAAATTGCTTAAAGAAAATTACTTATAGAGCAGCAGAAAAAACAACCATGCCGCCGGTGGGATCCGAACCCACGACCTCCGAATATCGCGTCCGGTGCTCTTACCAACTGAGCTACGGCGACGGCTGTCCAATCTGCTGCTCTCGTGGGTATTTATGTTTTTACTGGGTGTAAGCGAGCCTTGAGAGTGTTCACCAGCGCCACCCTCGACCATAGCGGCGGACGTAGCACGTCCTGTAATACCGCGAGCGTGACGTAGAACGTCATCTAACGGCGAGGGCAGAAACTGTGCGAGAGCCCTCTTATGCTACCTTTGGCATTAAGACTGCCAGAACCGAGACCCTCGTTAAGCTATCAGCAGACAAGTTAAAGGAAATGAGGGGCCCGTTTGACAAATTTATGAAGGGAGCCAACAGTCACCGAAACCAAGGTGCATAGGGGAACGTTAATTTCTTTTTTTTTTAAATTTTTTTAGTTTGTTATGCTTATCAGTAGGATAATAATTCTTAGATTAATAAATTGCTTAAAGAAAATTACTTATAGAGCAGCAGAAAAAACAACCATGCCGCCGGTGGGATCCGAACCCACGACCTCCGAATATCGCGTCCGGTGCTCTTACCAACTGAGCTACGGCGACGGCTGTCCAATCTGCTGCTCTCGTGGGTATTTATGTTTTTACTGGGTGTAAGCGAGCCTTGAGAGTGTTCACCAGCGCCACCCTCGACCATAGCGGCGGACGTAGCACGTCCTGTAATACCGCGAGCGTGACGTAGAACGTCATCTAACGGCGAGGGCAGAAACTGTGCGAGAGCCCTCTTATGCTACCTTTGGCATTAAGACTGCCAGAACCGAGACCCTCGTTAAGCTATCAGCAGACAAGTTAAAGGAAATGAGGGGCCCGTTTGACAAATTTATGAAGGGAGCCAACAGTCACCGAAACCAAGGTGCATAGGGGAACGTTCATTTCTTTTTTTTTTAAATTTTTTTAGTTTGTTATGCTTATCAGTAGGATAATAATTCTTAGATTAATAAATTGCTTAAAGAAAATTACTTATAGAGCAGCAGAAAAAACAACCATGCCGCCGGTGGGATCCGAACCCACGACCTCCGAATATCGCGTCCGGTGCTCTTACCAACTGAGCTACGGCGACGGCTGTCCAATCTGCTGCTCTCGTGGGTATTTATGTTTTTACTGGGTGTAAGCGAGCCTTGAGAGTGTTCACCAGCGCCACCCTCGACCATAGCGGCGGACGTAGCACGTCCTGTAATACCGCGAGCGTGACGTAGAACGTCATCTAACGGCGAGGGCAGAAACTGTGCGAGAGCCCTCTTATGCTACCTTTGGCATTAAGACTGCCAGAACCGAGACCCTCGTTAAGCTATCAGCAGACAAGTTAAAGGAAATGAGGGGCCCGTTTGACAAATTTATGAAGGGAGCCAACAGTCACCGAAACCAAGGTGCATAGGGGAACGTTAATTTCTTTTTTTTTAAATTTTTTTAGTTTGTTATGCTTATCAGCAGGATAATAATTCTTAGATTAATAAATTGCTTAAAGAAAATTACTTATAGAGCAGCAGAAAAAACAACCATGCCGCCGGTGGGATCCGAACCCACGACCTCCGAATATCGCGTCCGGTGCTCTTACCAACTGAGCTACGGCGACGGCTGTCCAATCTGCTGCTCTCGTGGGTATTTATGTTTTTACTGGGTGTAAGCGAGCCTTGAGAGTGTTCACCAGCGCCACCCTCGACCATAGCGGCGGACGTAGCACGTCCTGTAATACCGCGAGCGTGACGTAGAACGTCATCTAACGGCGAGGGCAGAAACTGTGCGAGAGCCCTCTTATGCTACCTTTGGCATTAAGACTGCCAGAACCGAGACCCTCGTTAAGCTATCAGCAGACAAGTTAAAGGAAATGAGGGGCCCGTTTGACAAATTTATGAAGGGAGCCAACAGTCACCGAAACCAAGGTGCATAGGGGAACGTTAATTTCTTTTTTTTTTTAAATTTTTTTAGTTTGTTATGCTTATCAGTAGGATAATAATTCTTAGATTAATAAATTGCTTAAAGAAAATTACTTATAGAGCAGCAGAAAAAACAACCATGCCGCCGGTGGGATCCGAACCCACGACCTCCGAATATCGCGTCCGGTGCTCTTACCAACTGAGCTACGGCGACGGCTGTCCAATCTGCTGCTCTCGTGGGTATTTATGTTTTTACTGGGTCTGCTTGTCTGCTGATAGCTTAACGAGGGTCTCGGTTCTGGCAGTCTTAATGCCAAAGGTAGCATAAGAGGGCTCTCGCACAGTTTCTGCCCTCGCCGTTAGATGACGTTCTACGTCACGCTCGCGGTATTACAGGACGTGCTACGTCCGCCGCTATGGTCGAGGGTGGCGCTGGTGAACACTCTCAAGGCTCGCTCATTTCCTTTAACTTGTCTGCTGATAGCTTAACGAGGGTCTCGGTTCTGGCAGTCTTAATGCCAAAGGTAGCATAAGAGGGCTCTCGCACAGTTTCTGCCCTCGCCGTTAGATGACGTTCTACGTCACGCTCGCGGTATTACAGGACGTGCTACGTCCGCCGCTATGGTCGAGGGTGGCGCTGGTGAACACTCTCAAGGCTCGCAACATAAATACCCACGAGAGCAGCAGATTGGACAGCCGTCGCCGTAGCTCAGTTGGTAAGAGCACCGGACGCGATATTCGGAGGTCGTGGGTTCGGATCCCACCGGCGGCATGGTTGTTTTTTCTGCTGCTCTATAAGTAATTTTCTTTAAGCAATTTATTAATCTAAGAATTATTATCCTACTGATAAGCATAACAAACTAAAAAATTTAAAAAAAAAAGAAATTAACGTTCCCCTATGCACCTTGGTTTCGGTGACTGTTGGCTCCCTTCATAAATTTGTCAAACGGGCCCCTCATTTCCTTTAACTTGTCTGCTGATAGCTTAACGAGGGTCTCGGTTCTGGCAGTCTTAATGCCAAAGGTAGCATAAGAGGGCTCTCGCACAGTTTCTGCCCTCGCCGTTAGATGACGTTCTACGTCACGCTCGCGGTATTACAGGACGTGCTACGTCCGCCGCTATGGTCGAGGGTGGCGCTGGTGAACACTCTCAAGGCTCGCTTACACCCAGTAAAAACATAAATACCCACGAGAGCAGCAGATTGGACAGCCGTCGCCGTAGCTCAGTTGGTAAGAGCACCGGACGCGATATTCGGAGGTCGTGGGTTCGGATCCCACCGGCGGCATGGTTGTTTTTTCTGCTGCTCTATAAGTAATTTTCTTTAAGCAATTTAATAATCTAAGAATTATTATCCTACTGATAAGCATAACAAACTAAACAAATTTAAAAAAAAAAAAAGAAATTAACGTTCCCCTATGCACCTTGGTTTCGGTGACTGTTGGCTCCCTTCATAAATTTGTCAAACGGGCCCCTCATTTCCTTTAACTTGTCTGCTGATAGCTTAACGAGGGTCTCGGTTCTGGCAGTCTTAATGCCAAAGGTAGCATAAGAGGGCTCTCGCACAGTTTCTGCCCTCGCCGTTAGATGACGTTCTACGTCACGCTCGCGGTATTACAGGACGTGCTACGTCCGCCGCTATGGTCGAGGGTGGCGCTGGTGAACACTCTCAAGGCTCGCTTACACCCAGTAAAAACATAAATACCCACGAGAGCAGCAGATTGGACAGCCGTCGCCGTAGCTCAGTTGGTAAGAGCACCGGACGCGATATTCGGAGGTCGTGGGTTCGGATCCCACCGGCGGCATGGTTGTTTTTTCTGCTGCTCTATAAGTAATTTTCTTTAAGCAATTTATTAATCTAAGAATTATTATCCTACTGATAAGCATAACAAACTAAAAAAATTAAAAAAAAAAAAAGAAATTAACGTTCCCCTATGCACCTTGGTTTCGGTGACTGTTGGCTCCCTTCATAAATTTGTCAAACGGGCCCCTCATTTCCTTTAACTTGTCTGCTGATAGCTTAACGAGGGTCTCGGTTCTGGCAGTCTTAATGCCAAAGGTAGCATAAGAGGGCTCTCGCACAGTTTCTGCCCTCGCCGTTAGATGACGTTCTACGTCACGCTCGCGGTATTACAGGACGTGCTACGTCCGCCGCTATGGTCGAGGGTGGCGCTGGTGAACACTCTCAAGGCTCGCTTACACCCAGTAAAAACATAAATACCCACGAGAGCAGCAGATTGGACAGCCGTCGCCGTAGGTCAGTTGGTAAGAGCACCGGACGCGATATTCGGAGGTCGTGGGTTCGGATCCCACCGGCGGCATGGTTGTTTTTTCTGCTGCTCTATAAGTAATTTTCTTTAAGCAATTTATTAATCTAAGAATTATTATCCTACTGATAAGCATAACAAACTAAAAAAATTTAAAAAAAAAAAGAAATTAACGTTCCCCTATGCACCTTGGTTTCGGTGACTGTTGGCTCCCTTCATAAATTTGTCAAACGGGCCCCTCATTTCCTTTAACTTGTCTGCTGATAGCTTAACGAGGGTCTCGGTTCTGGCAGTCTTAATGCCAAAGGTAGCATAAGAGGGCTCTCGCACAGTTTCTGCCCTCGCCGTTAGATGACGTTCTACGTCACGCTCGCGGTATTACAGGACGTGCTACGTCCGCCGCTATGGTCGAGGGTGGCGCTGGTGAACACTCTCAAGGCTCGCTTACACCCAGTAAAAACATAAATACCCACGAGAGCAGCAGATTGGACAGCCGTCGCCGTAGCTCAGTTGGTAAGAGCACCGGACGCGATATTCGGAGGTCGTGGGTTCGGATCCCACCGGCGGCATGGTTGTTTTTTCTGCTGCTCTATAAGTAATTTTCTTTAAGCAATTTATTAATCTAAGAATTATTATCCTACTGATAAGCATAACAAACTAAAAAAATTTAAATAAAAAAAAAAGAAATTAACGTTCCCCTATGCACCTTGGTTTCGGTGACTGTTGGCTCCCTTCATAAATTTGTCAAACGGGCCCCTCATTTCCTTTAACTTGTCTGCTGATAGCTTAACGAGGGTCTCGGTTCTGGCAGTCTTAATGCCAAAGGTAGCATAAGAGGGCTCTCGCACAGTTTCTGCCCTCGCCGTTAGATGACGTTCTACGTCACGCTCGCGGTATTACAGGACGTGCTACGTCCGCCGCTATGGTCGAGGGTGGCGCTGGTGAACACTCTCAAGGCTCGCTTACACCCAGTAAAAACATAAATACCCACGAGAGCAGCAGATTGGACAGCCGTCGCCGTAGCTCAGTTGGTAAGAGCACCGGACGCGATATTCGGAGGTCGTGGGTTCGGATCCCACCGGCGGCATGGTTGTTTTTTCTGCTGCTCTATAAGTAATTTTCTTTAAGCAATTTATTAATCTAAGAATTATTATCCTACTGATAAGCATAACAAACTAAAAAAATTTAAAAAAAAAAGAAATTAACGTTCCCCTATGCACCTTGGTTTCGGTGACTGTTGGCTCCCTTCATAAATTTGTCAAACGGGCCCCTCATTTCCTTTAACTTATATATATATATATATATATAGGTCGTGGGTTCGGAACCCACCGGCGGCATGGTTGTTCTTTCTGCTGCTTCATAAGTAATTTTCTTTAACGAACTGATTAATCGAAGTATTATTATAACGCTAATCAACACTGCAAACATAAAAAAATAAACACATTCCCTATGCACCTTGGTTTCGGTGGCTTTTGGCTTCCTTCATATATATATATATATATATATATATATATATATATATATATATATATATATATATATATATATATATATATATATATATATATATATATATATATATATATACATATATATATATATATATATATATACATATATATATATATATATATATATATATATATATATATATATATATATATATATATATATATAAGCATGGTTGCTCGGAGGAAGACTCGCTACCTTCAGGTGGCCGGACCCTTATAGACTTGACAGCTGGGCAGTACCACAGTAAGAGGTGAATGTCGCCTTCATTGTCCTCGCGTTTACACATCGGACGCCCAGGCCGAAGAAATAAATGTCGTTACTGAGGTCGCTTCCGAGTGACGGCAGGTGTGCGGACAATCCCCGACCCGGATCCTCTGAAGCGCAACCTCCTCTGCACGGGAAAGACCACGGGGGAGGGTTGCCCCACAGGGAGGGATGAGAGTACGCGTGCGGCGACGGGGGTGTTCCTTTCTTGATAATAGGAGGGTAAAGTTTTCCAAATGAAGCAGCCGAGGCAATGATTAGCCTGTAGTCACAAGGCGGGTCGCTAAATCTGCCTGGCTTTGAGAGGTTAGCAGATCCCGTGGGACCCACTCAAAACGTACTGGCTGCGGGATGCGTGCTGCGAGCCGGTGGGTGTTCTGAAATATCGTTGGACAGCGGCTAACACGTCGTAGCAACCGCACTTCTTAGAAGGCGTCAATCCGGATGACAAAGCTGGCCGCAGGAGCAAAGTTGTGGCGGCCTCGGAGCAGAGTGCCTCTTGAACTGCAATGAGCTCAGCACAAAGGGTCTAGGGTGGATCGGTAAGTTGAAACCTAGAGGTTTTATTTAGGGCAGGTCTGCATGAGCAGTAGATTGCAGTTATTGCTTCGCAGGCTTGGATGTTTGCGTCTGGCATCGAAATAAAGTGCACAAAGCGCCAGATTTTCATGAACCAGCTGCCCTCTTTGTGCACTTCGCAACTTCAACGGGCACTCCCGAGGTCTGGCGCTGAGCCCGTTCTAGAAGAAGTGGCTAATTTGCTTCGGAGGCAGGTAGTGAAAATGCTCCCGAATATTACGCAACCCAGAGGACGTAAATATTCCGCGCAAAGATTACTTAAAACTAATAAAGAGAAGACTCACAAAGAAACGGCAGTTCACTTTTGATGATGACATCCACCACAAACTACACCTGGTAAAGCCGACACTTGTTGGCGAATGGAAGTCATGCAGTACCAAGGCGGCTTTATTGAGGGGATCTTATGTTGCGTTCGCATTGGACATACGCAGCTTGCATTCAACTTCATACTCACGAACCAAGAAAATCCTTCTCTGAATGTGGCGAAGTGGTCACATTAAGCCATATTTTATCAAAATGTTGAGTTGGGCTGGTCGGTACAGGTTGAAAAGATCTAATGTATGATAAACTAGAACCACATTTCTGGGAACTTGAGCATTTACTTCTACAAGAAAATCATGTACATCTCAAAATAGTTAAAATCTTGTTGTCACTGAGGCGCTCTTCAAAGCGTTTGTCCAAACTACGTAAAAACAGTTCACTAAGCAACGGAGCAATGTACGAGCCTACGCAGGCGCCCTCGCGCTGAACAAATTTTCCGCCCTCTAAATTAATAAAAGTGCTAGAATGATAAAATTCTATGAACTCATATTTTCTAGCGCTTAGTGAACACAAGGAACAAGAACACAAATACACAGGACGACGCTAGTCTTCAACAGTCGTTTATTCGAAAAACATTCAATATAAGACACCTCAATTGCTGATATTCACACACGCGCAGTAGCAACGCCACATTTCAAGAACAATTCTCTTTTTGATAGATAAACAGATGGGGTGCTGACACATTTTGAACATTCTTTATCAATGCACATAACTTCGAAAATTTCCCGTCCCGATTGCGTTTTAGTGTTCCTAGAATGCTTGTTTCATGCAAGATTGGTGTGCAGGGTACAGGGTCAGGATCGCCAGAGTACCGTTCGATGAGACAGCATTTTCAGTGCACCGCGAGATTCCCTCCCGCCGATATGGATTCTGTTGCCAAGCGGTGCTCTCTCAGCCTTTCATTAACGCATCTTCCTGATTGCCCAATATAAGCCTTGCCACAAGTGAGCGGGATTTTATGGACAACACCGATTTTGCATGGTACGAACTTCCTGTGGTGGATCGTAGTGCACATTGGCTTGCTTGCCTCGCTGTTCACGAGTGGGCACAAGCGCACTAGTTTCTTCGGGGCAGTCAAAACAAGATCGACGCCACACTTTTTCGCCACCTTTTTTAGACGGTGCGACATGTTGTGAACATACGGCATAGCCACAAGCTGAGTCCGCCGCTGGTGATCGTCACGGTTTTGTTGCCTCCCAGTTCTCACTTCCTTCAGCAGCTTTTCCGCAGCCGATTTAAGGTTTTCCTCTGGGAACCCGGCGTTCTCTAGGCGAAGCTTTTGCAGTCTCACACCTTCTGTAATGCAACGCTCGCACGACTTATTGAGAGCAGCGCGGAAGGCATTCATGGCAATACCCCTTTTTACAAGTTAAGAGTGCGCCGATTGATAACTGAGAATTTCTATTTTTTGTTTTCGGCTGATACATCCAGCAAGCGCGTGCCTTTTGAAACCTGATGCATATATCAAGGAACTGCAGCCTCTCTTCGTTTGGGATTTCTGTTGTAAAGGCTAGACCCAGGCTACAGGAATTAAAAACATCAAGCACATTTTTCACCCCATCGTTCGGTTTGTCAGACTGTGTTAGATTCATTACTGCAAGGTAGTCATCAGCATATCTAAAAATGCGTTTAACTTTGTCAGTGTTAATCCGCGCGACAATGCGTTGGTCAATGTATGCTAAAAAGACAGAACTAAGAACGGGGGCGATGCAGGACCCGATGCAAATGCCATCCTTCTGTACATACTCTGCACCTTCACGCTTTATGACAGTCGATGACAGGTAAAATGAAACAAGGTTTAAAAAGCAATCAATTGACATGCCAGTAGAATTCTGAAATGACAAAGGGTTTCCACTTTCAATACAGTCGCGCAACACAATCAAGACTTCCCCCTGCGGCATCGAGTAAAGAAGCTCTTTTACATCTACTGAAAAGGCAAAATTAGCGTGCCTAGAATCTTCGTGGCTCTTAAGAGAGTCGACTACTTCATTAGAATTACTAACCAGAAACGGGTCCTCAATTTTCGAGATACTTAATTTCTCTTGCAAGAATCTAGAAAGGACGCCTTTCCATGACCCTTTCTCCGTTCCAATTGTCCTCAGTGGCACATCCTCATATGTGTTTTCGCGGAGAAGAAAACGCTTACTTCCACTTCCTTACTGGCACCTATCTTTTTGCCTAAATTATCCAGTCCCTTCTCTTTACATAACCTTAATGCCTGTTTTTTCGCTTTCTGGCTGGTCACCATCGGAGCTACGAAGTTCTTACTTAATGCCATTTTTACGTTTTCATTGTACACACTGTTTGACTTGACCACAAATCCTCCCTCCTTATCCGCTACTACAAGCTTCAGATTGTTAGTTCTAAGATACTGAATAGCATCTTTGACAGGCTCACTCACACATTTCTGAGTTCCTTTTTGTCTCATGAGGCAATCGAGGCATTCGGAAATGCACCATCCTTTGTCATCGTCCTGTGCTTTGCTGGAAATCCTTCTCACTACTGACAGTTGCTCGACAGAAGTCATCTTGGGCTCCGTGCAGAATTTGGGACCGTAGTTTAGGACCTTTCCACTTCCTTGGGTACCGACGTACCGAGGCACAACACTTGCCCTTGCTGGTATCCCTTCTTTTGTTGGCGTCTCTTCCATTCACATAGTTGTGATACACATTTTCCCCAAAGGTACTCCGTCTTAGTAGATGCTTCACGGTTCCACAATTTGAATTCATCTTCTCTTACTCCGGGGTATAAATCCTTTGTTGTCGCTTGCAATCGTAGTATACCTTGCAGGTGACGTACTTGCCTTCCCAGTTCCCCTCGCATGATCTTCATAATCCTCACAGCATGTCTTGTAGAAGCAGTTGCCGGATAGAAGGAAGAAACCTCCGGAAGGATAATCCGATTCTTAAGAGCAAAAGAGAACATTCTTGCGCGGCACGTTGCTACGGCGATGTAGTTGGTGATCAGTAGCTGAAAAATTCTGAGGTAGGAGAGGATGAAAGAAACGTGCTCTTCTGCGCTTAAGAATCGGATTATCCTTCCGGAGGTTTCTTCCTTCTTCTGCTCGGCAACTGCTTCTACAAGACATGCCGTTAGGATTATGAAGATCATGCGAGGGGAACTGTGGAGGCAAGTACGTCACCTGCAAGGTATACTACGATTGCAAGCGACAACAAAGGATTTATACCCCGGAGTAAGAGGAGATGTATTCAAATTGTGGAACCGTGAAGCATCTACTAAGACGGATTACCTTTGGGGAAAATATGTATCACAACTATGTGAACGGAAGAGACGCCAACAAAGGAAGGGATGCCAGCAAGGGCAAGTGTTGTGCCTCGGTACGTCGGTACCCAAGGAAGTGGAAAGGTCCTAAACTACGGTCCCAAGTTTTGCACGGAACCCAAAATGACTTCTGTCGAGCAACTGTCAGTAGTGAGAAGGATTTCCAGCAAAGAACAGGACGATGAAAAGGGATGGTGCATTTGCGAAGGCCTCGATTGCCTTATGAGGCAAAAAGGAACTCAGAAAAGTGTGAGTGAACCCGTCAAAGATGCCATTCGGTATCTTAGAACTAACAATCTGAAGCTTCTAGTACCGGATAAGGAGGGAGGATTTGTGGTCATGTCCAACAGTGTGTACAATGAAAAGGTAAAAATGGCATTAAGTAAGAACTTTGTAGCTCCGATGGCGACCAGCCAGAAAGCGAAAAAACAGGCATTAAGGTTACGTAAAGAGAAGGGACTGGATAATTTAGGCAAAAAAATAGGTGCTAGTAAGGAAGTGGGATTAAGCGTTTTCTTCTCCGCGAAAACACATAAGGAGGATGTGCTACGGAGGACAATTGCAACGGAGAAAGGGTCATGGCAAGGCGTCCTTTCTAGATTCTTGCAAGAGAAATTAAGTATCTCGAAAATTGAGGACCCGTTTCTGGTTAGTAATTCTAATGAAGTAGTGGACTATCTTAAGAACCACGAAGATTCTAGGCACGCTAATTTTGCCTTTTCAGTAGATGTAAAAGAGCTTTTTTACTCGATGCCGCAAGGGGAAATCTTTATTGCGTTGCCCGACTGTATTGAAAGTGGAAACCCTTTGTCATTTCAGAATTCTACTGGCATGTCAATTGAAAGCTTTTTAAACCTTGTTTCATTTTACCTGTCATCGACTGTCATAAAGCATGAAAGTGCAGATTATGTACAGAAGGATGGCATTTGCATCGGGTCCTGCATCGCGCCCGTTCTTAGTTCTGTCTTTTTAGCATACATTGGCCAACGAATTGTCGCGCGGATTAACACTGACAAAGTTAAACGCATTTTTAGATATGTTGATGACTACCTTGTAGTAATGAATCAAACACAGTTTAACAAACCGAACGATGAGGTGAAAAATGTGCTTGTTTTTAATTCCTGTAGCCTGGGTCTAGCCTTCACAACCGAAATCCCAAACGAAGAGAGGCTGCAGTTCCTTGATATATGCATCAGGTTTGAAAAGGCACGTGTTTGCTGGATGTATCAGCCGAGAACAAAAAAAAAGAAATTCTCAGTTAGAAATCGGCGCACTCTAAACTTGTAAAAAGCTGTATTGCCATGAATGCCTTCCGCGCTGCTCTCAATAAGTCGTGCGAGCATTGCATCACAGAAAGTGTGAGACTGCAAAAGCTTCGCCTAGAGAACGCCGGGTTTCTCCAGGAAACTGTGACATCTGTTGCGGAAAACCTGCTGAAGGAAGTGAGAACTGGGAGGCAACAAAACCGTGACGATCCCAAGCGGCGGACTCAGCTTGTGGCTATGCCGTATGTTCACAACATGTCGCACCGTCTGAAAAAGGTGGCGAAAAAGTGTGGCGTCGATCTTGTTTTGACTAACCCGAAGAAACTAGTGCGTTTGTGCCCACTCGTGAACAGCGAGGCAAGGAAGCCAATGTGCACTACGAACCACCAATGGAAGTTGGTACCATGCAAAATCGGTGTTGTCTATAAAAGCCCGCTCACTTGTGGCAAGGCTTATATTTGGCAATCAGGAAGATGCGTTAATGAAAGGCTGAGAGAGCACCGCTTAGCAACAGAATCCATATCGGCGGGGGAGGGGGGGGGGGGAATCTCGCGGTGCACTGCAAACGCTGTCTCATCGAACGGTACCCTGGCGACCCTGACCCTGTACCCTGCACACCAATCTTGCATGAAACAAGCATTCTAGGTACACGAAAAACGCAATCGGAACAGGAAATTTTCGAAGTTATGTGCATTGATAAAGAAGGTTCAAAATGTGTCAGCACCCCATCTGTTTATCTATCAAAAAAAGAATTGTTGTTCTTGAAACGTGGCGTTGCTAATGCGCGTGTGTGAATATCAGCAATTGAGATGTCTTATATTGAATGTTTTTTTTTCGAATAAACGACAGTTGAAGACTAGCGTACGTCCTGTGTATTTGTGTTCTTGAACCTTGTGTTGACTAAGCGCAAGAAAATATGAGTTCAATTTCATATTTTCTGCCTTACTAGATAAAATTCTAAAAGCAATAAAAATTTCCCACAGAAATTCCTACATCATTTTGAAACCCCACGGTGCCTTCAGTTTGTACATCCTCCGCTTTCATTAAAATATCTCTTTGGCGAATAGAGTAGAAAACGTTTTCTACGTCTATCGAGAAGGCACGCTTAGACCACAAAGGCGGGCCTTCTTGCGAGAAAAATTCAATTACTTAAATTACTAATTCTAAATCAGCCATCCTAAATGGGTCTATAACTAAAAGGCGCTTCAAATGTTTTTGGAGGAACCTGAAAACGGCACCTTGACAAGACCCTACTTCAGTGACAATCGCGCGCAGGGACAATCGTGCGTTAGCAAGCCAAATGTTTATCTTTCTGCTAAGGAATTGAAGTTCTTGTATCGTGAAGTGCCGTCACGCATGCGGTTTGATTTTTTTGGCACGTTATCTTAGCCTAAAAATACGTGGTATTTCCTAGAATAAAATCGGTTGATGTCCAGCGCCTGTGTTGCCTTCTGTCCTGTCATACCTGCTGTTTAGCGCTACTATGTCCTCTCAACCCAGAAACAATGTGTAATTAAAGACAGAGATGAAAAGCAAGGGGTGAGGGTTAAATAAGGCGACACCAAAACGTGTTGACATCAGATCAGGGTCAGTAGAAGCCGTCAGATATATTGAATTGATTACAGCTTCAGTCTACAAAGCAGTGAACGGTAAATCTTGAACTCATTCATTTGCAAGGCTGCACAGCATTGTCCCGAATGGGAGTATGAAGAGTGAGGTGGTGGAAAGAATCATCTGCGGCTACGTGAGTAATTAGTGGCATCTTTATAGTGTCAGGAAGCGTTTCAGTATATGTGCCATCGGAGTATTGTAGAGGAAGGATGATGGAAGGGCACTTCACCTTGCCAAAAGCATATACTATCATGTGTGATTTATAATGCTAGATCGATACGTTGCAAGAGCTTCATAATAATCTGAACGGCGGAAAGTTCACAGTTGAGGGTCTGGGGTGTTGAAAACGGCAAGCAAGAGCATGCACACGGGACCGCTCAATGCTAAAATCTGCCGTCCACCAAATGGAACCCTCAGGAAACTGGTTTACCAAGCGCAAGTTTTCCTTGTATAGTGTCATGAAGGTTTCGTTAAATTTATCTAGGACATGATAAAGGGCAGGTGGTAAATGAAACTGATGCCTATAAATAGATTGAAACCAAGGCAGGGAGATAACTGGGAAACTAAAAAAAGACTGGAGCTGGTTCTCTTCAGCCGCTTAAACGGTGACGAAGGATGGAAAAGAAAGAAGTACGTAATAAATCTGTGCTCAGAAAGTGATGAGTCAGCAATGGCTTGCCAAAATTAGCAGTTTGTGAGTAAATTGGGAGAAGCCAAACTGAGGTCAATCTAACTTGAAGCATACCGAGTTTCATCGGTTGTAAAGTAGTACGAATTATTAAGCACAACCAGAATATTAGATGCCGCGAACGCTTCAATACGAGTCCCTGTAGAGTCAGTGATATTTCCGCCTCGTAAAATCAATTTTTCGCGTTAAAACTGCCTGAAATGAAAACTTTATCAGTGGCTGAAGTCTGTACACAAGTGGTAAGCAAAGCCAGAGATCCTTCGATATCCGCACGAGGCGGCATGTATACTGCCATGAAAAAAAATTGACTACTCAGTGTAGAGCATAAGATAGAAACAAGAGTGGAGGGCATGTTAAAATATTATTAGTATTATTATATGGATCGCCGACAGTGGTTAGTGTGATGATGTTGCCATGAATATAAGCATTGGGGAAGTCGCACAACAGGTGTGATCCAAACTGACTTGGCGAAAATTAACGTTATCGGGCAGAGGACCCGAAATTGCTTGAGCGCTAAGAAATATATTGAGTGCGGGCATGGCCGAAATTGCTTGAGCGCTAAGAAATATATTGAGTGCGGGCATGGGTCCTATCCCCCCCCCCCCCCTTCTCCAGTCTGGGTTCCCTCACCACCTATTACAGGGAACAGAGGAATCATATTTCATTCACAACTTTGGCACATTCCCCCATGGCTTGAACGCTGAACGAAACTTCGTTTGCGAGATTTGCGAGTTTGCCAAGTTTTACTCCTTCAAGAGAAATGGAGGTGCTGAAATTCGTCCAGTGAAGTAAGCGCAGATGCGCCAATTTCTCTAATAAAAGTGTACGTATGAAACCTTGCTGCCGTAATGTAGGCACAGGTTGGATGGAGCTGAAGAATCGGACTACTCATTCATTAATTATTCTTGGTTTTATGGGGTTTAACACCAAAAACTTGTGCAGGCAATGTGGGACGCCATAGTAGAGGAATGAATATTTCTGTAAGTGTGCTGACACTGCAGAGTACCTGCACCTCTAGCATTTTGTCTCCATCAAAATTCGGCCACTGCAGCTGGAATTGAACCTGCATCTTTGGGTCAGCAGCCGAGACCCATAACCACCGCTCCCATTTGTGGTGACATGCTATTTAGTTTATTTAGGTTTAACGTCCCAAAGGGACTGAGGCTATGAGGGACGTGGCAGTGAAGGGAAGAAATGCATCAAAGTGGAGGCCAACGGGGTTTACAAAGCTCACTGCAGATATAGTGGGCATTAATGAGCGTTTAGAGTTTGTGTATCCCCGCAAGGTCACCTTGATTCTCAAGGTGATGGTGCTTTGCGCAACCACGGACCCATAGCTCCCCTACCGAAGCTGCAATCCACACCGTGGCGGCAGGTTGTAAGGTGAAGGATAGAAACCACGAACGGTGGCGGTCGGGACCATGGTCAAGCTCCGGCCAACGGGCACCCCTTCTGTTTACCAGTCGGGGGGCTCCAGGACATTGCTGTTAATAAGACGGTGAAGCACAGGCGACAGTTTAGGAACCGTCAGCATATCCATATCGCATGAGTAATTCTTCTAAAAAACCGGATCGGTCCCTGAAAAAAAATCGCACCGATGAGAGCATTGCCAGAACTCGACCGGACTCTCAACATTTTCCTCGTTTCTTGATCGTCCACTCGCCTGTAGACAATGAGCCAATTGCTGCCATGTCTGTTTTTCTCATTTCTAGGACTCTAGATAAAATTATAGGCAAAAACTACAATGAAAAACTTGCATCCGGTGACCTTGTCGAAGTGTCACAGAAAGACAACTCAGACACCCTACTCAAGCAAAAACAGTTCGCTCACCTTCTGGTAACCATCTCCCCCCACTGCAGCCCAAACACAGTACAAGGTGCTTTATCCAAACGCGACCTAATCAGTGGAACAGACTCAGACCTCATTGAAGGCTTCCGAGATCAAGGTGGCATTGCCTTTCGTCGCATCACCATAAGGCGGAACGACGAAGAGGTGGTAACACCCCACGTCGTGTTGACATTTGAACGCTCCCGTCTACCAGGTGCTGTCAAAGCAGAATTCATCCACTGTAATGTCCGCCCATATATCCCCAATGCGAGAAGATGCTTCCACTGCCAAAAGTACAGACGCGGATCTAAAACATGCCGCGGAAAACTCACATGTGCGAAATTCGGCGCCCATAAGCACCCAACCGATAACTTTAGTGCTACTCAACTAGAATGTCCAAACTGCCACAGGCCACATGCCGCGTACTCGCGAACATGTCAGACAATGCAAAATGAGAAAAAAATCATTCAACTGAAAGTCACCGAAAACATCACATTCTCAGAAGCCGGAAAAAGCACTCACTTCTCCCCGGAAAATCTTACGCTGACGCAGCACGCCGTGGGGACCGGGCGACGTCTCGTCTCAGTGGGCACGCAATTCAGCATTGCTGATGCGCGCCCACTTCGGCCGCTCACCAAGCAGCCTCCGGCTGCACCAAAGTTTCATTTCCCAGGGGTCAACTTTTCGCAGACCTCTGGGAAAACACAGACAAACGAGAGGTATACTCTTCCTCTTGAAAAATCCACGTCTGCTTCCGCGCCTCCATCAGAAGCAATGGACGTAACACCGGGATCGCCAGCGTCGGAGGCACTAAGGAAGTCCCCCATAGAGAGGCGGAGTCTTCTAGACTGCCTCAAACCAAAAATACATCTTCCAGTCAAATCGCCTTATAAAGCCGGCGACATATAAATAACCCCCAATAGTCTTCCCTTTCTCACTAAGAAATATGGCTCTCGAGAGCATTATTCACAAACCTGCAGAGGTCTACTTGAGAACCTGAATGACATATATGAAATGCTCGCGCAATATTATCTAAACATACTTTGCCTACAAGAAACAAACCTAAACCCAACACGTACAAACTTAAAAAAATATGTAGCACACAGGAAGGACAGGCAAAGCCGTGCCCGCTCATCAAGTGGCGTTGCTTAGTGGCTCAAAATTCAATTCCTTCTCAATGTCTCCCTTCCACTTGCTACTGATTTAGAGGCAGTGGCAATACGAGCCCTAACATTCGGCAGAATAATAACCGTATGTTCCCTATATATTACACCAGATCATCGTCTGTCCATTGATGAACTCGAAAAACTTGACCAGCTACCCGAGCCGTTCTTGTTGGTTGGAGATATTAACGCACACGACACATTAACCCATTATGAGGAGGTAATAGAACCAACTCTCGAAGTGCGCTAATTGAAAAATTCCTGTTATCATCTGGTTCATGCTTATTCAATAGAAGAGAACCAAAACATTTTAATGCAACACGCAGCTAATACACGGCGATAGGCCTTGCTATTGGCTCTCTATTGCTCTTGGCAGCTACTGAGTGCGCTGTTCTTAATAACCTCAATGGAAGTGATCACTTCCCCATTTCTTTAAAATGAAAGAAAATATAAATCTGAAGGTAAATAATCCTATAAACTGTAAAGAACAGGTTACTTACTGGAAGTTGCTCAGGGAACTCTCAGCATTGCCCTGTTCGTCAATAACAAACATATATTACATGAATCTCAGTCCTTGGCCACATTGCATAACATAGACGCAGCACAGAAATCCATTCCACGGACATCAGGTAAAATGCGTAACAAACTAAAGCCATGGTTAAATGCACAATGCAAGAATGCTCGTCAGGACCAAAATAATGCCTGGTCAAAATTCCACCGTTGCCCTACGGCTGACAACTTAGTAAACTGTAAGCGAGCTGAAGCAAATGGCAGGCGTACTCGGCGTGTATCCAAACGGGAAAGTTGCCAATCATTTCTCTTTTCTGTAAATTCTTACACAGATAGGCATAAAGTGTACAGTAGACTAAAAGCACTTAAAGGGTATATTTCACATCGCATTTCTCTTGTTAGCACTGCTGGTGATACATTGGAGCACCAATTGTAGATGCACTAGGCCAACACTTCGAATACACTTGTAGCTCAGCGCATTTTACAGATTTCTTCTTGAGATACAAGCTAGTTGAGGAGCGCAAATCTATTCACAATAATAAAAGGCCATTGGTAGGAGGATACAATAGCCCATTTAATTTACAAGAGTTGAAACTTGCATTGGCGCTTGTCGCAACTCAACAGATGGAGGCCCTGACAGGGTCGCATACGGAATGCTCAGGCACATGCATAAAGAAACCCCTTGAAACTATCCTGTTCCTGTTTAATGAGATATCGGCTGCTGGATGTCTTCCAAAAGCCTGGAAAGAAGCGATTATTATCCCGGTATTAAAGCAAGGCAAAGAAGCCACACTTGCGGCCGGTTATCGGCCCGTTTCCCTAACCAGCTGTTTGTGTAAACTCTTTAAAAAAATATTAAATCGTCAAGTTGTGCATTTTCTCTAAATCAGCGGTCTTCTTGATCAGCACTAAGCTGTATTTAGGGCTAACCGGTCAACCACTGTCCAGCTCGTTCGCTTCGAATCTTACTTAAGGGACACCTTTGTGCATAAACAGCACTGTTTATCTGTTTTCCTTGATTTAGAGAAAGCTTACGATACCACATGGCGCTACCTGTTCATCTTTGGGATCTCGGGGAAAATGCTGTCCACCATTCAAAGTTATCTGTCTGAACGAACGTTCAAGGTCCGTGTAGCGAGCTCGTTATACAAGCGGTTTATACAAGAAAATGGTGTCCCTCAAGGCGGCGTTCTTAGCTGCACTCTTTTTATAGTGAAAATGAATTCATTAAATAGCGTCCTGCCTACATCTATATCCTGCTCCGTTTATGTCGACGATGTACAAACTAGTTATAAGTCATGTAATTTGTCCATCTGTGAGCGGCTAATTCAACTAGGAGTAAACAAAGCAGCTATGTGGGCAGACCAAAACAGATTTAAACTCAACTCATCAAAAACTGTGAGCGTACTCTTCACAAAAAACATGGTATTAGACCTGAACCCGACATCACACTTAACGGGCAGAATATTGTTGTCCAAAAAGAGCACAAATTTCTTGTGGTCACAGTGGACGAAAAGCTTACGTTCATCAAACACATTAAGCCTCTAAGACTTAAATAAATGAAATCAATTATCCTTCTAAAGATCCTGTCCCACTAGTCTTGGGGCACAGATCGAGACTGCCTGCTGAGTCTTCTAAATAGTGTTGTTCTATCACGTATAGACTGCGGCTCAGTATTGCACGAGTGAGCACGAAAAAGCACCTTAAAGATGCTCGATGCTGTGTACCAACGGGGTCTGCGGTTGGCTGCTGGTGCTTTCCGTACAATCCCAATTTCCAGTTTGTACGTTGAGGCGGACCGATGGTCACTTGAACGACGACGGAAGTACACAGGTATAACGTACGCTACGAAAGTATTATCTCATGCTGACTATCCATGCAACGCGCTGTTGCGAAACCAAACCAGTACACTGTTCTTTTCAAACCGATCATCTTAAACCCTAACTTTACCAATTAGAGTCGCCACACTTGTTCAAGATATGAGCATACCAGTCTCCAACATTCGGGTAACTTCTTGTAAAGACATAATTGCTCTCTGGGAAGTGTTTCCAGTTGATAGCGACACCTCTTTTCGTGAGGTTGGAAAGAATGAGTCACCAGTCGCCATAAAACACCATTTCCTGTCCCTACAAGCAAAATATCAGTGCACAGAGTTTTACAATTATGCCTCAAAGACACCTTCAGTTTCATGTGCAGTTCACAGTTGTCAGTTTTCTGAAACAAAAACAATAAACAGACACTCAAGCATGTTTACTGCGGAATGCCATGGTATTCTGTTATGAATTCCCTCTTGAAAGGCCTTATGTCTGCACGCACATTGAACCTTAAAATTACCGTATGCTGGGTACCAGGTCACTGTGGAATAGATGGAAATAAAGAAGCTGATAGGCTTGTAACATCAGGTGCCGAACTGAGTAGGATGATAATATAAAACAACTGCCATTCCAGGACCTCTGGCCGTATATTTGGACTGCACTTTGCAAAGAGTGGCAGCAGGATTGGGATAAACAAACAGACAAACTCCACGCAAAAGCCATGCATTGGGAGGTATGCCACAGAAAAACAAAATAGATTCAAAGAAGTTGCTATCTGCAGACTGAGGATAGGACATACATAAATCACACACTCACATCTTTTACAGGGTACTCCGGCACCACAATGCGCTAGATGTGGAGCCCACATCTGTTGTCGACACATTAATCATATGCCCTAGACTGGATACACAAATACGACAGCACTTCCCTGAACTTTACACATTTGAAATACCAATGCCCCCTTTATTGTTTTTAGGTGATAGGATTTTTGAACTTTTAACTGATATAGGCTTCTTACGAGAGATTTTATACTCAAAGAAACCTCAGCACCTCATCATTGCTGAAGAGAGTGCTGAGCTTGCCCATCGCTGCCAGACGCCTCGCTCTTCTTGCTCAAGCAAGGACAGTGGTTGAGGCTACCTAGCTTCGTCTTTCATATTGTCATCGACAAACGTAGCAGAAAGCGGGAAGCACAGCCGTTTACTGGGGCGAGGCTTGCCGAACCGCCGCGCTCATTATAGACAAAGAAGACATTCGGCCACGCGCTGGGAGACAAGGTTCGGCCACCAGGTGGCGCCGGCAGAATGTCAGCAGTGTGGCATTGCCCGCCTCCCTTTCAAGAGGCATCAACTCGATGCGGTAGGCGAGGCGGAAAAAACGTAAGGCGGAAAGTTAACGACGCGAATGTCTTCGTGGAGAGGGGCTAACGGGAGTAATACAGCTTCATTCGTGCCACGTGGACTACTTCGGACGTCGGTTGTCGAGAGGACCGGACAGTTCCTTGAGGGAGCACCTCGTAGGTCACCGCACTGAGGCAGCGTAGCACCTCGTATGGACCAAAGTATGTGGCGCTGAAGCTTCTCAGAGCGTCCTCGCAAACGGATCGGGCTCCACACCCAGACTTAATCAGCGGGTGTGTAAATCCTCTCCCTGCGGCGGAGGTTGTAACGCTCGGCGTCGTGTTGTTGTTGGCACCAGATTCGCTGTCGAGCAACGTGGCGAGCGGCTTCGGCATCACGAACAAATTGTTCAGCGCCCACGACAGAAGAGGGAGTAGGATCCGGAAGAAGCATGGCGTCCAGCATGGTCAAGGCTTCGCGACCGTGCACCAAATGGAACGGAGTGAAGCGCGTCGTTTCGTGGAGCGCAGTGTTGTACGCGAACGTGATGTAAGGCAATATCCGGTCCCAGTTCACACGGTCATCGTAGACATACATATAAATCATATCGGCAATTGTCTGTTAAGCCGCTCAGTCAGTCCGTTGGTTTGCGAGAGTAAGCTGTTGTCTTCCGATGGCTGGTGCCACTGAATCGAAGTACCTCGCTCGTAAGTGCCGATGTAAACGCGGTACTCCTGCCAGTTAATACTACCGTTGGGACTCCGTGACGAAGCACAATGGTGTGAATGAAAAAATGTGCAACTTCGGTGGCGGTACCACGGGGAAGGGCCTTGGTCTCACAGTAGCGGCTAAGATAGTCAGCGGCAACAGCAATGTACAGGTTACCCATGGAAGACGCCGGAAATGGGCCGATTAAGTCCATGCCGACCTGTTGAAATGGGAGGCGCGGGAGGATCGATAGGCTGCAGGAACCCGGCTGGTTTAGTCGGCGGCGTCTTCCGGCGCTGACACTAACGACAGGCTCGTACGTATCGGTGGACAGCCGCAGCAAGCCTGGGCCAGTAGTACTTGTGGCGTATGCGCGCCAACGTGCGGGAAAACCCGAGGTGGCCCGAAGGAAGGTCGTTGCGGCACGCACGCAGAACTTCGTCACGAAGCGTTGTAGGCACTGCAAGCAGATATACAGTGTCCGTTGGGCCGTAGTTCTTTTTGTAGACGACACCATCGCGCAAGCAAAACGATAACAGACCGCGCTTGAAGAGTCGAGGTGAAGATGGAGCGGTTCCTTCGAGGTACTCATTGAGGGGCAGCAGTTCGGAGTCGTCCCTCTGTTGGCGGGCAAAGGTGGTGGTGATGACAGCCCCGAGGAAACCGGAATCGTCGTGGGACTCGTCCGCGGGGCAGGGAATAGGAGCGCGGGTAAACAGTCCGCATCGCTGTGTTTCTTACCGGACTTGTGATCGATAGTGACATCAAATTCTTGTAACCAAAAGCCCCATCGAGCAAACCACCCCGAGGGATCTTTCAGGTTCGCCAGCCAACATAGGGAAGAATGATAGTCGCTCACAACTCGAAACGGGCGGCCATACAAGTACGGACGACATTTCGTGACTACCCACAGCACAGCCGGACATTCCTTTTCCATGGTGGAATAATTTACTTAGGAACGAGATAAAGTGCGACTGGCGTAAGCAATCACGCGTTCTAGACCATCCTGCCGCTGAACAAGGACCGCACTGAGACCAACGTTACTGGCATCGGTAAGCAGTTCCGTGTCGGCCTTTTCGTCAAAGTGGCAAAGTACAGGCGTCCATTGGAGACGTGACTGGAGTTTCGTGAAGGCTGTCCTAGTCCGGGCCCCGGAAGAAGTGTTCAGCATCTTTCGTCAGGCGGGTCAGAGGTTCAGCTAGCTTGGGGAAATTGTGAACAAACCGGCGATAGTACGCGGAGAGCCCAAGAAACGACGCAGGCTCCGTTTGTATGTTGGCTTGGGGAAGGCAGCTACGGCGGCCGTCTTTTCGGGGTCTGGACTAACACCTCGAGCGCTAAGAGTGTGACCACAAAACTTCAGCTCATGAAAAGCAGTGACATTTTTCTGGCTTGAGAGAGAGACCAGCGGGAACGTATGGCCTCGAAAACAGCACGCAAACGTTTCAGGTGCTCATCGAACGTGTCAGAGAAGATCACGACATCATCGAGATATACAAGGCACGACTGCCACTTCAGGCCAGACAGCACGGTGTCCATCATTCATTGGAATGTGGCAGGGGTCGAGTACAAGCCAAAAGGGGGCACTTCCAACTCGTACAAACTGTCAGGAGTAATAAAGGCGGTCTTCTCTCGGTCGCATACGTCGTCCTCTATTTGCCAATACCCACTGCGGAGGTCAAGGGACGAAAAGTAGGTAGCATGGCGCAGGTGGTCTGGGGAATCATGAATGCGTGGCAGAGGGCACACATCCTTTTTTCGTGACGTTATTGAGGCGTCTGTAATCCACGCAGAACCTGAGGGTACCATCTTTCTTCGTGACGAGAACAACAGGCGATGCTCAGGGGCTTGTGGACGGTTGCATGACGTCGTCCTGGAGCACTTGTGTAACTTGCGGTGGATGGCGTCACGTTCTTTTGAAGACACCCGATAAGGGCGCTGGCACAGTGGTCTTTGGTGGTCAGCAACGACAATTCGATGCTTGGTAAGTGGCGTCTGTCGCACCTTGGAATTTGATGCAAAACAGTTGTGGAAGGAATAGTTGAGGCTTTCGACGCAGCCTCATCATCCAAAACAGCCACACAACACCACGTCACACGCCTTATACACAGCACCGACCTTTCTCCCGACGCACTCATCGACATACTTAGGAACACACATACAACTCCCGGCACCTCAAACCCCCTGCCCCCCTATGCCGCCACCCCGAATGCCAATCTCGAAGAGGACATTACGGAAGCAGAAGTCAGAGTGGCCCTCCTGACTCTCCGCTCTAACTCCACTCCATGAGTTGACCGTATCTCATATAGCATGCACCGAAATTTGGACGATCAGTCGATTTCCCAGCTCACGGGGTACTTCAACAGATGTGGGCAGGAGGGCACCCTTCTGCAATCCTGGCGTCACGCCAAAATCTTATTCATACCAAAGCACCACAAACCCCTTACACCTGCAAATCTTCGTCCCATCTCACTAACATCATGTCTGGGCAAGCTTCTGGAGCATGTCGTTCTCGCCCGACTCAACCAAAACATGACAGAGCAAGACCTATCGGCACAGCATGGTGGGCTTCCGTCCCCACCTGTAGGCCCAGGACGCCATGGTCCAGCTCACACAGGATATTTTTGACTCCCTCATGCCGGGCCACACAAAAGCTGTCCTCGACTTGGATCTCACCAAGGCCTTTGATCGCCTAGACCATAAAGCGATCATGGCGGTGCTCTCCCCCTTGAACATAGGTGAACGTATGTACACCTATATTCAAGCATTCCTTACTAACCGCACAACCGACATTCACTTCGGTCCCCACACATCCCGTCCATCCACCCTTAGTGGGGTTGGCACTCCCCAGGGATCTGTCCTCTCCCCTTTCTTCATCAATGTCACACTCATCTCCCTTGCCCGCAAACTACAAACTATCCCTCACCTTCGGCATACACTCTATGCTGATGATATCACTCTATGGATCAACCATGGCAGTGATGGAGACATAGAGAATACTCTGCCGTCGGCAGCTACCCTCACCCAAACACATGCGCGGAGTATCGGACTCTCATGCTCTCCGGAGAAGTCGGAGCTCCTCATACTCCGCCCCACAACCCGAAACTGCCCCACAGCCCCCATAACCGTGAAACTGGAATACCGGTACATCCCGGACGTACACACTCTCCGGGTACTGGGCCTCCACATCCAGAACAACGGGAAAAACACTCTCACCAGCCATAAACTCAAGCAGACGGCGGTGTCGATATCCCACCTAATCCGCCGAGTTTCTGGACACCACCGGGGCATGAAGGAGCATGACCTATGTCGTCTCATTCATGCGTTCGTCCTCAGACGCTTTCTCTTCACGCTCTCCTACCTGAAACTGCAGGCCGCAGACATCTCCACCCGGGATGCCATGATGCGATCAGCATTTAATGCAGCACTACACCTACCCCTAAATACCTCAACCGAAAAACTTCTCCAGCTAGGCTTACACAACACGATAGGTGAGCTTATCAAGGCCCACCGACCGACACAATAAATACGTCTCGCGAGAACCACCACCGACAGACACATCCTACACACCCTCGGCATCAGGATACCACCCACGGATCCAACACAGCTCCTGGTCCCCCACAACATTCACCGCGAACTACTTATTAAAACTCTCACTAAAAACATGCACCCCACTTACCACGAGCCCCGCCACAGAGCTCGCGCACGGGCGCTCCACAAAAACTATGGCATGGAACCGGATGCCGTTTGGGTGGATGCCGCATGCACAGGCGAGGACGCGGTTGTAGCCATCACGAACCCCTCCCTACAACCGATTGCTACCCTTCACATACCTCCCACTGTCACTTCGGAGGAGGCTGAAGAGGTCGCTATTGCCCTAGCCATCACGCGCACGGAGGCCCGGTATATACTATCGGACTCTAAAACTGCCATACTAAATTTCGCCCGCGGGAGAGTTCACGTCCCTGCATTTCGCATGTTGAACTCCCTCGCTGCACACCCGCCCCGCCACATGGAGCTCATATGGGTGCCTGCCCACTCCGGGAATGCCGGAAACGAGTCTGCCAACGCTTTAGCCCGAGGTTCTCTCAACCGGGCACCGGCGGCCTCCGATCTGGGGTTCTCACGGGAGCGCATGCATTCCTTCAGTGAACTGACGCAGGCCTGCAAAGCCGAGCGTCTGCTGTACCCCACACCCCATCCCTCCCTCGACAATTATCATCAGACACTTTGGAGGCGGCTCCAAACATGCACCTTACCTTCCCCTTATATACGCTCGCGCTATCACGAATTCCTCACAAACCCCTCCTGTACCCTCTGCCACCACCCCTAAGCCACTCTCGATCATATCCTTTTCCTCTGCCCGGCGGATCCTCCCCAGCGGGGCCTGGAGCACCTTACCACTTGGGAGGCTTGGGAGACCCTACTGCTCTCCGAGGACACGGCCAAGCAAGCCATCGCCACAGGCCGGGCTGCCAGCGTCATGAGCCTCCGGGACATGAACGTTTGAGTGCAGTGGGGCCGTGCGGGGGCCCGGGGACCTATGCGTCATAAACTCTCCTGTATGTAATAAAATTTACGCCACCACCACCTTTCGACGCAGCGTTTCTGACTGGCCTAGAGGTGTGGGTTTACGTCGGTAGGAAGGGCTGTAACCGTCGCCTCATCGAGGTCTGACGTGGTGGACAAATAGCACTGCCTCGTTCACTCTCCAAGTTCGTCAAAATAAGCGACGACCTCTGTCTTCATTAAATGTTGCGGTTCACGGGCGAATTTGGTGAATAAGATGTCGGTGTGACCGTTGGCAAGTTCTATTAGGCCTCAAGCTACAAAAACTTGCCGAACAAGTAGCAGCGACATGTTCGCTTCAGCAATGCCAAGAGTGCCGGTGCTGTCATCATACTCGACTGTGACGAACTTGCTGGCTCGCGGAGGGATTGTTATGTGGTCGTCACATACGCGCAACATTACTCTGCTGGGATCGGTGTTGGTGTCAACGGCACGCTGTGCGGAAAAAGATACCATGAGCTCCCGAAGGTCGATGACCGCACCATACTCTTGGAAGGAAATCCATGCCCAGAATGACGTCTTTTGAACAGTCACGTAATACGGCAAAGGAGCCAGTGCAAGTAAGAACGTGATCTGGATGCGGCAGGTGCAGACGCCAATCGGCTACACTACATGGCCACCCGCGGTGCGAATCATGGGTCCACACAGAGGCGTCAGAACCTTACGGAGAATCATGGCGAGCTGCCTGCTCATCACATAAAAATCAGTGCCGGCATCGACGAGTGCGATCACTTCATAACTGTCGGCGGTTACTGAAATTTAAGAAGAAACTGATCGTTCGCAGCACGTCGGTGAGGTCGTCGGATGGGGTCGTCTCCTCTCGGGCCGTCGGGTTAAATCGTCGGGTGGAGGCTGTTGTGCAGTGGCGGCGGCCCTACCCCCTGAGGGCGCCGTCGTCAGTTTTCCCGGTGAGGGGAAGTGCCTCTGAGCTGGCCGGAGGATGAGGGCCAACTGGACGAAGCAAAGCGCCTCGGTGATGGCGATCGCGATTATCGCTGATGCGAGGTCGGATGCAGCACCTGAGTGGCCAGGTACTCCTCTATGTCATGCGGTCTTTCACCATAGCGCGGTCGAGGCGCGTTCGGTGGGAATACTCTCAAACCCATCCGCCAGTACGGGAAATTCCGCAGAATATGGCCGGGCTCCCCGCAGTGCTATCAGAGTGGGCGAATTTTGGACGTACGCCGTATGTGCGCTTTGCTGAAAGGAGGACACAGGTACTGCTGCTGCTCGACGGTGCGCAGGTAACGATGGGGTGGTCGCGGTCCGGCAACGGGGAGAAACGCTTGCGGCGCGGGGGCAGGTCGGTGCAGGGCATCGCAGTAAGACATGACGTGCGGCTCCGATAGTGGTGCTGGTGGTGGCTGCACCGCTCGCCGGATTTCGTCTCGGAGGACATCGCCTGTAGAAGGCTTGCTTGCCGACGAAGCATCCAAGTGGAGGTGTCGTAATCCTTCGCGGAAAATGCTCCGCACAAGCTCTCGCAGCGCCTCATCCCCGGGGGCTGGCAAGGACACGCAGTAGTGACCGGGTGCTACATTTGCCTGACGGCTGTATTGGCCATTCCATTCCTACAGTGAACGTTCCATGCTCGTAGCTTCCTTAACGAAGGCGGCGACGGTTCTAGGAGGGTCGCATGAGGTCAGCAAACAGCTGCTCCTTTACCCCACGCATACGGTGCCGTATCTTTGTAGCTTCGGGCATGACCGGGTTGGTCCGATTGAAGAAGCGGGTCACATCCTCTGTAAACATGACCACGCTCTCGTTGGACTACTGTGGCCTAGATCGAACGGAAATTTCATCATTTTCCTTTCGCTCGATCGAACTGAATGTGGCGAGCAACTCACGGCGAAAAGCTTCCCAGTTGGCGAAGGACAGCTCGTGCTTCTCGAACCACGTTTTCGCCAAGTCTTGCTGTACGAAATAAACATTCATCAGCTTCCGCTCGTCGTCGCATTGGTTGAATACAGCAAACCGGTCAAAACTTTCCAACTAATCTTCAACATCCTCGAACCGGTCGCCGAGGAAGGATGGTGGCGACCGAGGCGCGAGAAGGACGAACGGCAGGGCACTGCCGGAGTGCTGATCTGTCTGCCTGCCAGTAGTACAACTCAGCTCGCACAGACTTTGTCAGTGGCTCAAACTATCGTTGCAGGCCTCTCAGGCGACGGCTCGCTTAATGGACAAGTGTGGCGTCCGCGCGTCGGGGAGAATCGTCAAGGATATCGTCGGGGTCAGCGTACACGGGATGATACCCAGCACCTCCACCAAATGTCACCGACAAATGTAGTAGAAAGCGGGAAGCATAGCCGTTTACTTAGGCGAGGCCTACCGAACCGCCGCGCTCATTCGAGAGAAAGAACACGTTCGGCCACGCGTTGGGAGACAAGGTTCGGCTACCAGGTGGCGCCGGCAGAGTGTCAGCAGTGTGGCAATATATAACTCCTGTTAAAACAAGTTTTCGTTTGAATGTATTTCGGCCTGAGTCGACCAAGAACCTCGTGTTTCGCGCTCTTTGGCCTTAGGTGCCCTTGCTCCATAAAACCTAGCATCATCATCATCATCATCATCAGAGTTTGTCTAGTATACTAATGCCATATAATTGGACAGATAATTCAATACAAGTATATGCTGCCTACGGCAGGCTAAGGGAGCTGAAGCACAAAGCAATACGTCCATAAAATGAAGGGAAGAGCACAGTTTCCTGCTGGCAGCAACCCACTCCACTAACCAAAAGAACAGTCAGCTTTTAAAAATACATATTCATTCATGATTTCAGCTCACACTTTGATTCGCATTTATTGCCAACCCAAGCAGCTCTCTTGCCATCTCTTTGCATTAATCCTATGAAATTTCTTTCAGTGGTTCACTGCACTGTTCGCAATTTTATACCTTTTTAGTTAACCACACTTTGCCCGAGAGCTTTGTATGGGCAAGTCAGTTTAAAATTTCTTTTTGAGCATACTCTAAGGCGTTGTTCGTAACTTCTACGTGCATGCCGAAGGCATTAAACCCCCTTCTTGTCCCAACAATTTCTCTCAAATGCTTTACGTCTGTGCACGACTAGGCCTAAATGTGTGCATGACCTGCCCACGGTGTACTTTGTTACCACTTCCAGTACCTCACTGCCTATCATAAAATCGTCTCTTTTCAGATTGCTGGATATTCCTTTAGCTCTCTTCATTTGCACACTGAGTATTTATGTCCTCAATTATCAACTAACAATTTTTTACCACTGGTACAACAGCAGTAACATCGCGAAATAGTATGCAACTAAGCCGTTCTCCACAAGTCTTCGCGTTTCCCAAACCAATCTATTCCTAGAAAGAGGGTCACCTCATCTAGCATCGTCACATCTCATTCACTGTATGTGCATTCAACAAAGTAAGCAACCGGTTATTTCAGCGCACTGCTGCAAAACTACACTCTTGACTAGCTTCATATGCTAGGACTTCAGAATTCGCTTTCTACAATCGTCACCACACAAACGCACTCACTAAGCCTTCTCGTCACGGAAGGAGGCTGGCATCAACTGCAATTTAAGGATGTGGTGTTTATTCCTTGTCAGTGCTGACGCATTAACACAGGTAGTGCAGTTCGTTACTCTTTCTGCTCGACATACTAATAAAGCCCAGAGAGGCTACTCATTTTGTTGTCTCATCGGTGACAAGATTTCGCTCACCAGCTGATCTGCAAATGCGTGGCTGAGTGACTGTCCCGAGTTTCGTCAGCATCGCTCGTTAGAACGCCTTTCACACCACCCAGCACCTGGCCATCGTAAGTGCTGCTGTAGTAAGTCTAGAGTGACCACGGCGGGTTTTATGACTGTTACGGACCGGTGCAATGCCAACAGGTTCCGCCAACTAGCCCGCAGGACCCCATCGGCGTCGCCAGCAAGCACTGACTGCTGAGAGGCGATATCACTGACCTTCCAATATTTGAGGCTGCGTCCCTTGTTTTCCCTTAATGCAAGTGAAAGGTTGAAGTGACTCCTAGGCCAATGTTTAAAATCATAATATGTTCCACTCAATAGCTGTAATTGAAACTTGCTAGAATAATTTCAACCACCTGGGGATCTTTAACGATGTCAGTGCACGTTAAAGATCTCCAGTTGGGCGAAATTATTCCGGAGCCCTCCACTACGGCACGTCTTTCTTCCTTTCTTCTTTAAGTTCCTCCTTTATTCTTTTCCTTACGCCACGGTTCAGGTGTCCGCCGATATATGAGACCGATACTGCGCCATTTCCTTTCCCCAAAAACCGATTGAAAAAAAGAATGTATCTGCTTACGTCCAGTACAACAATTCAAATTGTTAATGTTTAAAATTCTGTACCTCGGCCGTCTAACCAGCAAGAGCACAGCTGCTTATGCAAGAAACAATAATAGAAATATCTTCAATAAATCTAAAAAGAGTAAGTGCAATACATGTGTAAAGCAGAGAAGAGATAAACAATACCACACTAAAGCACTAAGAGCATTCCAAGAGTAGGTGTATGCATGAATGGGTGGCAGTCAGGTGGCCAAATTAGATAAGGAAATTTGAGCAAAAAAGGGTGGTAGCAGCTCGCACAGGATAGGGTTAGCAGCAGATCAACTGGAGAAGCATTTTTCAGCACTGATTTTAACGGAAAATTCGTACGACTGACAAAATCACCAACTCCATGAACAGGCTGCCCATCATGCGGCTCAATATCAATCGCGAGTGCAACAGTCTCCAGCACCTCAGACTGGACATGACGAAAAGGAGACATATTTTTGCTCTCAAGTTTGAGCGGTAGTCGTCGGCGGATTTAAAGAGCAACGGTCTCAAATACGGCAACGTAGGCACTTTTGTTTCACTGGTATGAGGGTCCTCGTGAGGGTGCACGTCCCATTTTCTTGTGCACCAAATATGTTATTTGCAAGGTAAGTTTAACTAAAGTGGGGGCATCTAACCTCGCCATCAGCCCTCTGCTACGGCACCTTTTCTTTAACTCCCTCCTATATCCCTTCCCTTACATCATTGTTCAAGAGTAAAATACCGGTAAAGCATCGTTGTAGAACACAATGGATTTAAAGGGAATAAGGAACATTTTAGTTCATTGAGGACACATATGCATAAGAGGCAACAAGTGTGCAATAATCACTGCACCTAAAGTGGGCTCAACTTTTTTATGTTAAAGCAGCTCAGTCAAGAGCTACGTTAGCGATTATATTTCATACAAATCTACAGTGAATGTAATTATAAAGACAGATACTGCTGTGAAGAGCATGAAGACTTCTGCATGCATTTCTAAACCCGGCTGAGAGCCTATGTCGAAATTATATATTTAAAGAGGCAGGTAAGGTAAACATCCCTGAAAAAGAATAACTACCATCTGCCATGAACAGAGTAGGACAGATGACACAAAGGCTGCAAGCACACATGGCCCAGCAGATGTTGGCAGCTGGCAACTGCAATAAAAAAAAATACATCCAGAGCAACTGTTGTCAGTGGCAGGAACATTGTCATGGATGACGAGAGAAGAAATCGTTTACTGGTTTAGAAACTAAAATTAGATGTTAATATAGCGAAATAAAAATCGATGAGCTGGCCAATGACCAAAGAAATTAACAGATTGTACATAATTCACCCATATACATTCTTCGATGAGAGCCAGGATGATTGTCATGACCACAATGAAAGATGAGCTGGCTGGAATACCACTCTGTTTTCATGCGTGGTGAAAAGAACCTAACTATTCGAATAGAGGATGCGCAGGTTTTCGTTAATTCCCATCAAGGTGCCTTGCACCAGCGTCCAAGGTATTCTTAAATTTAACGCTGCAACCAGTTTTCCTTGCATAAACGAGAAGAGAATGCAAAAAAGCATTCCTTCGTTACCTAGAAGTCTGATATCTCATGTCGCAGCTTAGCATCATATGAAAATTGGTAGCGCATTCAACATATCTGCATACAATTAAAACCTGCAAAAAATTTGTCGAGTGGAAATGCAAGTAGGGGCAAGAGATACGAAAAAATACCCAAGAACACTGGTGTGTGTGGTGGAGGAAGGTCTGTGGGTAGGGTCTCGTGCCTGGGAAGAGTTCCAAGCTCGGGGAATCTCCGGCAGCACAGCTGGTGGCAGGCAACCAAGAATAAATAACAAAGTAGATATAAATAAACAGAGTATCGTCAATGGCGAACGACTTGAAAGCGAGATGCAGCAAAAAGCTAGAAATCCTACATAAGTGTGCAGTTGCATTCCCGACAGCTCGCAGTGCTCAGGAGAGGAAGCATCGATGCCTAAAGCTGAGGAGAGACACAAGATCGATCTAACTTTGACATAACACTGTCTCAAATCCTCTCCCAATGGGGAAGCACAATAAGTTTGCAAATGACAAGGCGAGGAATATACACCAGCCTTTCACATGCGAACACTGTCTCCGAAAAATTTAGCATTACGAATGTTAAGGCGCAAGCACTCATCCGATAAGTAGAAACCACGAGCTAAATAGTGGGCTGTCGGTTCGCAGCTGACCTAGCGCGAGCGCTCCGTGACGCGGCACTGCCCGCTCATTGTCTTCTACGCAGCACAGATCTATCCCATGCGTACCAGCCCCGAGCAAAATCGTCCGTTGTAGGTTCCCTTGTTTACTCGCAGCTGGCCTAACATGAGCGCTCTGTCCCGCGGCACTTCTCTCTCTTCGTCGTCTTCTACGGAGTGCAAACCCATGCGTTCCCCACCGATTGTCGCAGCGCTGGCAACCGACGGCGAAACTCTACTGTAATATCTACGCTACTAGGCCGCTCCGTCTACCCTATGCGACGTCGCCCCACCACTACTCGTGAGGAAAACTAGGCGCCGCAGTTCCTGAGGCGAGAACTGCGGCCCCGTCGAACTTTCAAAGGCCTCCTGTATCACCTGCGAATCTTATTGAATTTTTTAGTGCGAAAGCGCTATTGGCCACGAACTCGCAGTTTCCCCGTGCTCGCATTCCCACCGTGGTCGCCCCGCACCACGTGACGAAGCACGCGACAACAACTAGCCAGACAACCAGGCAAACCTGCACTCGCAATCAAGATTAACCACGGCTAACCAAGCTTTCCTACGTATACGCTAAGTTCAGGTGCGTATATGCTATGTATATGCGTATGCTACGTGTAGTCTTGCATAGCCGAGCTAAGCCACTGACAATTTTTTGTCGAGGGCGCTCTTGGACACCGCAGCTGCGATTTCAATAATGGTCGAAAGGCTTTGTGACTCTTCAGAAAGGTAAAAACGATAATAGCCGGACTATCACAAGGCATGGCCAGCGCTTATCACATCAAGTAGTCCGCAGCGTGTGCCGCTCGAGTTGTGATGCAGGACTTCACGTATGCGATCGAGTTCGCCGTGCTGCCTTGTTGTTCTCATCCTATTATTCTGGGCTGGGATTTTCTGTCGCGCCAACACGCTATCATTGACTTTGCTCGAGCTGAAGTTGGCTTCTCTGTTAAGCAAAATCATTTGCCGGACGCTACTCCTGCTCTTTCCTGTGTTAAATTTCTCTCCGCTGAAGACATCGACCTTCCTCCATGCTCTTCCATCCTTGCCCACCTCTCTTGCGAGTCTCATAGCGACGACACCGTCCTCTTCACACCAGCCCACACTTTTCTACACCGCAGCTGTCTTCCTCTGCCATACGCCGTACTGACTGTCTCCGCTAGCCTATCAGTCCTCTTGGTTTTAACCCATTTTCCTCCTCTGCCACTTTGCGCCTTGGTGAATGTCTTGGGAATGTACAGTCCATCGCGTCTCAGCTCACTCCCAAGGAGACTGACGATGCACCGGATCTCGCCATGAAAGCACTTAGCTAGCCTTCTTCTGCGCCCGATCTCTCTTTTACCGAAGTGTTCCTTCGCTCCATCGACGCCGATCTTCCTTTGCCACAAAGGACACAACATCTCAACCTGCATCATCAGTTCCGCTCTTCGTTCGGCTCTCACCAACGTTCCTTAGGCTGAACTTCACCTGTCACCCATCGCATCGACACAGGTGTTCATGCCACACGGCGGTAGCGCCCTTATTGTGTGTCTGAAGCCGAGTGCCAGACAATTAAAGCAGCCCTTGAGCACCATCTGTCGTCTTTCTGAAAATGATGGCTCCATCCAATTCTGTGTGGATTACCGTCGCCTAAAAATAAGATCACACGCAAGGACGCCTATCCCCTCCCGTGCATAGACGACGCTCTGGACTGTTCGCAAGCAGCATAACTATTTTCTTCCCTAGATTTACGTTCTGGTACTGGCAGGTTCCCATGGAACCTCAGAACAGCTTTTGCGACCCCCGACGGCTTGCATGAAGATGTGCCTGTGCTACCGTGACAATATTGTTGTTTTTCTCCCTACGTTGACAGCAATCTCTCCCGCCTGAAGCACGTCTTGACTTACCTTTCTGACGTCGGCCTGCAGCTCAACTTGAAAAAATGCCGTTCTGCCGCACATCAACGGACCACGTTTGGCCACGCGGTGTCCAAGGTAGGCGTTTTTCTATATCCCGTGAAACTTCGCGTTGTGGCTGTCTCTCCCCAACCTACACTAATGAAAAACCTACACAGTTTCCTAGGTCTGTTCTCTTCCTTTCGCTGGTTTATTCGCAACTTCGGTTAAGCAGATCCGATTTCTCAGTGTGGTCTCCAGCGTGCGACGATGCATACAACACCTTCAGGCACTTAGGTCGGCACACGTGGAGGAAGGCGAAAGCGTGTTTTGAGAAAAGGAAAGGTTTTTGAGGAAAGGAAACGGTGCAGTAGCGCCCAAACCTCGACATCTCGGTGGACACCTCCACTGCGCCTTAAAGCGTGCAACTTAAGGTGGACACGTCATCGGTCCCAACCACTGTCACAAGCTAGCCTCCAACATTACTAAAACATGTAAGCTATATGCAGAGAGAAATGCTATGCCACCACCAAGAATCCAGTACGACGAACGATTGCTCAAAATTTTGGTAAAGGTATTCGGGAATACACCCGCCGCGGTGTGTCAATGCTTAGGGCTCTCGGCTACTGACCCGGAGTATGCTGGTTCCAACCCGACCGCGGCAGCAGCATTTCGATGGAGGCGAAATGCAAAGGCGACCATGTGCTGTGCGATGTTAGGGCGTTAAAGTTCCCAGGTAGCCGAAATTATTTGGGAGTCCTCCACTACAGCACCTCTTTCTTTCTTCTTTCACTCCCTCCTTTATCCCTTCCCTTATCAGAGATGTGAGACAGATATTGCGCCATTTCGTTTCGCCAAAAACCATTTTCAGTTCGGGAATACTGACACCACATTGCGGCCAACCAGTGACGAAACCACTATGATTTCATCTGCATTTCCGATAACTGATGAAAATATTTTAATGAAATTGTTTAGGAGATTGCAGCGGTGGCTGGAGCTCTCGGCCCGGAAACCCATTGGCGTAGGCTGCTGTACGGGCTCTTTCGCCGAGTTCTTTTTGACTCGTTTCGTCCGAGCTGCTCAGAGGTGCCTGCCACCCCTCCTGGGTTGGCTGGTTATTAACACTGACCACCTGATTTCATTGGCAGGCCCATACCGTATTGTACAGGTCCGCCTTCTGCCCGCAGAATTTGCACTGCAAGTTAATGACTCCGAATCTATTGTGTGTAGTCTTCGTGGGTTAGTGTAAGTATTTGTCTGTAGCTTTCGGAGGTGTAGTTCCCCTCCTTTGTCTAGTGTCTTAGTCGGTGGAGGGCATACCCGACGGGAAAATCTTAAGCGCTGAAGTATGTCAATGTAAGTTAGTAGGGGGTAGGAGGTTCCACGCCATTCGCACTGGGTGCCTGGGGGAGAAATTCTCGAGCTGAGGCATGTGCGCCATCATTCTCTGGGATGCCCTGATGACCTGGTACCTATACTAAGTGTTAGTATGTGGGTTGGTAGCCGCGGGTGCAGCTATCTTGCAGGATTTTAGCTGCTAGCGATGTGATCCTGCCCCTGAGGTAATCGCGAGACGCTGTCTGTGAATCTCTAAGAATTTATTCCGAGCTAGTGCGTGTTGCAGCTAGAGTAATCGCCACGACTTCCGCAACCAGTATGTCTTGGCTAGGCAGTACAAGTCCGTCGATTGTTTTATTTTGGTGCACTACCGCGACAGCCGTCATTCCCTGCTCGGGACACGCAGCATCAACATAGAACACGCCTTCACGCCCGCCGTGGTGCCTTTTCATAGCTTCGGCTTGTGCTTGTCGTCTTGACTGGTGAAAATCGGGGTGCATATTCCTGGGGAGTGGAGCTGCTTGATTTGTCCTCTCCATGAGGCTGGGACGTCAGTTTTCGTGCTTATCTGTCGGGGGCAATTGATGTTTAAATCACTGGGAACTTGTCGGTCAGTCCAAGTAGTTGAAAGCCGTACCACCTGCGTCGTGAAGTGTGCCTCTATTAGCTCGTCTATTGTGTTGTGCACGCAGAGTCGTAAGAGCCCCTCCATCGATGTCGCAAGAGGGAGGCCCGGGCCTTCTTGTAAGCTGTTCTGATTATGACGTCAGGGTTCTTGATGCCACGCTTCTTGAGGCGGAGCTAGGCTTCTGCTGCGTAGACGACACGGCTTACGACGAAATTCTGCACCACTCGCACGTATCTTCTCGCACCCCTGATTTGCGCGTCGTTATCTTGGCGATCATCCTGGCGACTTGCTCGCTTACGAGCCGGAGTTTCTGGAGAGTAAGGAGGTTTTTGCCGTTGTTATTTATGTACCGACCCAGTATCTTGAGGGTCAGAACTTTCTTGGTGGGTGAGTTCTCAATATCGATGTCCATAATGTCCTCATTCTTGTGTGGACTTAAGACTATGAGTTCAGATTTTTCTGGAGAGCACGTTAGTCAACACATCATCATCATCATCAGCCTTACTGCGCCCACTCAGGGCAAAGGCCTCTTCCATGTCTCTTCAATTAATCCTGCCTTTTCCAGCTGCATCCACCCTTTGCCTGCAAACTTCTTAATCTCATCCGCCCACCTAACATTCTGCCGCCCCTGCTACGCTTACTTTCCCTTGTAATCTACTCCGTTACCCTTAAGGACCATCGGTTATCTTTCCTTCGCATTACATTCCCTGCCCAAGCCCATTTCTTCCTCTTGATTTCGACTAGGATGTCCTAAACCCGCGTTTGTTCCCTCACCCACTCTTGCCGCTTCCGGTCTCTTAGCGTTACACCTATCATTTTTCTTTCCATGGCTCGCTGCGTTGTCCTTAACTTAAGCTGAACTCTTTTCGTTAGCCTCCACGTTTCAGCCCCGTAGGTGAGTACCGGTAAGATACAGCTGTTGTACACTTTTCTCTCGAGGGAAATTGGTAAACTGCCACTCATGATCTGAGCGAAACTGCCCTATGCGCTCAACCCCATTCTTATCCATGTAGTTATATCCCTCTCGTGATCCGGATCAGCTGTTACTACCTGCCCTATGTAGACGTATTCCTTTACAACTTCCAGGCTCTCACTGTCAATTGTGAAGTACTGTTCTCTTGCTAGACTGTTGAGCATTACCTTAGTTTTCTGCATGATAATTTTTAGACCCAGCGTTCTGCTCTGCCTGTCTAACTCATTGATCATGATTTGCAGTTCATCTCTTGGGTGACTCAGCAAGGCAATGTCATAAGCGAATCGCAGATTATTTAGGTTTTCTTCCTTTATTCTTATTCCAAACTGTTCCCAAATCCTAGCTCGGAATACCGCCTGTAAACAGGCGGTCAATAGCATTGGCGAGATCGTGTCTCCTTGCCTGACGCCCTTCCGTATTGGAATTTTATTGCTGACTTTTTGGGAGGCTATAGTAGCTGTGCAGTTACTATATATATCTTCCAGTATTTTGACGTAAGGCTCTTCTACCCCCTGGTTACGCAATTCCTGTATGACTGCTGAGGTTTCTACAGAGTCGAATGCTTTCTCGTAATCAATGAAGGCAATATATAGAGGTTGGTTATATTCTGCGCATTTATCACCTGATTGATAGTGTGAATATGATCAATTGTGGAATAACATTTACGAAAGACTGCCTGATTATTTGGTTCATTAAAGTCTATGGTTGCCCTGACTCTATTAGCGATTACCTTAGTAAATACTTCGTAGACAAAGGAGAGTAAGCTGATCGGTCTGTAATTTTTCAAGTCCTTGGCGTCTCCCTTCTTATGAATTAAGATAATGTTTGCATTCTTCCAAGCTTCTGGTATAGTGGAGGTCGTAAGGCATTGCGTATACAGGGTGGCTAGTTTTTCGAGCACGATGTCCCCTCTATCCTTCAACAGATCTGCTGTTACCTGGCCCTCCCCAGCTGCTTTCCCTCTTTACATTCCTCCTAAGGCTTTCTTTACTTCCTCCTTTGTTACTGGCGGGATGACGCATTGCTGTGCACTACTGTCTTTCTCATTAACGCTCTGATTGCATTGGCTACTGTACAGGTCTGTGTTGAACTCTTCGGCTACGTTAACTATCTTATCCATATTGCTAATTACATTGCCCTGCTTGCCTCTTAACGCATACATCTGGTTTTTACCTATGCCTAGTTTCCTCTTTACCGGTCTTAGGTACCTCCGTTCTTTAGAGCATCCTCGATTCTCTCCATATTAAACTTCCTTATGTCAGCTACCTTGCGCTTATTTATTAACTTCGATAACTCTGTTAGTTCTATTCTGTCGGTAGGGTTAGACGCCCTCATGTTTTGGTGCTTCTTAATCAGATCTTTCGTCACCTCGGATAGCTTTCCGGTATCCTGTCGAACTGTCCTACCGCCTACTTCTAGTGCGCACTCCGTAATGATCGCTGTGAGATTATCGTTCATTGTATGAACAGCAAGATCGTCTTCCTCAGTTAAAGCCGACTATCTGTTTTGCAGCGCTATCCTAAACTCCTGTACTTCCCCCCTACGGCTAACTCGTTAATGGACTTCCTCTTCGCTAGTTTCTTCCGTTCCCTGTTCAAGTCTAAGCTAATTCGAGACCTTACCATTCTGTGGTCGCTACAGCGCACCTTTCCGAATACGGCCACATCCTGAACGATGCCACGTTTAACGCATAGTATGAAGTCGATGCTAAAGAGAAGTAAGGATAGTACTGCCCCTTGTGGAGTGCCTCTCGTGCCCATATTCACTTGCGCTGATTGTTTTGTGCCGGTGCTGATGTTGACGGTTTTGTCCGTAAGTAAATCGCAGATGTACAAGTAGACTCGCTGCCCACAGTTCGTGCTGTGGAGGTTGTTGTGGATTGTGGAGTGCTTGACGTTGTCAAACGCTCCCTTGAGGTCGAGGGTTAGAAGCACTCGGTTACTGTTTCTGCGTGCGGGATCAAAGACTTCGCGTTTGAGTTGCAGAAGCGCATCATCGGTGGAGAAGTGTGCCCTGAATCCAAACATTGTGTGTGGCAGTAGCTCGTTCTCCTCAAGATAGTTAGAGAGACGCGCGTAGACTGCCTTTTCCTTGAGTTTGCTTGCGCACGACGTGAGGGATATGGGGCGCAGGTTTTCAATGGTGATTTTCTTCCAGAGTTTGGGGATAAAGTGTACATTGGCTGTTTTTCATGCTTGTGGAATGGTGCCGGTACGCCAGCATTCGTTTATGTAATCTCTGAGTTGATGCAGAGCCTCAGTCCGACCGTAATTTTGTCTTGTCCCGGGGCTATGCCTCGGCGAATATCTGCTAGTGCTGCTACGATTTCTTCTAAAGGGAAGTCTCTATCTAGGTCTTCATTCGGTTCCCCCCCCCCCCCCCGGCAATTCTTACTACTGGGTTGTGGGTCTCCCGTGGTGCAGATAAAGCGACGCGTGAGTTCCTCAACCAGTTCGTGATCCGTGCCTTGAAAGCTGTGTAGGGCCCGATGCAAATTTATGTGCTGTTCACCCTTCGCTTTTGGAGGGTCAGTTAGGTATCGGAGAAGGTTCCATTTAGCCTTCGTGTCTAGGTGGCCTTTGAGGGATTCGCACTATGTTCGCCAATTGGTGCGAGCGAGGTCCCATGCGTATTGGTCCGCTTGAATAGTGAGCTTGGTTATTCGAATTCTGAGTTTCCAATCGTGTCTTAGTTGTTTCCACCGTTTCATAAGACCACATCTGGCTTCCCAAAGGTGTAGGAGGTGGTTGTCAACAGCCGGGTGGTCCTCCGTGGTACGAGGGTTTTTGGGAGTTTTTCTTTAGGCCGAGAATGGAGGCCGCCCAATCTTCGTAACTGGTTATCTGTTCCGATGTAGCAAGTTTGCTGTCCTTCCTGAATGTCTCCCAGTCTCCAATTCTGGCTTGCCCTCGTGGTTTGGTGCGCTTGTTGCTTTCAAAGATGGTCTGCAGCACGTAGTGATCGCTGCCTAGTGTCTCTCCCGTATTGAGCCACTCATAGGTGCGGGCATTGCCGACGAGCGTGAGGTCGGGGGAAGTATCCCGCGTTATGCATGGTGCCGACTAACGTCGGGTGCTGCGGGTCCATGAGCAGGGTCAGGGCCATGTCAGTGATGGCGGATGCTATTTTTCTGCCTTTCGCGTCTTCCCTCGGGTATCCCCCTAGAGGGCTAGAAGCATTACTGTCGCCAACTACAGCTAGTGGAGCTTTTTGGGCTTCTTTTATTGCTTTAAGTTCGTGTCGAAGGCTATGTGGTGTTGTTTGGGGCGACTATATTTATTGAGTATATTGGTGCCCTTGCTATTTTTATGCTGTGGTAGTAGCTTTATGAAGGTATATTCAATGTCGCTGTCTAGATTAAGGTCTTGAGTGATTGCCGTGCATAATTTGTGCACCAAGATGCATGTCGAGGGATTTCTTTGATGTGTTGGTATCTTCTAATATTATCCTCCAAATTCACTTCTTGCAGGGCTATTATAATAGCCCTGCATTTCCAATATCTGTTGGTCAAACTAGCGTCGTCACTTCGGCGGACGCGGTTTTGCGCCGCGCCTCTTTCTATCATTCTTAGCTTCACTGATCAACTAATTTTTTCTTTGGGGAAAGGTAACGTTTTTGACGAAAAAAAAGGGTGCAGCAGCTCTCAGATCACATCTCGGTGGACACCTCAACCTCGCGAAAGCATGCGTTTTGAGGAGAGGAAACGTTTTTGACGAAAGGAAAGGGCGCATCAGCTCTCAGGCCTCAACCCCGTGAAAGCATGTGTTTTGAAAGGAAACATATTAGACGAAATGAAAGAGGGCAGTAGCTCTGAGATCTCGACATTTATTAGGTTTTGGTCAAGGGCGCAGTAGCTCTGAGATCTCCGCATCTATTACATATTGCTGCCACATTTTGCAGACACGTTTTGCGAACATCTTTTGGCCGACATAGCCTAGTAATGCTTTCTCATTAATAATTGTGACGAGGCGCGGCGCAGCCGCGCCGCTCAGGACGTAGTGTGCAGTGTCCCTGTCCAGCGCGGACGGGGATTAGGTCGCCTTATGCCGCAGGTAACAACTCCATCCTGGCTTTATTCTTCCTTCATCTCTATCCCCCTGACCGTAGGAAATGCGTCACTATAATGTGTACTGTAGTTGCTGTACAATGTCTCATGTGCACTTCAATAAAATTTGTTCATAGTATCAGTTCGACTCTGCCTCAAGCCTCCAAGACTTGCAGCAGGTTCAGGAAAATCTCATCCGAGTGCAAATGACCCAGAATATTCTCTCTTTATTAAACAAAATCAACTCCCGTAAATTCTTCATTAAGACGAAACTAATTCCTAGAGGCCAACTTTAAAAGTGCCCTCTGGGCATGACAAACATTCCCTCAGCTCCTGGTGGATGTTCGCTCCTGATGGGCAGGTGAGGAAAAATTTGAAAAAGATTAAGAGAAAATGACAGTTGAGGATTTTTAGTGCTGCCTCCACTGGAGGAATGATTGAAATACGCTGACAACGCAGACGTTCCCGCACTTTAGAGCTGCCGCAAGCCAACAGAATCACTTTTTTGTCCTGCATTGCCACTCCACGCAGGGCCAACGTGACATCAAGGTCAGTAAAGGTGCTCCAGCTACCGTTTTCTTTTTCGATACAAAATTTGGGCAATTACTTTTTTTGCGAACTCAGATTAAGTTCTTTAATGGCATAAGAAACGTAACAGACGATGAATGACGTACAGACTCAGCGATTACATCCAAATCTTTGATAAGCAAACACTCAGTGACATTGCTGATTCCATATTACGTATTCCATCTCTGCAGATTTACACAGCCTCCTGTACTGTTCCAAGCACCGTGGCATTGGCCGATTAATTTGTACTCTTGAGTGCAGCTCGCATTCTTTCCTGCCTGAAAAATAAATTTGAAAATGTTGTGTAAAGACGGTGAAAATTTACCATAAACATTTCGCATCGGAATCGGCCCATTACCAGTAAGCAAGAAGTGATTTTCAATCAGTTAGGTGATTTTTCCCTTTCTCATGAAATTTGCGGTCCAAAATTGGGTGTAAAAAAACTTTTAACGACTATTCGTGGAATTTGTAGACTTAGCAGGTAAATGACGGGTTTTTTCGCGCCTAACTATAATTTTGGGATGAATTAAGCATCACTACTTGGGAAAACTGCACACTCGGCTACAAATGCTCACTGTAATGGACTAGACCGGCGTCACAGAACACGACACCAGTCAGACGATGACAAAGACGTGTAGAAGCAGTACCAACGTCTCACAAGAGTCTCTGTGGTTAGGGCTCCCAGTTGAGTTTCCCCCTTCACGTGGTGATGGGAGGAAACACCTTGTTGATGATGAAATCGGGGTTTCTTGATGACCCGGTGGTTCTAACTCGCAAACATTCACGTTACTCGAGTAAAGGAGAAGGTTAACTATTTATTTACAACATAAATAAAACAAGAAAAGAAGCAAGGAGAAAACAAATTACATGACTAAACCGTTGATCAGACGAATTCAGCCCTCGTTCAATCCAGAGCGCTTGTTTTTAAACCGTCTGTCTTCGCCCTTGGCGGGGACAGCAACCAATAAGATTAGAAGCGACTTACCTCACCAATTACGGGTTAGGGAAAGAAAAATAAGGTTTCCGTCAATTAATCACAGACTGGGGAAAGAGTATACCTTCATACCCAAGACTGCCTATCCTGTAAGCGTACGCCTGTCGAAAATACAAACTCAGTTAAGTATCTCGGTATTCATTACGATAGTGACTTGTCATGGCATAATCATGGGGCGCATGTTTGCTCCAAACTAAGATCTGTCGCATGTTTACTCTTTAACATTAAAATTTTGGTGCCGTTTCAGACTAAAAAAATGATAGTACATTCCCTTGCATACAGCACCTTAAGGTATGGTATAACGGTTTTCGCTTTCTGCTCCCAGCGTTGGCAGGACAGATTTGATAACCTCTTAAAAATACATTAAAAGTGTGGCGTATAATCGCGTGACACCATCAAACAAAGACATTTTTCATGTTCTCGGTTTTCAGTCCTTTCAATCTTTATTCATTTCTACGGTTGTGCTGCGTAATTTCTGGACGGATGAATTCAAGCATCCGCACGTCTCCCCGCGACTGCTGCGCAAAGAAACGCGCTTCGTGGTACCACGCGTATCTACTAGATACGGAGCAGCAAGACGCTGCGTGTATGTCCCCAGGATATTTAATAATTTGTCAGACGATTATTTTTCTGTGGACTCTCTGTCTCAATTGAAGAGTTTGGTACGCATGTTGTAATGCATATGTATGCTCTTATTTTCCTTTTGCTTGTCGCAGTTTGTAGTGATCATGCTTTTCTTTCGATGCCTGGAGACTTGATCTATGCTTATCACTCTTATTTTCTTTTCTTTGTTGGTTTTAAATATGTACATATATACTGTAACCACATCGCTTAGCTGACGATGCCGGGCCACCTCACACAAGCCATCATTGGCTTAGATGCGCGCGTTTTTTCTGTATTGATTTTTGGGTGCTTAATAAAGATTATTATTATTATTATTATTATTATTATTATTATTATTATTATTATTATTATTATTATTATTATTATTATTATTATTATTATTATTATTATATTATTATTATTATTATTATTATTATTATTATTATTATTATTATTATTATTATTATTATTATTATTATTATTATTATGGCGCCCAGTAAGGACGCATGTGTGCTGTGCTCCCGTCCGTTTTTTGGTAAGCAGCAGTTTTTTCGTTGTGCCGACTGCAACAAACGTGTACACGCGAAGTGTGTCACTTGGAGTGACGACGAGCTGCAGCTTTTGAAGTCCGGCTCGCGACCATTCATGTGCAATCTGTGTTTGTCGTCTTGCGGCGGTGCTAAGCCTAGCGACGGTGGCGAGTCAGCGGCTGCATTCCTTTCTTCCACGGCCCACCAGCCCCATCACCCGACCGACCCGACCGGTTCCCTCGCTTCCTCCCCGACGGGCGAACCTGACGGTGCGCTTGCCTCCCTTCGGGCTCTCCTCCTCGACGCACTTGAAGGAATCTCGTTTCTGAGCGACGAGGTCGCCCAGCTGCGGGAGGAGAATGAGCGCCTTCGTGGTGACAACTCGCGGGCGCTCGCTCTCCAGGCTGAGGTCGTTGCCTCTCTGCGGGCTGATGTTCGCAGCTTACGCGAGGAGCTTGCGAGGCGCCCTGCTTCATCGCAGCGTGATCCGCCTTTCGTCGAGCCCCTGTCCGCGAGCAGTCCTTCCCGTATGTTCCAGCCATCCAAGAGCTACTCTGCTGCCCTTCACTGTGGGATGGCACCTGTTGATTTGGCCACCTGCCCGACATCTGTATCTGTCCCCCCACTTGTAGTTAATTCGCCTGAGGCGCAGAAGAAGCACCGAAGCCCAGCCATCACTGGCTCGTCGAGCTCATCCAGTCTGAACGTCGCCAGACCTCAGAAGCGCCCGAAGGCTATTTTCGTCTCCAAGCTGTGCCCTGAGACAACGTCGGCTGATCTGACGAACCATCTGAAGTGCGTGAACGTCACCCCCCTAACCTGCCGGCAGTTGAAAACGAAATATGACTCCTACTCGTCCTTCCACCTCACAGTCAGCGCGGAATTTTACGATCAGCTTGTTGACCCTTCGATGTGGCCTACGGGCTGCATCTTCAAGGCTTTTCGTGGAAAGCTCCTGGATGGTATGTTGCATCCTTCCGAGCTGACGGTTGATCGCAGTCAACCCTAACTTGGATATATATTATCAAAATGCCCGAGGTCTTCGGACTAAGGGACCTGTATTTTTTTCTAATGCATTAGCCTCTTGTTACTCGGCTGTTGTAATTACTGAGACCTGGCTGTCTAGCGAAGTTAACTCAGGTGACTTCTTTCCTAATAACTATTCTGTTTTTCGAAGTGACCGCCCTGAATCAGCTTCTAAACAAAAGGGAGGGGGAGTGCTCATTGCTATTGACAGTTCCGTGCAGTGCGTTCGGCGTTCCGACCTGGAAACCATCGAAGAATCTGTCTGGTTAGAGCTCACTTTAACTCGACATAAAAAACTCTTATTGGCAGCTTTCTATATTTCCCCTAATCTGCCTCCTCCTGCCTACGATGATGTACTACATTCTATTGAATATGTTATCACTTCTCATAGCAAGCACAAACTGCTCATTTTAGGGGATTTTAATACTCCAGGTATTAACTGGAATACCTTTACATATTCACACAACAATCATTATGTAGTTAGTAAGTGCAACCGGCTTTTAGATTTCATAGCTTTTAACACCTTGCAGCAACACAATTTAATTGAAAACTGTTGTGGTAATGTTCTTGACATTTGTTTATCTAATTTTGAAAATGTTCGAGTCTCGTCATCTGACATCTCACTTACTCGCTGTGACAAATTTCATCCTCCAATTCTAATAACGGCTTCGGTTTCTGTCCCACCTTCTGCTAATTCAAATCGTGCGGGGAATTCCCCCCGTTTCGCTTACGCACTTGGCGACTATGTTGGTCTCTTCGGTTTCTTCTCTTCTGTCGACTGGTCTGTTTTAAGCGAAATCAGCGATGTTGACGAACAAGTCAGTCGCTTCACTGAAATAGTTCTCAATGGTATGCGCCAGTACATACCTATGCACACTCCTACTCGCAGCAAGTTTCCGTTCTGGTTTTCCAAGGAACTTCGAACAGCGCTGAAACTTAAGGAGCGGGCCCACCATAAAGCGAAACGCCCTGGGCTGGATACATGGGCAGATGAATTTCGCCGCTTGCGTTCCCTTTGCAAACGCCTGTACAAGCGGGATCATGAGTCCTATCTTGATTATTTAGAGAAAAGTGCCTCTAATCGTCCTACTGAATTCTGGCGATACGTTCGTAAGCGTTCGAATAAATCTGATAGTCATATTCACTTAGTTGACTCTCATGGGAATGAAATTCGGAATGTCGCTGACGGCTTTGCTCAACACTTTTCCTCCGTGTACAAATCTCCACTTTTCGACTCCGTGTGCCTTCCAGCTGGCGCACATAATTCCGTTCTTCTCGACGAGAAGTTAGTAAGTGAGAGTCTTAAGTGTTTGAAACCATCTTTATCCCCTGGACCTGATGGCATTCCAGCCGCCATAATAAAAGCCTTCAATAGTACCTTCGTCCCTGTTTTAACCACGATATTTAATAACTGTTTGAAAAATTCTGCCTTTCCCCGCGTGTGGAAAACGGCGCGTGTTTTCCCTGTCTTCAAATCAGGAAACAAATCTGATGTTTCGAACTACCGCCCCATTTCTCTTCTTTGTGCAACCTCTAAGCTTTTTGAATTAGCTTTGCACAAAGTACTTTCCTTCCACCTCAAAAATGTAATCATTCATAATCAGCATGGTTTCATAAAAGGTCGTTCTACTACAACTAACCCTGTGACTTTTATGACGTATACATCAGCTGAAGTGCTTCAGAGGAGTCAGGTAGACGCTGTGTACTGTGATTTGAGCAAAGCTTTCGACGTTGTTACTCACTCATTACTTCTTCAAAACCTTCTGCTGTTTGAGATCGACGTTTCAATTGTAGCCTTCCTACGCAACTATCTTCTTGATCGGTCCTGCTTTGTCAGTGTAAATGGACAGACCTCATTTGTTTACACTCCAACCAGCGGAGTTCCTCAGGGCTCGGTATTAGGCCCGCTTCTGTTCTCTGTTTTTATCAATGACGTTTCCTCCGTGGTCAAAAACTCCTCATTTCTCCTTTATGCGGACGATATAAAAATGTTCAAGGCAATACATACTCTTCACGATTGCTTGTCATTGCAATCTGACATATCCGCCTTCTCTGACTGGTGCTTGAAGAATGGGCTCACTCTCAATTCATCTAAAACCAAGGTTGTTTCATTTACGCGTAAAACGCACAGTCTTCTCTACTCTTATTCTGTGAATGGTAGGCCGCTGCCCAGGGTTGATGAAATTAATGACCTCGGCGTACTTTTCGACCGTAGCCTCAGCTTCTCCTCTCATACAAAACGCATTGCTCTACGGGCTATGCGTACACTCGGCTTCATCTGCAGGCTTTCGAGAAAGTTTCGATCCCCACTTCCTTTCTTAAAGCTCTACCTCTCCATATGCTTGCCGCTTTTGGAATATGCGTCTGTTGTTTGGAACGGCACTTGCCAGTCGAACTGTGAAAAAATCGACAGAGTTCAGCTAAAGTTTTTACGCATATTTCAACATCGGTTTTCTTGCAAAACTTCCAGCTCTCGTCCCAGACGGAGTAACTCACTGCAGCTTCCTTCTCTTAGCTGCCGTCGCGTGAGGGCAGATATAATTTTCTTGTATAAACTTCTTCATGGTCACATTCTATGCCCTCAGCTCCTAGCGCGTATCCTTTTGCGTGTACCGCGAAAGAGCATAAGGGAATTCAGACCATTCCAAGTTTCTGCGCTCCTGCACTCCCTCTCCCCTCTGGACAGAATGCAGAAGTTGTTTAATTCTCTTTGTCCTCACCTAGATATATTCGAAAATTCTCTCCCTTCCTTTATATTGGATGTCCGTGACGTTCCACTTTGAGCACTATTTTTCTCATACATAACTTCCCCTTTCATGCATTTTGTCTTTACTACACTTGTGCGTTTGCACCGGTATTATATTGTTTTCTCTCCTTAATTGTTCATCACGTGTACTTGTTTTCATTATATTATTTCTTTAATACTGTATACTCACGCCTGATTGTCTGTAACGCGTTCACTAATTACGTTTCTTATTGTGTATGATTGTATTTCTAGCTTGTATTTCAGAGGTTTCATATTCGTTCATATTAGTATTGGCTTTATTCTTGTTTGTATTTTGCTATATGCTGTACTTGGCTGTTATCGGTCGTTCATTCTCTTTGTTTATTGTTTCATTAGTTATTTATATGTCTGTTGCCTGTTCTAGCTGTTTTCATTTACCGCTGTTCTCGCTGTTTTCTTGTTTTCGCTTTTTTGCTTCATGCTTGCTGTCACGCCTAGTTTATATGTCTTTTTTTTTCTATCGCCGTGACTGCTGCATTACCTCCCCTGAGTGTCTTCCTTTGTAGTGAAATAAATTTACATTTTGTGCGTGTGAATGGTGTACCAGCACCAAGACCTTTGGGTTGTTCCTGGGCACCGAAAAATAAAGATTGATTGATTGATTGATTATTATTATTATTATTATTATTATTATTATTATTATTATTATTATTATTATTATTATTATTATTATTATTATTATTATTATTATTATTATTATTATTATTATTATTATTATTATTATTATTATTATTATTATTATTATTATTATTATTATTATTATTGCAATGAATAAGACCGCAGTGCGCCACCATCGACGACGATGAAGAGGTTCGGCCGGCCTCGGCGACCGGCTGCCGCGAGCGTTGGAGAGCTTGAGCTCGCTCTGGAAGTCTGTTCTGGTGTCGCTGCTGCTGGGTCAGTTTGTGCAACGGTTACGCCGCCAGCCCTTTCAGCCATACAATAAACCGCTCTTTATTATTATTATTGGTATTATTATTGTTAATTATATCCTTATTTTTATATGTCAATGCCAAATATATGATAAATTGAAAAAGCAACGTACTTCTACGCGCTGATCTGACAACCCTGGTGAAGCATTTGCTGGTTGGAGTGCGTCTCGTTTGAATTTCCGTTTGAATTGACACTTTATTTCTCGATCGCTTTTGTGCCGTTTTTAAATAATGTTTATACCTGGAGTTAGAGGTTAGTAGCGTTAGTAGCGTGGAATAGCAGGCAACGGGTTCGAAGTTTGAGTGGTTTTCGGTGCATCCAATCGGGCATTTCGGATCACCTAAACCGATGGGCGCAGCTCATGAGGGCTCCGACGGCTATGAGCCGGCTTTCACAAGGGCAGGCGACCTTGATGTGAATCGGTTTACTACTGTTAGTGCGCGGTGCCATCGTGTGTGCTGAAGTCCGTTGGCGACTAATTTGAACTGCCGATCCGCTCTCAAAGGAGTAGGGGTGCGGATGTGCGTGCGGCAATTTATGTGTGTGAGCGCTACGACGCGTTGAGTTAGGAGTGAGATCGTCAGGAGTGAGTGAACGACACCCCCTTTTGCCGCCACCACCTTTTTTGCCATGGGGCGTCGTGTTCATACGAAGGAGACCACTGAGGAAGACTGCGATCAAGAAGTGGGTCCAGTATACGACATGCAAATCGTGGCTCGTTTTGGAGGACACGCCGTACGACACCGTACATGAAGCTCGGCAAGACCCTGCTTTCAAGTGCCACCAAGGCATAAGGATGAACGTTTTGCGAGATGAGCTCACTACCTACGCGGCTAAAGAGAAGGAAAACTGGAAGCTGTAGATCGCCAACCTCAAAGCGCGGTTGGACGCCGAACTCACCGCGATTGAGGTGAAAAGGAGCGGCCTAAAGGCGGAGTTTGAGGCGGAGAGAAGAAAGAGGACTGCTCTGGAAGAACAAGTAGTTGAACTAAGGCAGACACTGAGCGAGCTGTGTCCGGGGACAACTCGTGTGCGGCAGCCAGCCGCTGTCGAACCAATGGCCGGGTAGTCGGTGGGCACCTTAAAGGAGCAAATGCCAGGACAGTCCGCACCGGAGCCATGCAGAAGTGGAAAAGAGAATACAAGTGAAAGTGAAGAGGAGGAGGCCAGGAGCTTAGCCGATACTACCCAAGCTGTCGCAGGTGGAAGTACCCAAACGACAGCAAAGTATATCCAGCAGCAGCGCCACCAAACACCTGAAGTACGAGGCTTAGAGTATAGACCCCAAAAAGAGGGGAGAAACATGGGAGCCCACATTGACAGGAAAGGAAAGACCGAAGTGTTTTCCTATACAGGGATCACAATACCTACCGTATGAAGCCCGCTATGCTACAGGCTTCAAACTGGCACAAGAGAGTACACATCAGGACAGAGGCAGACGCAACCCTCCAAAAGGCCTGTGAGGCCTTCAATGATGCAATGGATGTCTGGAAGGTGCAGGAGGCCCTGGTGGTACTATATGCTGTGATAAATGATGCAAGAGAGGAGGATTGGTCAGTGGAGGATGTCTTTCAGAAAGTGAAAGGCCGCCTGGATACGTGGCTGCAGCGGGCTCCACAGCACCGCTTCATAGTATACGGTCTCCCTCAGACGGCGACTACCCCTATTGGGCTTGCAGTGTGGAATGAAGGAATGAAAAACACATGCAAGGACCTTGGACGTCGAGCGGAGTTCATACCAACGACATGGGCGGTTGAGCAGCAACAGGACATGTTGTACACCGAGCGAGCAGCAAATGAACTTGGGCGGCGACTCGGGCGTAGAGCCTGCTCTTTTTTAGGAATCTACCGTTCCAACAAAGGCAGAAGAGGACGCAACCCAGGAGTACACCCTGCAACCCCCTTTATAGAAGCCCTGGGCCAGACACTGCGGCAAATGATGGGCTCACAAAACCGATTGAAAGGGAGGTACAGGTTCTGGGGGGCAACCCCTAGAAGAACACAATGCCGAGCAGCACAGTGAACAGGGGGAAAGGGTGATGGTTGAAAGAGTAGGGCCTGTTGGGGATACAGGTGATGTTACTAAACTTCACACACAACGAAGAGAAGACAACGACGCAGCAAAGGCATAAGAAACAGACAAAAGATTTTCTACCTCAACATCCAAGGGGGTCGATGGGAGCAAAAGTGGAAAGAACTTTACAACAATCTACAGAAGCAATAAATCACAGTCGCAGGGCTTGTCGAAACCCATCTACGCAATGAAGGAACCCCACCAAAAAACAAAGACTATATAAAGGGAGGCTTAAACCGCCTAGTTGGAGAAAGGAGGGCCAGTGGCCTAGGCTTTCTATACAGGGTTGGTTTCAATTGGGAGAGGATTCCAGGGACATGTCAGGAACACATGTAGCTGACAGGAAATTTGGGCACCCGCAAGACAGCACTGGGCCTGGCTTACCTTTGGACGGGACAGGGGGCGCATCAGAAAAACACTGATATTCTGAAGTGCCTAGAGACCAATATAGCTGCCATGAGCAATATGCCAGTTATTATTGTAGGGGACTTGAATGCCCACATACAGGATCTCGATAGTGTGACGGACAGAATGGGCAGACGGCTCCTGGACTGGTTCCAAAGACAAGACTTAGTGGTTGTCGATATCACAGACAAGTGTAGGGGGAAAACAACTTGGACTATGCACAAGAAGACCAGCAGCATAGACTGTTGCTTAATAGCACATGCCTTTCTGCCTCAGCTTCAAGAGATGGTGATTGATGAAGAAGGCTCCCAAAGCATTGGAAGCGACCACAACAGCTTTGTGCTGTCATTAAAAAGGGAGGATCATACGCATGTTGACAGGGCACACCCAGAACATCGAAATCGTTTGACAACGACAGAAATCGACGACACTGCTGGATAGCGAGGCGGAGGGTGCAGATGTGCAATCATATGAAGACTTTGAACTCTGGGTAAAAAAGGCATTATCTTCAGTAAACGCTAGCCGGCCAATCCAGAAGTACTCCAGAAGACATAGACCTAAAGCATGGTGGGACAAAGAGGTGTCCAATGCCCTAAAGCAACGTAAGTCGCTTGTAGAGAGCTTCGACATGCCGCACTGCGGGACACATCTGAAAGAATAAATAGGCTGTGGGAGGCATACATTGAAGAGAAAAAGCATGGGGCCGCTTTGGTACAACAGAAGATTCTGGCAGTTAACAAAAAGCTCCTCCATGAAATCATATCAGCTGGCAGAGATAACCCAGCGAAATTCTGGCGATATATCTAGACACTTCAGCCAGTGGCTAAAACTGACACGGTGACCCAGCGAGAACCAACCGCAGGTGAGGAGTACGTGGAAACAGCCTGCCTGGGCTACATTGAAACACATATGGCCCACCAGCTCCAATCCCTGATAGGCCATTATAGTGCAGCACTTCCACCCGCAAGCCCACCTGGCGGAGCGAGATGTGACAGTCACGGAGGGGGAGCTGAAGCGAGCACTGCGACACATAGCGGGAAGCTAGGCAGCAGGTCTGGATGGCATCCCACCATTACTAATAAAAAAGATAGAGAAAAGAACATGGGAACAGCTCAGGGACGCCTTGAACGATGTAATGACCACAGGCACTCCTCCACCAGGGTGGCGGAGCTCAAGGATACGGCTGGTATTAAAGAGAGAAGGAGACAAGGCCCTCTAGAAAAGCTATAGACCCACTGCGGTAACATCTGCTTTGTATCGCTTGTTTTGCCACATTCTGCGAGCTCGCATACAGAGATGGGCGGAAGGTGCTCAAATTCTGAGCGAACTGCAAAATGGCTTTCGACCCAATCGCCGACTGGAAGACAACCTTTTCGTTGTGACATCTTCAATTGAGATCGCCGCCAAAGGGAAGCGAGAGCTGGTACTGGGCTTTCTGTATATAGCCCAGGCATACAACTCAGTGGAGCACAATCGACTGTGGGAGGTCCTGGAAGCACAGGTTATCCCAGAACCCCTACTACACTTGGTGGAGGCTTTATACACTGAAACCCAGGCTGTGATCCACTGGGGGGGCCTCAACCACCAGGACAATCAGCGTATCTAGGGGACTGCGTCAGGGCTGCCCTATGTCGCCGATCCTGTTCATATTGTTTATCTCGGGGATGGAGCAGCGCCTTGTGGAGAGCGGAGTTGGGTTCAGCCTCACCTACATGGAGGATGGCGCCACTCGTACTCGCAGGCTACCAGCCCTCCTCTACGCAGACGATATAGTGCTGCTTGCGGACAACACGGGAGATCTCCAGAGCCTCCTAGGCATATGCTCATCTGAGGGCGATGGCCTCGGGCTCTGTTTCAACGCCTCGAAGACTGCAGCAGTCAGGTTCCCCCCGGAGGCGTCCGAGGACAGTGGGCAAGACACCGCACCTCTGCACCTTCAGAACAGTAGTGTCATTTGGTTGCCGTCCTACAGATACCTGGGAATAGAAATCTCAGCGGGCCGAAACTATGTACCAGATTTCGAGAAGCAACTCCGGACGAAGGCCATCAGACGACGGGCTTTCCTGAGCTCACGCGCCTTATGGGCTTTCAACCGCTTTGAAGTCACCCGATCGCTATGGAAGGCGGTGGTGGGGCCAAGCCTTACCTTCGGCAACGCAGTCATCTGTTCATCATCCGTGACTCGCCAAGGTATGGAGACGCGGCAGAGAGAGGTGGGACGAATGGCCATGGGAGCTCACGGCAGTGTGCCGAACGAAGCGGTACAGGGTGATCTGGGGTGGTCCTCTTTTGAGGCACGGGAAGCCGTAGCCAAAGTGAGCTACGAGTGCCGTCTTAGCGAAATGCAGGACGGCCGCTGGGCGCGTGAAGTGTTCAAGTATGTCCAACTGAGGTGTGTCAACACCAAGTGGGCCCGTCGCACCAAGTCTGGCGGATAAATACGGAGTGGTACCCCCCCATGTACTTCAAGTTTCCAACCCAACGGATGGCAAAAAATCCGAGAGCAAGTGCGATGCGAGGAGCAGCGTCGTTGGCAGCAGACGGCCCGCGAGAAGCCAGCCCTGGCCGTTTCCCAACAAAAGAAATCGAGATCGAGAAAGAGCCCCTATATGACAACACTAGGGGCAGTGGACTGTTGTACGAAGCTAGGAGCGGTGTGTTCGCACCCGATGTCTTCGAGCAAAGTACACGGAGAGTATGAGCACAACGTGTGAACTTTGCGGAGGCGCTGATGAAACAATCGCGCACAGCGGGATTCCCGGAGGGTTGCGTCCTTTGTCGTATCATCCTTGGGTGTCGGCCTTTCGTTGCCCGACTGGTTGAAATGCTGCTTGCAGTCCTTGGAGTCCATGAAGTGGGATCGATTACATATGATGCATTTGGCTGCGCACGTGGGTGGCTCGACTGCGGAATGAGGCTCTCCACAGCGCTGGCAGATTTTGCTTGGGTTGGATACAGGCGTCACTTCTGTGACCGGATTTCCGGCAGTTGAAGCATGCCTCGGCTTCCGCCAAGAAGAGACAGCAGTTATATACGGCTCCTTAAAAACGTAGTTGCTTAGGAACCGACTTTGTGTTGACGAAAGGGATGAATAAGGACTGTGTCTTGCCCAAACATCTGGCGTCCGTAATGTCATACGAACTACTTTTGTTGAATGTTCCTGAACTATCTATTCAGGCGTCTGGTCGTAGATAGCGTTTTAGAGAACGCCTCGGATGGCGTAGTCAGGTTGGACAATGTAGGCCATTAATGGGTACGTCATGTTGGCGATTTGAAGAGACTGTAGCCAAACGTAGCGTTCCACTCCATTCTCTGATGGGGTACTGGTGGTGAAGGAGTTGTTTCGAGGATTTATGCGTATGGCGTCTTGTTGACGTACTGCCTATATGGGGAGTTACAGGGCGGGTCCTACGAGGGAGAGGATGTAGCCCCCATTGTGTTTGCGGAGATCTAGGCCCCCATTCAGGCGGTTGATGATTTTCAGGTCTGAGACGGATAGCTAGGGTAACGGAGCCTGACGCTTTATAGTTGGTGGAGGAGACTTGCCTTGCTTGGGCTGGGCCGGTGTGGCGGGTCCGTCCGGTGGCTTGAGTGGCGAGCTCGAGGTGGCGCGCTCGTGGAGCGGTGCAAAGTGCGCCAGTTAACGGGCTGTGAGGGCTCTGGTCCCTCTAGGATCCATGGCGAATTCTTCAGGCGAGATTGCTTCTCCGCCGATTGAGATTGCTTCTCCGCCGACATGGTATACTCTGCTGCTGCAGGCAGGCTCGGCGTTTGGTGAATCCATGTGCGCACTGTGAGGCTAGGCCTAGCCTATCCCAGGTGCGGTGGGTTCAGCTAGGCCTACTGCGAGGCCCAGCAAAGCGTCTGCCGCTCCGTGTCAAGCACAATTTTCGGACCCAGAAGTCCTGAAAAGTGGACGAAAATAGTGCACAACGCCTTCACGAACCGTTTGCTGCACTTTCAGTCTATTAACAGTCGAAAAGCTGCAAAAAACAGTAGAACACTACAGAGCCGACGTGAGTCGCGTCCGTGTGCTCCGGCAGCCACCTGGCGGTCCTTCACCTCTGAAGACGTCACTCGCCAGCTGTCTCTTACGCCTCACGTTCCAGGCCCCGTCAGTTCTGCTCCAAACACACTGCCATCTCTCGTGTCGACCATCCACCAAGGCATTAAGCACAAGGTCGCCGAAGTTCCAACACTGACTCATTAGCCTCCTCTTGACCGCTGCGGCTGCGTTTCGATGGAGGCGAAAGGCTGCGGCACCCGTGTGCTGTGCGACGTCAGTGCACGTTAAAGGTCCCCAGGTGGTCGAAATTATTCCGGAGCCCACCACTACGGCAGCTCTTCATTTATTCTTTCACGCACTCCTCTATGCCTTTCCTTACGGCGCGGCTCAGGTGTCCACCAAGATGTGAGACAGACTGCACTATTTCCTTTCCCCAAAAGCCAATTTTTTTATCTTCAATGTGCATTGACATCGCACAGCATACGGACACCTTTTGCGTTTTCCCTTCCGGGCCACGTTCTCGCAGTCGTAAACACGGGCTCTGCCGTATCTGCCATTAGCAATGTCCTTCGCCGAAGATTTCGCAAGGGGCCCGCGACGCCGCTTCCTCACTTTTTTCTCCGAACGGCTACCTCACAGCGTGTCCAGATTTTGGCGGCGTGCACGGTTCGTGGTGGCAGCAACGATGGTTCGTACACAATCGAGTTTCTTGTTTTGTGTTACTGTTCTCGTGAACTCATACTCGGCTGCTACTTTCTTTCGACCCACAGTGCCGTGATCGATTGCGCCCGCACCGAAATTGCTCGCTCTCTCTTTTTTGTGACGCTTCCTAGTGCATCCTGCCTATCCCTCGTGCTAAGCTCCTCATGGCTGAACAGACAGACATTCCTCCTTTCAAGGCGAAAGCTTTACTGGCCGCGAACTTGCGATTTCGGTGGTGCTCCGAGGAGGCACATGACCTCACAATGCTCTCCTCGCCGCGCAGCCGAGCCGGTCTTGCTGGGCCGGCGGTGGCTGGCGCACTCGGCGCGAAATAGAGACATGCTCCAAGTCTGCGCCAGCGCAGTCAGAGCGCGCCGAAGCCGCCGAACGCGTCGGCGGTCAAGCGCAGTTGGAGTATAGAGGGTCTCGCTTTGGCAGACGTGGCGTCGCCGTGCAGCGCGCGCGCGTTACGCCGGAATATAAACGCGCCTTAACAGAGCTTGTGATTAAGCGCTAACCAACGTATTCGGTGGCGCCATCTTTGGGAGCCATTGAAGCCCTCCCGCACAATCACTGAATGCTGATAATGTTGGAAATACTGTATCCCCGATGCTGGGAATCGAGCCAGGGACTTTGGCGTTTGAGGCGGAGACGCTGCCACTCCGCCACGACGGCTCAGGCTCCAGACATGAATAAAGGGGTATCTAGTGAATGCACTCTTTCGATGCAAAAGTCTCCGCGATTTCGCTACGTATATCCTGGCCTAACAGAGCTATGACAAAAGCTCTTTTTTTTCTGCCCTTGTTCCTCTCACTTGGGACGCAGCCTTTACTCCCGCCACAGCCTCTACCCGACGCCTTCTACTCTCTTTCACCGTTCTCGCGATTTCCGACGGCACCTGCGCACTTTCTGTCTGCAACCCATTTTCATGCCCGCCCTGTGTTCTCCGCAGCGAACGCACTGCACTCATCCACGTCGTCTCCGATGACAGTGCCACCCCGCATGACCTGTGGGCTGCTGCTAACACTTCGCTTTCCATCACCGTATCGGATCGCACCAAAAGCACCGCCGCGAAACCACTAACCCCGCCCCATCTTCTGCACCCCTATCTGTCGTTTGGCTCTGGGCCCGCTCCACCACTCCTGGCTTGTCAACGAAACTTTTTTCTCGCTACCACGACCCTTACCGTGTTGTCCATCAAACCTCCCAGTGAAATGTATTGTCGACACCATCGCGTATTATTCGGACCATCTTCGCCGCGGCTGCGAAACTGTCCACGTTGAGCGGCTGAAACCGTACTATGACGCGCTCGTTTTATCCGCCACGCAAGTCACCAAGGTGGCTCCTTTGTTGCCGAGGAGGTATTGTAATGGACTAGACGGGCGTCAGAAAACGCGAAACCAGTCAGAAGACGTCGAAGAAGAGTAGAACAGGTACCGATGCCTCTGGAATAAAATGAGGACGGATGACGCAATCGGTGCCAGTGCTGAATTAAAGGTTTTGCTTAGAACCACCTTCGAGCCTCCTCAAAGTACGAGAGCTTTGCTACGGCGCAAAAGTTTCACGCGTACCATCATTTTACGATGAGGGCCCCGTCATGCCGTAACATCATGTGATAATACACTTGCATGAGCTTTGCTTGATCTTTCGTTAAATTATTGTCGTTACTGCAGGGAAGACAGCGCTGAAGGTTCGGACGCACTCTTTTCTTTATTGCTCACTAAATCACTGCAGTTACAGTGAAAGTAATTGGTTCCCTGGGGGAAAACGTTTGACATATCAAAAGATCATGAGACACTGCTCGCTGGCATATGAAGTTTCACGTTAGCTCCTATTGGAAAGGATGTATACCCGCTAATTTTCGCGTCTAGTGAGTTATCTGGTTATTTTCGCTGTCAGTGGTGACTCACGGCGCATTCCTCACAAGCAGGTTATTTTCCACAACCTTAGCGGTACCTGTCCTCTGTGCGGAAGCCGCAATTTGCCGAAAGGCTCCTGGTCTCTAGTGAAGCTCTAGCTGCTAAATCCGCGCGATTCCGGTATGACAGTGCATGAGCTTGCATACAGTGACCGGAAGACTGCAGACAGACGTGGTCGCCAGACGTTCAGGGGGCTGCTAGCGCGCCTGCTATGCGGTCGCCTCGTGGGGAGCACGTGGTCCTACAGCCAAAAATCCTTCTACTGGAAACAAGTAGTATGTCCAGTTTGGACTTTCCACAAGTGATCGGACGAACGTCTTCTTGCGAAAGTTAACAGACGTTAAGAACATTCGGAGTGAATAAAAATTGAAACTGTATCCTCAATATTTTTCTTTAACATGTACGCTTACGTTGTTGTACATTTTTGCTCACTAGTCACCCTGCAAGCCGCCGCGCTTGCTCAGTGGTTATGATGCTCGGCAGCTGACCCGAAGGGCGCGAGTTCGGTCCCGGCAGCGGCGGTCGTATTTCTATGCAGGCGAAATGCTAGAGGCCCGTGTATTGTGCGATGTCAGTGCAGATTAAAGAACCCCAGGTAGCCGAACTATCCGGAGCCCTTCACTACAGTGTCCCTCATAGCCTGAGAATCTTTGGGACGTTAAACCTTGGAAAGCAAGTAAAGCAACTAGTCACCCTACTTTTGAGCAAGTCGAAGCGTGGAGAAGAAAACACAAATAGGCGAAACGACAAACTGCGGCCAGGAAAAAGTTGCTAAAGCAAAGGTTTTTCGTCCAGGAAAGGAAATTTTCGATTATAGCATGGAACACCACTGCAGGTTTGTTGACATTCTATGGGATGGCACTAAAATCTGTGTAGTGATTTTACGGGTGGAAATAGTCACTAGCTAATTAAGGCCAGATAGCGGGCAGAATCGCTGCACTATTCACGTTTGGTCCGCCTATGTGCAGCTCCGGCATATTAAATCTCACATGACATGCAGCCTGCATCTCAGGTGAAAGAAAACGCAAAAGTCCAGAAAGGTGTACAAAAAAACGATGTGCGCACAGTGCGTACCGCGACGCTTGTTCGCAATTCACAATGCATATTGTGAAAACACTCCAAAGCAGAGTATTTTATCGGCTGGAAAGGTGCTAGCCACTCTTTTTTGTGCCAACCGGGGCATCATTTTTGATTCCTACTCGGAGGAAAAACAAGACTAGTGAACTGCTTAAAAATTACAGGATTGCATCTAAGTCTGCTTAAGACCATAAATCCAAAGCCTTTCGCTTTTTTCTCTTTCTCCATCCATTTCTCATTGTTTGTTATGTTGTTTTAGATTTTATGTTTCTTATTTCCTTTTTTTGTTTATTTTTATGTTTGGTTTTTGTAATTTTGTTGGTTATATTTATTTTCATTTTTATTGATTTATATTTTAATCTGTTTATTTTATTTGCTTAATGTTTTTATTCCTTCACTTTTTATTTTGTTACAGGGGTCCCAGATAAATGTAACCAAGCTTTTAAAGAGATGACGGGTCCTAGCCCCAGTGAAACCAACTGAGGGTTGTTCAGAGTCGCGTGACCTAGTCTGTAGTATTTTTTTTATAATAATTGGTTTTGGGGGAAAGGAAATGGCGCAGTATCTGTCTCATATATCTTTGGACACCTGAACCGCGCCGTAAGGGAAGGGATAAGGGAGGGAGTGAAAGAAGAAAGGAAGAAGAGGTGCCGTAGTGGAGGGCTCCGGAATAATTTCGACCACCTGGGGATCTTAAACGTGCGCTGACATCGCACAGCACACGGGCGCCTTAGCGTTTTTCCTCCATAAAAACGCAGCCGCCGCGGTCGGGTTCGAACCCGGGAACTCCGGATCAGTAGTCGAGCGCCCTAACCACTGAGCCACCGCGGCGGGGCGTAGTATTTTTTTTATTTAATTGGTTTTTGCGGAAAGGAAAATGGCGCAGTATCTGTCTTATATATCGTTGCACACCTGAACCGCGCCGTAAGGGAAGGGATAAGAGAGGGAGTGAAAGAAGAAAGGAAGAAGGAGGTGCCGTAGTGGAGGGCTCCGGAATAACTTCGACCACCTGGGGATCTTTAACGTGCACTGACATCGCACAGAACACGGGCGCCTGAGCGTTTTTCCTCCATAAAGACGCAGCCGCCGCGGTCGGGTTCGAACCCGGGAACTCCGGATCAGTAGTCGAGCGCCCTAACCACTGAGCCACCGCGGCGGGTTAGTATTTTTTTTTTCGTTCTTCAAATTAGGCAGGTAAGTCTAACTTTTTAATTATTGATTTCAGGAACAAAGTGTCAATGTAAAAGTCGTAGATCGTCTCAAATAATCGCTAGCAGCGCTGTTTCCATCAAGGTACGATTTACGTAGCTTCACTTATTGGCCTTAAAAGAAAGCTATGACGTGACCAACTGCTGGGTCACATCTCTGCCCCAGTGTGCACGCAAAGGGTCATCGGCGAGAGGACTTCAGTAAAAATGGATTTTGTTCTCTAAGACGCGTCTTGGGACGTTTAAATTGCACCATTGTCACGTGGATGCTTTTTTTTTATTATGCGAGCTAGGGTTTAAGGCCAGGAAAAAACTACTTTACCTTAACGGTATCTTGGTGCAAACGTTGCAATCAACTGTTTATCAGAGTAATCTACAATTTTTCCATTGACACTTTGTGCCCCAGGGTAATAATTAGTTAGCTAATTAGGCTTAACTAATTAGTTAACTTTGAAGAATGCGAATCCACCGCAGACTAAGTCACGTGACTCTAAACAACATTCAGTTGGTCTCACGTGGCTAGGACATTCCGTGTTTTTTAAAAGCTTGGTTACATTTAGCTGGGAGACGTGGATACGCTGCTTATCAACTGTTGATTGACAGTGTGCGCGGCCAACTTCCGTCCACAAACTTCTGTCTACAGCTTCCGCCCACCCGACTCATGAGCTAAGAAAGGCTTACGCCTTAGAAAGCGCCCAGGGCTGCCGAAAGTTCTAATTTGTACGTCAGCCCATACATTACCCTTCCTCGCGCCTTACCCCGTCTGACCCGTCGCCGCCATCATCGCTCACTTTACAGCCTTTAGCATTGCAAATAGCATGAATCCACTTGAAAAAATGCATTTTTATCTAACTTATAAATGCGCTTTCACATGCATCAGAGCGTAAAGTGCGCTTTTCGGGACCTACGCGCTGTGGTGGCTCAGCGGTTAGGACGTTTGGCTGCTGAAACAGAGGAGCCGGGGCCAAATCTCGGCTGCGGCTGCCATGTTTCGATGTAGATGAAATTCATAATGATACGATGATGGTGCTGGTAAAACTGAATAATGTTGACTTTTTATATTTTAGAGGGATTGATGTATGGCTTTCATTCTAAGAGCTTGTCGTCGGAGGCGGCGCCGGCGTCGTCACCTCACGCCGCAACCCGACACGCCTAAACCATAACCTTGCTTAGCCAATACTTCCACTTAGCCGCAGGGCTAATATGGGGCCCAACACCCACTAATGCCCCACAAAAACTCAACATCCCGCCCATCCCTACACCCGCTCACTCCTTACTTCATCCGACTACTCCAACCTCTCAAAACCGCACTCCCATAATAAGTCACCTTATATCGTTACGTGGCGTCCAGCCGAAGAATAAGGCATGATGAGCAATGGCAAAGAGATTATTTAATGACTGCTAACCTACCACGAGAGCCGCGTCCCGCACCACTGCCCGCTTCGTCGTCTTCGTTACAATATGAAAGGTTTGTAGAAGGATAAGCGACCGTGCGAGACGCGAAGTACAAAGCATGACGCGCGGATGACTCATGGCCACTTTGCACCGCTACCCAACTACATTCGCACCAAAATTCTCACGCAACCTTCGTCGTACAGCTTTCCCGGTGGCCTCACACGATTTATCGTTACTTGTGCTAGTCAAATTGGAGGCTAGCTTGTGACAAAATTCGAAGCGACGAAATATTATCTTCAATTTTATGCCTTCCAAGACTGTGCTATCAAAATTATGATGCAACCGTTCGTCGTACAGCGTTCCGTCTGTGTGTGCGTGTGTGTGTGTGTGTGTGTGTGTGTGTGTGTGTGTGTGTGTGTGTGTGTGTGTGTGTGTGTGTGTGTGTGTGTGTGTGTGTGTGTGTGTGTGTGTGTGTGTGTGTGTGTGTGTGTGTGTGTGTGTGTGTGTGTGTGTGTGTGTGTGTGTGTGTGTGTGTGTGTGTGTGTGTGTGTGTGTGTGTGTGTGTGTGTGTGTGTGTGTGTGTGTGTGTGTGTGTGTGTGTGTGTGTGTGTGTGTGTGTGTGTGTGTGTGTGTGTGTGTGTGTGTGTGTGTGTGTGTGTGTGTGTGTGTGTGTGTGTGTGTGTGTGTGTGTGTGTGTGTGTGTGTGTGTGTGTGTGTGTGTGTGTGTGTGTGTGTGTGTGTGTGTGTGTGTGTGTGTGTGTGTGTGTGTGTGTGTGTGTGTGTGTGTGTGTGTGTGTGTGTGTGTGTGTGTGTGTGTGTGTGTGTGTGTGTGTGTGTGTGTGTGTGTGTGTGTGTGTGTGTGTGTGTGTGTGTGTGTGTGTGTGTGTGTGTGTGTGTGTGTGTGTGTGTGTGTGTGTGTGTGTGTGTGTGTGTGTGTGTGTGTGTGTGTGTGTGTGTGTGTGTGTGTGTGTGTGTGTGTGTGTGTGTGTGTGTGTGTGTGTGTGTGTGTGTGTGTGTGTGTGTGTGTGTGTGTGTGTGTGTGTGTGTGTGTGTGTGTGTGTGTGTGTGTGTGTGTGTGTGTGTGTGTGTGTGTGTGTGTGTGTGTGTGTGTGTGTGTGTGTGTGTGTGTGTGTGTGTGTGTGTGTGTGTGTGTGTGTGTGTGTGTGTGTGTGTGTGTGTGTGTGTGTGTGTGTGTGTGTGTGTGTGTGTGTGTGTGTGTGTGTGTGTGTGTGTGTGTGTGTGTGTGTGTGTGTGTGTGTGTGTGTGTGTGTGTGTGTGTGTGTGTGTGTGTGTGTGTGTGTGTGTGTGTGTGTGTGTGTGTGTGTGTGTGTGTGTGTGTGTGTGTGTGTGTGTGTGTGTGTGTGTGTGTGTGTGTGTGTGTGTGTGTGTGTGTGTGTGTGTGTGTGTGTGTGTGTGTGTGTGTGTGTGTGTGTGTGTGTGTGTGTGTGTGTGTGTGTGTGTGTGTGTGTGTGTGTGTGTGTGTGTGTGTGTGTGTGTGTGTGTGTGTGTGTGTGTGTGTGTGTGTGTGTGTGTGTGTGTGTGTGTGTGTGTGTGTGTGTGTGTGTGTGTGTGTGTGTGTGTGTGTGTGTGTGTGTGTGTGTGTGTGTGTGTGTGTGTGTGTGTGTGTGTGTGTGTGTGTGTGTGTGTGTGTGTGTGTGTGTGTGTGTGTGTGTGTGTGTGTGTGTGTGTGTGTGTGTGTGTGTGTGTGTGTGTGTGTGTGTGTGTGTGTGTGTGTGTGTGTGTGTGTGTGTGTGTGTGTGTGTGTGTGTGTGTGTGTGTGTGTGTGTGTGTGTGTGTGTGTGTGTGTGTGTGTGTGTGTGTGTGTGTGTGTGTGTGTGTGTGTGTGTGTGTGTGTGTGTGTGTGTGTGTGTGTGTGTGTGTGTGTGTGTGTGTGTGTGTGTGTGTGTGTGTGTGTGTGTGTGTGTGTGTGTGTGTGTGTGTGTGTGTGTGTGTGTGTGTGTGTGTGTGTGTGTGTGTGTGTGTGTGTGTGTGTGTGTGTTAGAGAGCCACCGTTTACGTCTTGCATCTACGACAGGCAAATTCGGCCAACCTCATCGCCATGCATCGAGGGGGTCCGAGCGTTTGCGGCCTGGTGCGCAACCAGCATACGGAAACACAAACGAGTATAAAAGAACTGTAATGTAGGTACATCACACGTAAACAATGCACCCAGCGACAATAATGACTCCCAGGCCTAAGTAGCCTGAAGTGTCTCTACCGATTTTTTGTACCTGTGGTCCCCATGATTTTAAAACTTCTAGAGGCGTGCTGCCTTAGCTACAGTTTCATGGTGATAATAATGGCCATCATGGTGCGGTTAGAATCACGTGAACCGAAAAAAGGGTTGTGGTAACACTAGTATGCTTTGTACAACCTTTTTCCGCAAAGTTTCGAGACTGACTTATTTCCTTCTCTACAAATGATTCCCCAAAACAAATGTTGGTGCGTATGTGTAGCGCCATCTTATCGGTCTAACCTTAGCTATTTACTTTATTTGATGTGGCAGCCGCTACATGGCACTACATGTAAAAAAATACGTTGTCAATAGTCGTCTGCGCAGCGTACTGTGAGCGAATGTGGAGAGATGGACGTCCACCTCGAACGGCGTGTAAACATAAAATTCTCTGTGAAGCTCGACAAGACAGCCACATAGACGTATGCCCCGCTGGATTAATGGGGGGCTAAGGGGGCTGCAGCCCAGGGCCTTACCTCGGACAGTAGGAGAATGGGGCCATTTATTCTAACCTGCTTAGTATATGGAACCATGAGCAACGGAACTTCGAGTGACATGTATGAAACGAGAAAACCAGAACAGGCAGACGGGGCCCCCGCCTAATGTAACAGCATGCGTTTAGCCTGATCATTTGGGGAGACCTTGTCGAGCTGCAAAAACAGGAATCCCCCGCCACCCCGGCGGGGCCCTCTTTCTTACGAAGCGAGGTGCGTTTGCTTGGAAGAGTTTTCGTGGTTTCCTGTCAGTCCGTCTCTCCCATAGAGTTTTTACTATTGACTAGAGGGAAAGCTGGCGCCCCGCCTATGGGAGTTTGCATGGAGCTTGCTCGAGACCACCTGTAACCACCATGCGCGCTCTAAGCATCATGAGGCGTAGAGCTACCGACTGCAGAACCACAGCTTTTGGTTAAAAAGAAAGAAAAACAAACCTTGTTCGTTAATTAAGGATGTCCAATCATTCAATATCCTGGCTATAAATCGTAACAAACGAGCAGAAAAGCAAATGCAAATTTTGCTCAAAATAAGCAATGGCTTGCTCTCCTATTGGCCAAGCATTGCAGACCACAAAAACCAATATTATGTGCTTAACAGGCGCACTTATGAAAAGAAATATGTATTTGAAAAAAAATGTCGCTTCAACATTTTAAAATGCTTTTCCACATAATTTCGGAAAACAAAAACCTTTTATTGGCGTAGTGTGCTCTAGCGTTTTAATAATAATAAAAATAATAATAATAATATTTGGGGGGGGGGAAGGAAATGGCGCAGTATCTGTCTCATATATCTTTGGACACCTGAACCGCGCCGTAAGGGAAGGGATAAGGGAGGGAGTGAAAGAAGAAAGGAAGAAGAGGTGCCGTAGTGGAGGGCTCCGAAATCATTTTCGACCACCTGGGGATCTTTAACGTGCACTGACATCGCACAGCACACGGGCGCCTTAGCCTTTCGCCTCCATCGAAACGCAGCCGCCGCTGTCGGGTTCGAACCCGGGAACTCCGGATCAGTAGCCGAGCGCCCCAACGACTGAGCCACCGCGGCGGGTCAGTTGCGTTTTCACTACTATGGCTTTTGCACACTACTTTTACGCCAAAGGCGTCTGCACGCGGAGCGCGCCGTGTATACGGAATGGGACATCTCAGTAACGTCACTCTGTGTTCCTGAAAAAAAAACCTACTGTCCCGCACCTAGTAGCTCATCACCCCACGATGCTTTGCGCGCCCGTGGAGGTGCAGATCATGCGCAGCGAGCTTTTCCTCTAGTTAATAGTAAGAAACTCTATGGTCTGTCCAGTGCTGTTTGGAGACGAGGAGCAAGGGGGAAACACCTAAAACATGTAATGTGGGATGAGGACCTAAATCTCCCTTGCCCCTCGACACCACCACGCCACCCTCCACCTCTCAAATAGTTCCGCCGCTGTCCTTCTCATAGAAAGGATGTGCTGCAGTACCCAACAGTGCCTCCCATTCGACAGTTTTTTACCGTAAGCATAATTTGGGCGGGGGAGGATGAGTCCGATAGTAGATGATGATGAGTCTAATGGCAGAGACTAGGCACTAAATGAAAGAAGACGGCACACGTGCTTTTGTCCACGTGCCGTGGGGCATGGATTGTTCACTGTTCGGGCTAGGGTTGTGGAAGAGTGAAGGGGGAAGTTGGAGAGCTGGAGACAATGTCCTGTCTGTCTCCAGGGCCCATTCCTGATTAGTGGCTGCGCACCGTCGCGCGCGCTCAACGGAAAAAGTTGGGCAGACTGGCCGCTGAACTTTCCAGAAAGAAGAAGAACTTCGGACGTAACTTCAGACGGGCTAGGAGTCGCCCTCTCCGCTTCGTTCTCGCGCTCGGCGTCGACGGGGCGAAAGAAAAATTGAGAACCTCCAAGAACAAATGCTCCTAGCGCTCGACTACTGATCCGGAGTTCCCGGGTTCGAACCCGACCGCGGCGGCTGCGTTTTTATGGAGGAAAAACGCTAAGGCGCCCGTGTGCTGTGCGATGTCAGTGCACGTTCAAGATCCCCAGGTGGTCGAAATTATTCCGGCGCCCTCCACTACGGCACCTCCTTCTTCCCTTCTTCTTTCACTCTCTCCCTTGTCCCTTCCCTTACGGCGCGGTTCAGGTGTTCAACGATATATGAGACAGATACTGCGCCATTTTCTTTCCCCAAAAACCAATGATTATTATTATTATTATTATTATTATTATTATTATTATTATTATTATTATTATTATTATTATTATTATTATTATTATTATTATTATTATTATTATTATTATTATTATTATTATGCTCCTAGGCAATGGGAATAATAATAATAATTGGTTTTTAGGGAACGGAAATGGCGCAGTATCTGTCTCATATATCGTTGGACACCTGAACCATGCCGTAAGGGAAGGGATAAAGAGGGAGTGAAAAAAGGAAGGAAGAAAGAGGTGCCGTAGTGGAGGGGTCCGGAATAATTTCTATCACCTGGGGATCTTTAACGTGCACTGGAATCGCCCAGCGCACGGGTGCCTTAGCGTTTCGCCTCCATAAAAATAGGAAGACGCGACCGGAACCGGAGAAGGAGTGAGTTAGTACAGAGAAGGGGGCAATTTGTACAAGTAACTCTATGCGTATGGGAACGCCTGGTTTGGCGCTAGTAACAGACAGACGCGGCGCGCGTCTATGAAAGGAAGTTGATCGCGGGCTGCGATTCAGCCCCGAGCCGCCGCTTAAGCTTGCATAAGCCCGCCCGCTGAGGAGCTCCCGGGGGACGCACCACTATGCCAGCCACGGACTATCCAGGCATCGTGCGCCAGTCATCGGGACGGCCACCATTGGACATCTGCGGTTGCGTCGGACGGACAAAGTGCCCAATGCGGTGAACAATTAGCATCCATTCATGCGAAAATGGCAGTCGGAAGCATCAAAGTGGTGCGTCTAAACGAAAGGCGAAGTTGGAAATAGAAGAGCGTGAAAAGAAGCTACCAAGGATGAGAAAGTACCTACTGAATGCAGCTTCCGCGGAGCAGTATGATCACTCTACCCTGAGTCCGTGTCAAACTTCCAATAGTACCGCCTGTGCTTCTGTAGAGGACTTGCCAACCCCATCACCACGGTTTCATGGCAAGAAGCAAGATTTGACTCATTATGGTTGTCTGGATCTTGTGAAAACGGTTCCAACCTCGGTCGTCCATATTTCTGAGCAACCGACGCTTACCGAGCCCTGTCCTGTCCCTGAGTCAGCAGCGTCTATACTACTCGGGCGGGCCCCTGCCACAGAGCTCCAGGTGTGCGGTCCACCACGCCCGATTTCGACTACTGCTTATCAAAAGGTGCCAAACCTCCCCAATGAGCCTCCTTCTACTGACGAGCGCCAGGAAACAACACTAGAAGAACCGACTCAATTGTTTCCTGTTAATTTGGCTTCACATAATCATGCTCCCACCCACAAATTGTGCCTCTAGAGGACGAATGAGACGGCTTCTCGTTGCGGCAACAGAGAAGCGGACACCCCCGCAGCAAGACGTACGTTGCGAGATTCAACGAAGTGGCCCTGCTAAGTGGCTGGACGTAATTGCTGACAGCTTTCGGAGTGTACGCCTTGAGAAGGGGTCATTGTATTTTCAAAATCGAGCAGAAAATTTTCCGTCTTTTGAAAGGCAATACAAAACTCAGAAACGCTATATGTCACCTCACCTTTTCGTGCGAAAGGCTGCAAATAGGAAGGCGCACGAGCGACACTGCTAAATGTACTCGGAGTCCAAAGGTTCCGTTTACTGTTTCATGTGCAAGCTATTTTCGATATTAAGCAACCCCAGCGCTTTCACCACGCACTGCTTTTCTGATTGGAAAAGAGCAGAATAAAAGGTTTGCGCGCATGAAAATAGCGTCTAGCACCGGAACGACGTGGCAGCATGGCTCGCCCGCTCTATCTCGAGCAGCACAAATGACAAGAAGCTGGTTAAGCATCTTGTCACTGAGACCACTTAATGGACAGAGGTGTTGAAGCGCGTAGTCGCCGTAGTTAAGCTTCTACCTGAGCGCTACCTAGCGTTTAGGGGCAGTGAGGAGATTTTTGGTTCACCCAGAAATGGCAGTGCTTGAGGACTTTGCCAAGTTTGATCCCTTTCTAGAGGAGCACGTCAAACGCTACGGGAACGAAGGAAAAGGCCACCCAACGTAGCTGTCAAAAGCTATCTGGGATGAATTTATCGAGCATATGGCAAAGGCTTTGAAGGAACGTCTCATTGACGAATTGATGTGCAAAATACTTCTCTTTAATTGTTGATTCGACTCCAGACCTTACTCAGGTTGATCAGCAGTTAGTTGTTTTACGATACTATATAAACGGAAAAGTGTACCAACGCTTTCTTGGATTTGTTCCAATCGAATCGCATATTGGCTTGTATCTCTTCCATACTGTGATGTCCTCCTTGAAGACCAATGACATCTCAAATGACGATTGTAGGGGCCAAGCTTATGATAATGCGAGTAATATGTCAGGAAAATACAAGGGGCTGCAAGCTCAAATCATACACCTGAACGAATTGGCAGTCTACGTCCCGTGTGCGGGTAATTCACTGAACTTAGTTGGCACGTGTAGCGTTGCAAATTTCCTTGAGGCAGTCAAATTTTCCACTGTAATACAGAGACTGTATGTGTTCTTTGGTGCCTCACCTAAGCGATGGAGGTATTTTTTGGACAGCATGGGCGGAACTGGCCAGCAGGTTGTTTTGAAAACTCTCTCTGAGACCAGGTGGTCAAGACACGCTGAATCATGTAAGGCCAATCTGAAAAATTTCAATGCGGGCTTGTGTTGCCTTGAAGCTATATCAAAGAACGAGGAATAAAACGGCGACACTTGAATTGAAGGTCACTCTCTATTGAAGAAAATTACAAAACTGGAGACTGCATTCATGGCGATTTTCTGGAGCGAAATCTTGAAGCGCTTTGAAAAAACGAGCGTAGCACTTCAGAAACCAGGCCTAGACATTCTAACTGCTGTAGACCTGCTGAGCTCTCTAGAAGGCTTTAATTCTGTGCGACCTCTCTTTGATACCTTCGAGGAAAGAGCACGCACGCTAAGTACCAATCAGTGTTATAAGGAGGAGGGCAAACGCATCGTTTTGAGTAAGCACCCGGACGAAAAAAGATATAGTGCGCCACAAGGTAGAAAAAAGTTTATCGTAGAGACCTACAATGTTGTACTTGACAGTCTAGGCTCTGGTTTGCGAGTGCAAAAGGCTGCCTACACTGAACTAGTTCTACGAAAGGTTCGGATTGTTAAAATTGCTGACAAAAGTTGGGAGCGAGGCCTCTGGCACAGCAGGCTGAGAAGTTGGAGAAAACTTACAAAAATGATTTGGATCCAGCATTTTCCGCTGAAATCGTTCAGCTTGCGAACTTTCCGCACTACTCTGTGTGCCAGGACACGAGTCCCCTGGGAACAATAGTTGCTGCACGAAAGAATGCTTATTGATGTGTTTCCGAATCTTTCTATTGCTTTTAGAATGTACTTAAGCATACCCGTGGCAAACTGTGAGACCGAACGATCGTTTTCCAAGTTGTCGCTGATAAAAAATTGTCTTCGTTTGAGCCTCCTTGACGACAAGTGAAATCGCTTCCTATCATGTCCATTGAATGTGACCTCCTCCGAGTTCTATCCCTCGGACAGACGATATCTGATTTCGCCATAGCGAAGGCGGGGAAGATGTAATTTTATAGCAGAACTGTTTGCGCAATACATGAATAGTTCCAATAAGTTCTTTGTGTCGCCTCGCAGCCTCCACGTTACCAATGAAACGCTGAGCAGTGTAATTAAAGATATGGAAATCTTCGTTGTCTCTCGTTTATTCTTCTTGTGATTTTTAGCGTGCTTATAAAGAAGTGTGTTTTTGTTGTTTTTGGTAGTGCCACGTTTATTTGGTGTTGTCCTTGCTTGTCTTACCTTTAACGAAAATATTTTGAAATAATGTTTTGTAATTACTGTTGGTAATTTTCATCTGTATTCTAGTGCATTTTATTGGTGTTTGTATGGCCTTAAGTATTGTATACATCAATTGCATATTTATAGAGTAACCTGTATAACGATTACTGCAGTCTGTTGCTTGAATTGTAATAAAGAATGTTTTGGATACCACCATGCGTCTCCTCACGGGATTAAACTTAGTGATGCAAACAAAGCCTAGCTTCAGAAGGATCGACATCTGAGCTGTGCTGCCTTTTTCACGTTCTTGTTCGTCTTTAGTACACTAAACTTTCCTTAAAGCTTAGCTTTTTCGGAAAACAGAATGCAGATTAATCACAAAGTGAACATATATGTTGGTGTTTACAACTGCAGGCGTATCAAGCAACTTTTGTTGTTTTCCTTGTAATAATATCAATAATAATAATAATCCCGCTAATCGCACTTCGTTCTTTTTAATTTGGTGGAAATAAAATGAAACATGGCAGATTTCCAGTAACGTAGCAAGCGACGGGAGGGGGGGGGGGGGTCAGTATAGAGAAAGGTGGCCTGCATACGCATTAGCCCAGGGCCGCATTTTTCTTAATCCGGCCCTGGACGTATGAGGTCCTTCTTGACGCTTACAGCAACGAGACATTATCGCGGCCGCGAGTTTTCGAGTTGCACAAGAGGTTGGTTTCGGGGAGAACGTCGGTGGAAGACGGCACAAGGCAGGGGCGCCCTTCGACCTCGCGGAATGAAAACAACGTGGCTCGGATCAGGGAAATCGTAGAGCAAGACCGCACCATTGCAGTCCGCATGCTATCAGATGCTCTCGACATTAGTAAGACAACATGCCACCAAATTTGTGTGAGAACTTGGGGAAATGACTTGTGCCGCACTTCCTCAGACAGGACCAGAAGGACACGCGGGCATCAATGAGCGCTGATTTGCTTTCCAAGGCGGAGAAGGATGCTGCATTCCTCGACAGCATCATTGTTGAAGACGAAACATGGTGTTTTCAATACGATCCTCAAACGAAGAGGCAGAGCGCCGAATGGCGGTCCACAAGCTCTCCGGCGTCGAGAAAGGTGCGGCGACAGAAGACTAAAACAAAGACGATGCTGATAGGTTTTTTTTTTCGATGCCAGATGTGTCATACACCACGAGTTCGTCCGACAAGGGCAGACAGTAAATCAGGAGTTTTATATCAGCGTGCTCCAACGCATGCGTGATGAACTGCGACGCCGTCGCCCTGACTTATGGGCATCTGGACAATGCAGCCTTCTCCACGATAACGCAAGGCCGCACACTGCTCTCAGCGCGACAAATTGTCTCGCCAAGCACAGCATTACTGTACTTCCCCATTCGCCATACTCGCCTTACCTCTCCCCATGCGATTTTTTCCTGCTTCCTCGTGTGAAAAGAGCGCTAAACGATCGCTGGATCAGGAGCGTGGAGGCCGTTCAAGACGCCACGACACAGGAGCTCACAGCCCTGCCAAAAGAAGCGTTTTTCAATTGTTTCCAAGATCTCAAGAAGCGTTGGAAGCTGTGTATGGATTGCAAGGGAGACTATTTCGAAGGGACGCTGCACAAATGATTTCATTTTAAATGCATTTTTCTTATTGGACTCGATCTCGGAACTTTACGGACAAAGGTTGTATTTTGTCCCAAAACTGAAAGCGATTTGGACTCCAAATCTTAAGCGAGCATTGGACTCTGTGCATGGGCAGTGGTGATGTTAAGTGTTAGCATGTCTTATTCTAAAACTCTGTTATGCGTTATGTTTCTGTCAAATTTTCTAGCTCGGTGGGATTGTGTGCGCCAAATTCGAACAAAACCAGAATTTTTCAAGCGGGCGCCTGATCATTCGTAGCTAAACTGAAGGTTTGATTTCAAAATACTAGGGCTATTCAGAAGAAGAAAGTATTCATAAATGAGAACATTATAACAGCCTTATCTACCACAGTTCCGTGAGAATACTAACAGCGCTACACTCCAGAATTGCACCAAAACCTTAAGGCTTTGATATGTATCGAGTCGCATCCGAATAAATGTTAATGAGAAAACTCACGCGGCTGCTCCACAAACTCACAATGGTGCAGTAAAGAAAATATCCTTCAGAAAGAAACCATGAAATATATAGGAAAGGAAATGTAAGCTGTAGGCTACGTGGGGTAATGAAGTACACAACAAACTCTACCTTGTGAAACCGCTTTTATTAGAATGAAAGTTATGCCGACACTAGGTTTGTCAGTAATTCTATGTCACCTTCGCATTAAGCGCACATATCTTAGGCACAGCTTCATACTCAAAAACTATACAAACCGCTGTGCGAAGCATGCGGGGACTAGCTTACGTAAACTACGTTCTTTTTTGTTGTTGTTGTGTCATGTGGATAGCGTGAGCAACTAAAACAAATCCGCACAGAATGCTCAAGTAACACCGTAAGTGTTGAAATTTTGCAACAGCCTCATGCGTTTCTCGCTGCTGGACTATTTTGCCGAGAGAAGCCTCAGAACTTGCTCAAAGAGCCATTAAAGTGCGCGAACCATTTGGGTACGCAAAGGTAGCTACCTCAGTTTGAGCGCAGCGCGGCTCCTTTATGCGGCGCAGTTGACGGGTGAAGAGGAAACTAAACGGCTATGGTTACTAAGGGCTGGTAAGCTGCGAGAGGTTACGAGACGTTTCTCGGGAAGTGCAACCTGGGTCTCAAAAGTACCATCGGTGGCAGCACTTGCCATCGCAGCGCAGTGGCGCAGCGCTTAACCGCTGAACCGCTGCAATCCAGGCGTTATGGAAATCCCAGATTGCTATGAATGTTAAGTAGAAAATGATCAGTTTCGCATATAGAGGCATTACCCAATTAACGCTATCGCGTTATAAACTTAAGGCGGAGCTTACGTGTTCTTTCGAGTTTTTTTTTTCGCGTAGAGTTTATTCCTCCTGCTCTGCCGCAACAGGCGGTGAGAGGAGCAACCAAAAATACAGAACAGGCATCAGGTCGGAGACGTGGCTTTTGATGTACGATTTATGGGCGTCAAAAATGGCTGCACCTGTTGTAAACAGCGCTGTGACGACCGCACATACTGCGCGGGTCCACTCGGGACGGAGAGACACACAGACACCGCTAAATTCAGTTGGAACGAAACGGACATACTCAAGAATTGCGTGTTACACGATGCAGAGGCTGGGGTGACAAAGCCTACATGCCGCTGTTTTGGCGCCTAGCCTTCGTCAGAAGAAACGGAAGGACAGCGGAGGGGACCTTGTTCGTCCGTTGAGGCTCAGCTTCTGGCCCGAAGGCTTGGTCGCTTGGGGCGCGGGAGGTGAGACTGCTAGCGGTGTTGTCTCAGGCCTTGCTCGTCCCGCCGCTTACTAGCTTTCCTCGTTATTAAGGCGTAATCCTTTCTTGGCTCAAGAGCGGCGTGGACAGCAATTGTAGACAGAAGTTTGTGGACGGAAGTTGTCCGCACGAACTCCCGATCAACACTTGATAAGCAGCATATGTGCAATGAATGTATCAAAAAACAAAAAATAAGAAATTAAAATAAAGGTAAATAAAATGGTAACTAAAAATAAAACAAAATGAATAAATAAAAACAAATAAAAATAAGACAAACAAAAATACCAAAAAATGAAAAATGGGTGGAGACAAAGAACCACCTTACATGCATCGCTGGAAAGAAATCATTAAAATGAATAAAAAGTTTCAGGGGCGAATATTGATGTCTTTGACCAGCCCTCTAGCAGCACATAAAGTAAAAAAAACATCAAAACATCAAAAGGAAGAGAAAAAGAGAAAGAAGGGAAAGGCTTTTGCATTTCCCCTCTTAAGCAGAATTAAGTGCAATCCTGTAATTTTTCCCTCGTGCGTTCGGGCGAGACTTCTTTCTCGGCAGGAGCGTCTCCCTCACCCTCTTCTCAGCGCCGGAGCCTGCGGCATTCTCCATCTTCCCCGTATCTCTCACCGGCTTGGGTCTTTTCCTCTCCTGCCGGCGACCCTGTCACTCTTGCGGGATGTGCTTGACCACATGAAAGCTTGTTGGGGTGGGAATGAAGCTGACGGCCAGGCTGTCGGCCTTCGGACCCCCAATGAGCATTGGCCCCCGGCATCCGACGAATCCTGGCGCCATACAGTCTCTTGTTCGAGCACCTCCAGGCCCCCTCAAAGGGAGGATGTCGCCGGAGATAGCGGACTTCCGGAGACACGCAGCGCACTGCCACAGCGCTTAACAACGTATGATCAATGTTGGCAAGGTTACTGCAGCAACTACTGGATCATTATTGTCTTCCAGTTTTGGCAGTACTAGTAAGGTGCACGTTTCAAACGTACTTGCTCCATAGCGAGCAGTCCAATGTGTCGTTGTGGGGTACGGCTTGCAACGCACAGTATGCTGCCGCACCTCGCTTCACCAAAAAGGGTCATCATGGTTGTCATAAAAAAAATTGAGTATGTAGGTCATTGTATTTCCGCACAAAGCACATGCCTTTTCTTCACCGCGCAAGTGACTAGTGTGAGAGAAAAAGTTCTTTACAATAAATATTTTTTCTCTGGTTTCATTCTAATCGCTGAAAAAGTGCTGTTTGCATGTATTTAAAGCCTTTTTTCAGAGGAAGGCTGCATTTAAAAATATAATAATACTTCCTTAACCCTTTTACGCCGAAATTTTTAATTAGCACCGCAAAAAAATTTATCATTCGAGAACTGAGCAACCAGACATTGTTGAACGCTAGCTGCCAGTGGCCCATTCAAATCCCTTTTCTCTTCACACAACTTGGTCACAGTAGCGCCAAACATTTTGACAGGAAAGGGCTAAATGGGCGGAAATCTTGACATCAAACTATGTATTCAAGCCCCATGCAGTAACGAATACACAGGCTTATAAACCATACCTCGCGAATTCGCGGCACTGGGCAGTAGAGGGCTAAATACTCCTTTAGCAACAGCAACAGCCCACACGCTAGCTGCTAGCTCGTTTTCCAAGGGCAGAGATCAGTAATGGTGCCACTATAAGGGTTGTCTAAAAATTGCCGTTTGCATACTAAAATAGGTTCCTTATAATTTTAACAAAAATAAACCACTTCTTAAGTCCCCGTGTATCGGCAGATTACATAGTTCTAATGAAAAAGGACTAGCGGAGCTTTTTTAAGCTCGAAAAATGTCCACACTAGGCTGTTCTCGCAAGCAACTGCAGTGACATCAGTTTTCGAGAAATCCTTTGAGGCCAGGCTACACCACATTCCACTTGCAAGCAAATATCGCAAAGTCCTTCTTGGTCTTGACTTCCCGAGTATTGATCGAATGGCAGGAAAATTTTCATAGTTAATATATTTAAATCAGATTTTTTTGGAACATTGCGTACTTTGGCGCTGAACAAGCATCATTATAGCATGAAAAAAGCATAGACTTTGAGACTAATTAGAAAATTTAGACGGAATTGTCCTCGCTGCCTTTTTAAATTACCTCATCGCAAAGCTTCCCAACATAGACTAATCGCAAGCGAACTTTCGATTGTAAACTGATCCCCTAAAAGGTTTTTACAACCCTATTAGTAGCTCATCTGTAGCTGTTAGATCTGGCTTGCTCACGCTTGCGTAAAAAATGCAGGTCTGTAATCCGGCCGGCTCTTTTCCGCGGAAAGAAACTTTTACGCCGCTCACATTTTCTACTTACCGGTGCCACCAGTGCTATTTTTAAAAGTGAAAACTCCACATAAATCTCTATCATCCCAGTACGCCAGTGTGTATGTCCTTAATACCGTTCCTCCTGGAGAAAGACAAATTTCACGAACAGGAATTAACTAAAGAAAACTACAAGACGCCACATGTAAGCATCAAATGCCACTGCGACTTTTAGTACCAAAGAATCCCCTGTGGGATGAGAGTGCTGCCAAGCATAATCATCAACATAACACAGTACCCCAAAGTTATCTTCATAATTTCTATAATTGGACGTTACCTACAGAGTCGACTCAACGTACGGCCGATCGTCTACCTCGCTAGCTAGGTCTCCAGGAGCAGAGAAGAGTTTAAGAGATACGAAGTTCTGATGCCGAAAAGCACTTATTCGCTTATATGAATTTTTTTGCAGCATCACATCGTATAGAGAGACGCTCCTGAGATCTCGTCGTTGCACGAATGAAGTAGGCTACGCGAAAGCGAAACTGGGGACGCAGGGAAGGGCCACGTACTGGCTGCCTCTTTCGAGCAGCACTGCTGTTCAGAGCGGTGAACAAGCTGCTAAGAGGTGCGAACAGTTCTCGCCACCACAGAACAGTTTACCCAGACCCGCCGCCAGGAGATCACTACCACCACACAATCAGACAGCTCCAAGCCTATCCCGAGCAACTCTGTAGAATGCTACGCCGGGTAATCAAGAAAAGAAATGGGCTAAGAGAGAAGGAGGCCCTAAGATTAGTTCAGGCTTTCATTCTCTCTAAGCTAAGATACGCCACTCCGTACTTACGGCTTACCAAAATGGAGAAAGACCAACTGGATGTTATTATTCGAAAGGGAGTTAACACGGTGCTGGGACTCCCATTATGCACATCCACTGAGCGCTTACTACGCCTTGGGATCCTTAACACTATCGACGAACTAATAGAGGCCCACCGTGTAAATCAAATTATCAGGCGGTCAACATCTAAGCCTGGCAGGAAAATATTACCGAAGCTGAGAATCCGTCCACCCAGAAAAGTCGCCGAGAAGATCGACATGCCCATGCAGACGATGCCACACATCGCGACTCACCCCGTACCAAAGCGCATGGATGAGGAATCCAACAGAGGGCGCAAAGTAGCCAGAGCTAGACTCCTCTCCAAGCGCTGGCATTGAAGCAAAGACACGATCGAAGTCGATGCAGCTAGACCCGCTAACGGAGTCGCGGCAATTGCAGCAGTTCCACACCAGGTGGATATAATTGCAAGCAGCCTTATCCAAGCGGTGGATACCACAACCGCTGAAGAAGCAGCTGTCGCACTAGCGATACCAAATAAAAGCGAGGCAGCGGTTATGCCCGACTCACAAGCAGCAGTACGCACTTACCTCAGAGGTCGCGTTGGCGCTCCGTGTTGGGAAATTTTAGAAACGTCTAATCCTTCCGACGTCCAGATCTTCTGGACGCCAGGCCACCTTTCAGGGCACCTCTCAGGCAATGAGGCGGCCAACACAGCTGCTCGAGCTCTCCTCCTGCGATCATCTGGCACGCAGCCTCTCTCTGACGCTGTTAACAACCCCTCACCCTTACTAAGCTACGCAGAAATTACGGAGTACTATAAAACGTAAGAAGTAATCATCCTCTTCCGCACAAAACCCTTAGAAAATTTGAAGACCACATAATCAGGCGACTACAAACTAACACTCTGCCCAATGCCTACTTGAGGAGTAAATGGTATCCAGACACCTACGATTCGTCCTACCCTTTCTGTGGAGCAGTTGGTACACTCTTTCACACAGTTTTGGAATGTCAAGAAAACCCAGACTTGGACAGCAATCCCGACCCGACATACGAGCGCTGAGAGGCAACCCTCATAGCCACAGTCCCCTCGACCAGAAATCGCTGGTTGAGAAGGGCCGGATTACGATGGCGACCACTGGGTTTTCCAACTTAACCCACCCAAGATTAATGCTCATAATAAATGTTTTTTCCTCGTTCGTTCTCCAACTTAACCCACCCAATATTAATGCTCATAATAAATGTTTTTTCCTCCTCCTCGCCTCCACAGATATGTAAGCCACAGCTTTTGAGGACAGCGGAATACGAAGAGGGGTAGGAAGCTCTATGTTTCATTGTTTTAAATATGTGCAGTGGTCACTCGCGCGGTTATAATTCGTACAACGCCTAAACACTCGCACGCGAGTGACGCAAACTTGTCCGTGCGATTAAAGCATGCATAGTCTAACAATGATAAGAAACACCTGCATCGATTTCTGTTCACAGAAGACTACAGCCTCATTAAAAACCCCAACCGACTTATAGCACATTTATCAAAACGCAAGGGCATGATTATTATAATTAAATAAATTTGAAAATAAATCATTCTTTTCTCACACTCTTCCTAAGTCCCCCTGAAACATAGAAGTAACGCGTAGAAATGTGTACGTTCCAAGGATACTCCAAAATTTTTCAGGAAGTTTCAGTTTTCACTGACACCAACGTTTTCAATTACCAGAAACCGCGATTAAAGCCTACCCGTGCGCTAAAATATCCCGCCCGCGACGTTAAGTACAAATTTTAGAGGTAATTCAGATAAAGATATCTTCGTAACTAAACGAAAAGGGGTGAAGCGCACTGAAAAGCAAAAATATATACTATTGCCTGAAATTCAAGACAAATGGGCGGTTACATAGCACAAAATATATATGCCCAAAAGATCTTCCTTCATCTTGTGCTCTGGGACGACTTTCTGCCTTATATATAAGAGTATTACAATCCAACTGTTGAATAAAAACATAATTCTGATTCTGAAACGATTAAGCCTACAAGTGATCGGTAGATGGAAGATATTTGAGGAAACTAGAAACAGGCGCCTAGAAATTTCTGCATCCATTTGAAGGTACTCGGCACAAATTGGGAGGAAACGCGCCGGCACATACAGGATGACGAGGTTAACTTATTGGAAAATGAACCGGTCATGCGATCTATTTCCGAAGAGTTAGAAGAATCATTTAAAAAGTCTGGTGATGTCAGTGGTATATGCTTCTTGATTAAGGCAGCTACCTATGGGGGGGGGGGGGGGGAGGGATTTGGACATTGTTAGGTAGGGGAAAATCGGATAAAAGGGTTCCTCCGCATACAGTCGCAGGTTTAGACAAAACACGAATGAAACAAATTGCATTCATAGGCAAATAAGCAAGACAAGCTCTTTACGCTGCTTTTTATGCCGTATTTAAGAGTAAATAAATCTTAAAAAGCTGGATAGAGGGTAGAATGAGTCAAAAGTGAAAAAGTTCTCGTTAAGTCCTATGGTCATTTAACGGAGACATCGGTATTGCATAGAATGATGTCAATGCAAGCCATCAAGGATTATCTTGAAGGTTCTACTGAAGAGGCTGAGGCAATGGGAGAACTGCAGAACAGTTTTAAACAAGGTCGGTGATGAAGCGATAGCTTGTTTGCAGTCATGCAGTGCATCAAAATTGCTACAAGGGAAGAGCGATTCCTGGGGATGGCGTTTTTAGATATTAAATGAGCTTACGGCAATGGGGGGGGGGGGGGGGGGGGGGGGTAGACCATGCGCTGTTATGGAAAATTTTTAAAAATAGAGGACGTGCTTAATAAATTTCCGTGCTTATTAAAAAATCTATAACTAGAACAAAAATTGGAAGTACCTGCATGGAAGAAATTAAAGTAATTCGTGAAACCTGTAGAGGCGCCATCATAACGGGTTTCACATTTACAAACGCTTTTTTGTGCTTGGAATCTGGCGAAAATTCTGTAATTAATGCAGAGCAGAGTATAGTCGGCAGGCTTGCCTCGGGTTTACATAGGTACACACCTAATACTAATAAGGCAGTACAGAGTGGTATGGTGTGAAGCGCGTAAGGTACAAGTGAGGCTCAGTATGAAGAATGGTTGTGGCAAATGAGGGAGGAGCGATGGCCGGTGAAAATTTTAATATACGAATGTATTATTTACCGCCGATATTTTCACCTCTCTTCGTCCGCAGATTTTTGCCTGTCTGTCTGCTCGTCCGCACTACGACAAAACTCGAGCAAATAAAAAACGCGTAAAGGTATTGGTCCGAGTGGGAATCCAACCCACGCCTTTTAGGTGCTAGTATAGAGTTCCATCGCCTCATTAGTTTTTTTAATACCAACCAGATGCGGCTGACCCCGTTCCCCTTACCTACCCGAAAGAGGTGGGAGGCTGCCCTGCTCGGCTGCTCTACCTTAGAGAGCCAACGAGCTCTCGTGGCTAGGGCCCGAACTGCCGCGGGAGCCACAGGAATCCCGGACTAGGACCGCCTCCAAGAATTTGTAAGGGGCTGACCCTAAAGGCCAGTCCCCACTCTCTCCTGTAAATAGTCTTGAATTAATGTCTTTCCACCACCACCATCCACCGATCAAGGCCTTCTCCTGTCCTCCTTTCCAACTCTCTTCCACGTGACCACAGCGGCGTCGCCAGTAGCTGCCCGTTTTCAAGAGGCCCGACCACAGCGCCTCCAGACACGTGTTCATCACAACGGCATTTGAGCGGCCGCATTTTTTCGCCTAAAGCATTGTCGTTGTACCGGCTGCGCGAACGAAAAGAAATATTTCGTCGTTTTGTGCACCAGGCACGCGGTGAAACTCAAGATGCCAATTCTGATTGCAGACGAACTCGGCAACGCTTAGCAACGCGTTCAAAAAAGGGTGACTGCAGCGCCGCCGCTTCGTTCGCCGGCGGTGAGAACAAGCGCCCAATATGTTATTCCAGCCGCGCGCTACACTGCCTCTTCTAGTACACTGTAGCAGGGTTTCTTTTCCTTGCATCCGCCTGACCTACCTCACCTGGAAGGGGTCACGCCACTGGAAAGTAAATGCAAATAAAAATTGCTTGCACCGAAACACCAAGAACAGGCCAGGATTCTAAGTACATATGTCATAGACGCTACGTCATCGCTGCTGTCACGTTGGTGCTTACAAGTGACCTAACGAAGAAAGTGCATAAAGATTTATTTAGTGACAACCACTATGGATGAGACCAAAACACCGAACAGCACGCATGCGCATGCATCCAGCATTGAAGTAACATAAGCATAGCAAGGATCATATTGTCACGGCCGTACGCATAGATAACGACGAGGAAGAAATGCTGTGCGTGTACATGGAGGATTATGACGTCAAGGTGCGTGTTCTGGTGCTGGGCTGCTCGCCCCTTTAGTGTTAGGCTCTTCGGCTGTCTCTCCCTATACGTACTTTCAATCCCCTTTTGTAAATATAGTTCTTACATTATCGGTGGAGGTGCGAGGTAACGCGATAGCAAGAGAGAACTCGACAGCGGACTACCTGTGAGCAGTTCAAGCTTGCCACGCGAAAGGCATGCTGCACATGCACCTGTAGCCGGATGGTGATCATGGCACACCCAAACGACCCCAGGACCTTGTGCGGAACAGACAGTGTCAACGTGGAAGACTGGCTCGAGATGTACGAGTGCGTCATTACACACGCTAGGTGGGACCCGACCCTTAAGCTGACCAACGTAATCTTCTACTTGAAAGGAACGGCGAGGGTGTGGTTTGTAACCCATGAGGATGAACTCACAAACTGGAAAACCTGCAAACAGAAGCTCCGTGACCGGTTCGGTAATTCGATCAGGAAAGTTTTCCGCCAAGAAGGAGCTGGCTTGCCGCGCACAGACGTCTACAGAGTCCAATGTGTCATCGTTCAGGACATATTAGCCATGTGCGTGAAACTGTACCGCACGATGCCAGAGAGTGACAGAGTTGCTCACGTGCTAAAAGGAGTCGCAGATGACGCCTTCAACTTGCTCCTGTACGAGGACTTTGGAGCGGTGGACGCGATAATCTAAGAATGTCCCCGGTTTGAAGAAGCAAAAACCTGACGGATTTCCCCGTTCTTCACGCTTTTGCCGGATACGACTGCGACGCCGCATGCACTGCGTAGATTCGACCTCACCGTTCACTCTCCAGAAATGACTTGCGCGTCGGGATCAGAGGCAATGTCTCCCGCTACCCTTCAGCCGCCGGCACCCGACAGCACTCCTCTATTATCTCTTATACATGCTGCTGTCAGGGAAGAGTTCGCCAGTGGCGGGATCTAACCTATTTTCTCCATTAGTTCGGCAGATGCTCGATGCGTGCCTCTCGGTTCTGGACATCAGTACTACCCTTGCCGCAGCTGCAACCCAGACGAGTAGAGAACGCCTGACGGCAGGCCCATCTGTTTTTAACTGCTCCCATGTTAGCCACATCTCTCAACACTGCCGAAGCCCTTCGTCATCGACCTACGACCGCTACCCGGACTCCGCCTCTTCCCGCCGCTCTTCCTCACTCTCTGAATTGCACTTGTCAAGCCTCGACGCTGAGACCCCCAGCACCAACCACTCGCCGTCAGTCCAGCGCCGTCGATCTCCATGACCCCAACCTCGGCGCCCGTCGTGTCCGGCCTCGTGTGATCGCTCCCGTTCGGAAAACTGATGGCTGCAGCGTCTGAAGGTGATGCTGCTCTCATGACTCGATCCAAACATCCTCCTCTAACTCTCCATGCCCAGCTTAACGTTCTCAGTGTCGACCTGTACGGGGTCGCGATTACCGCTCTGATTGACACGGGAGCGCACGTCTCCGTCATGAATGTTCGCCTCCGCCGTCGCCTAACGACAGTACTCACGCCTGCCTCTTCAGCACTTGTCCGTATCGCTTATGGAGGTACGTCTGCCGTCGTTGGAATGTGTACTGCTCGTGTATCAATCACCGGCAGCCATACTTCTGTTCTCTACTGTCCTTTAACACTGCCCTCATGACCTCATCCTCAGCTATTACTTTTTCTTCGAACAATGCGCTCATATCGATTGTACCATAAGTGTCATTCAGCTCGCCCTACCCCTTCCTCAAGAGCCACCAGATCCCGTTGTTCACCGAATGCGTATCGTCGGCTTTGACAGCTTAGCCTCCGGAGATTCCACTTATCTTACTATCACGCCCTTGGTGTGCCCCTGTACTCCAGTCCTTGATGTGCCCCTTACACGGAGTGTTGCCCTAGCGCATACGGTTTTCGCTATCTCTACAAACCAAGCGTCCCTTCCGGTCCTGAATTGTAACGCGATAGCTTTAAAGGCCCCGTCACCCAGAACTTGCGGCGTCGGTGTTGTAGGCGTTGTGAGCGAAAAATAGGGGAGCATAGGGTGCCCGAGGTGGCCACACGCCGAAGAAGCAACCTATGTGGGCCACCTAGGTCACGTAACCTTGTGGCGTCATCACAGCTTGTGAGCAGACTGTTAAATCAATGACTGATCGCGAAAGTTTGCTCGGGTAGAACAACTTGGGTAGCACAAGAGCAGTGGTGCATCCCCTAACCGCTGCAGCTTTACGGAAGGAGGGGTGTGAGGACTCCCAGGGACCTATGAATATAAACTTTAGAATCACCAGTTGACATATATGTGCATTACCTCATTAACCCTATCGCGTCATATCCTTAAGGCGGAGCTTAAGTGTCCCTTTGCATCATACGTTTAGCCGCTCCCGCAAGGTATCTCGCTTGCTACGCTGTGCCCTACTGCCGAATGGGTTGTATAAGTGGTGACACGGTGCCTACCTCCCTCGTCTGGCGTCCCACCATCTGATGAATTCACAAAAATGAGTGCTTGTGACTTCTTACCATTTCAAGCTCGTGACCATTGATGCCTTTTGTCCTCCTTTCACAATTTTTTTTAATTTGATGCCCGCTCTGTGGCTCGAACTTCAGTGGTTCAGTATCGCTTTCGGGTTCTCTTCAGACACGTCTTTATAGTATAGACTGTCCAGCACAGAACGCAACATCATACAGCGGAGGTGGACAAGATGCTCGCTTAAAACTAGAGATGTGAAGGATCGAAAAAAAACAGTGAAAATTTAGATTAAAAAAAAACAAGTTTTTTTCGTTTTTTTTTCAATCAGAGTGAGCATAAAAAAAAATTTCCGGGCGGATTTTTTTCCCACAACGCGACATCGGGATCCTTTACCGAAACCAGATCTTGGGGCCAAAAAGCAGTCGCTCGACTTCTGGTCTCGCTGGAGGGCTGCGACCGAACCGGTGGAGGATCGCCAGGATCATTTTCAAATGTCGTGTCGTGTTTCTTCGCGCTTCGACGTACGCGAAGCGTTATGAACTTCTACTACTGGTCTCTACTGGCTGTACTTCGCCGTAGCGTGGCTGTGTATTTCAAGTTTCGCTATGGTACGTCCACGATCGCAGGTGTGGAAACATTTTAACGCATGTGACTCGCCTACTGCGTGCAAAAAACTGCAAGCGTTTTGCAAATACTGTGACGCGTCGCATGGCTTCCCTGACGCTACACATCTCACTAAATATCTCTTGTCCTGCAAAAGTGCCCTCAAGAGGTGAAGGTGGTGTATGGCGTCGCAGCCCAATACAAACCATCTGGAAGTTCATCAGCGGTCTCGTGAAAAGAGTACCAGAGCTCCAGTGTTTCAATGGAACCTTCTTCGGTGAAAACGTCCGCTAGCGTCTCCTCTTTTGTCGACAGAATCGCGCCTCAAATGCAACAAAAAATTGATGAAACCTTGGCCAGGGTTGTGTATGCAACGAACACACCGTTCTCTCTATCGAAAAATGAGCACTGGCTCGCTACTTTCAAGATGCTTCGGCCTTCATACACACCACCAAGCTGGTACGTTTTGAGGGGCACCCTGCTTGACGCTGAGTATGAGTGAGTACAAACTCACGTATAGGAGGATCTGACCAACTCGACGTGCCTTACCGTGCTCTCGGATGGGTGGACCAACATTCGCGGCTAGTCAGTTGTGAACTTCGTCATTGTAACACCACAGCCTGTGCTTTGCAAATCGGTTGAAACAGGCACAATCGGCACACCGCGGCCTACATCAGCAGCATTATCTGTAATGTCACTGAGTCTCTGCAACCCCCACAAAGTATTTGCCTTGGTTACTGATAATGCGAGCAATGTGCAGGCAGCATGCAAGAATGTTGTTTACAAATTTCCGCACATTGCAACCATTAGCTGTGCAGCACATATATGCTGAAGCTGCTCCTCAACGACCTCATGCGCCTAAAATTATTGTAAGAGGTTCACGAAACGTCCAGAAAAATAATCAAATATGTAAAAACACTCACGTAGTTGCTGCTGCGCTCCAACAAAAGCAGAGTCGAGTTACGGGAAAGGCAGTTTCACAACACTCAAACTGCCTAGCAAGACAAGTTGGGGTGGCTTCACCCTCTCAATACAAAGCCTTTTCAACAACGAGGAAACACTGCAGGGGATTGTAATCATGGGAGAACTCGAGGTGAACAAATAGATGCGGCAGGCCGTCTTGGACGAGGATGTGTTTTGGAAGCAATTTCGAACCTGCTTAGACCTGGTGACACCAGTCTCCTCGGGGATTGCTACGCTTGAATCTGACAAGGCCTTGTTGTCGAACGTCTACGAAGTCTTCCATTCTATAAAAACGCGTCGCGGCGTGGCTAGAAACTAGCGAATTGACACAGGACGCATGGGCTCAAGTAATGCACGTGATCAGCGAGCGTGAGTTCTGTGTACGACCCATCCACATCACTGCCAACCTCCTAGGACCAAGGTATCCGCAAAAACCTAGGTGACGCGCAGGTTGCAGTCACATTAGGCTGTATTTCCGGCCAGGCAGCGTACCTATCGCTTGACGTCAGGAAACTGCTCTCTAACGTCGCAGAATACAGAGACTGCAGGGGAACTTGGTCAAGAGAAGGAGTTTTGGATTCTGCAAAACACTTGGATCCATCCACATGGTGCCAAGGACTCTGCTCCAACCAGCCCTTGAGCCCCCTCGCCTGTCGCATACTCCAGACTCCCCCATCTTCTGCGGCATGCGAACGGAACTGGTCTGAATTCGGGAATGTGCACACTAAATTGCGCAACTGGCTCACAGGGGAGCGAGTGCAAAAACTTGTATATGTGCGTGCTAACCTAAATGCCAGGAAGGATTTGTCCGCTGCACAGCGAAGCATGGACCTGTCCGGTGGAAATGAGTCGGACACGGACTCAGATTGATTTGTCTGTGACGGTGGGTCAGAACGCCCTGATGTGAAATTGCACGTATATTTTCAACCAGGAAGCTCGGTTAGGACTTTTGGCGAGCAGTGATATGAGAATTATAATCGTTTCAATGTTCAAGAAATAAATATGTCGTTTATTGTACAACTCTTTGCGTAATCATTTTTTTTTTCGTTTTTTTCATACTTTTCTGGAAAGAACATAAAAAAAAAACAAGTTTTTTTCAAGCGCCTCAAAATTCCATGAAATTACATCTCTACTTAAAACATCATAGAGCCTTCGTCGAGCCCTTGAGCCCCACCAGTGGTCCTGGTTAAAAATAAGGAGGGCAGCTGGCGCTTTTGCGTCGATTACCGGCACCTTAACAGCATCACGAAAAACAATGTCTATCCTATGCCAGGAATCAATTATTCTTTGGATTGCCTTCACGGAGCCAATACTTCTCTTCCATCAATCTTCGGTCCGGGTATTCGAAAATTGCCATTGGTGACAAAGACCACGAAAAGAGAGCATTCTTCACACCGGATGACTTATATCATTTCAAAGACATACCATTCGATTTCTCCATGCGCCTGCTACCTCCGAACGGATGATATACTCCCTCTTTCGTGGCATTAAATGGCCGACATCTGTGTTACCTCGACAATTCTGTGCTTGTTTTCGCCCACATTTCCTACGCACCTCGAAATACTCGCTAGCATTCTTTGTCATCCGTAGAGCTGGCCTGCAGATGAACTCGTCCAAATGCCGATTCGATTACCATTCTCGGTCACCTGGTCGACCATTGTGGTGTGCTAAAGTTCAAGCCGTTAAGGAATTCCCGGTTCCACAATCGTCTACGGACGCGCGCAGCTTTGTCGGCCCGTGCTCGTATTTCCGCCGTTTCATCAAAACTTTTGCTTGCATCGCTCGTACCTTACCGACCTCCCTAAGAAAGACACCAATTTTACCTGGGGCCCTGCCCTCGAGGAGGCCCTTTCCTTTTTGATGCTCACCTCTCCTCCTATATTGGCCCATTTCGACCCGTCGGCTTAGAGTGAAGATCGTACAGACGCATGCTGGAGGGGAGGGGGGGGCGAAATGGGCAGGCGTTCTGCTCGCCTACGTCGCCAAGGTCAATACCGTGTCATTGCATGTGCTAGTCGCCTTCTTTCTACCGCCGAGCGCTATTGCTCAGTTATAAAGCGGGAATGTCTAACCCTGGTTTATGCCGTAGCTAAATTCCGACCCTGCCTGTTTGGCGGTCCGTTCTCGATTGTGACCTACCACCACGCTCTTTGTGGGCTTTCTTCACATAAGGACCCCACAGCCCGGCTTGGTCCGTCGGTGTTTCAAATTCAAGAGTATTCTTACACCGTTGTCTACATGTTGTGGCGTCTTCATTAAGATGCCGGCAGTCTCTCCCGTCACCCTGCGGAACGGCGTTATCCTGGAGACAGTTATTTCGGCCCTTGCCTCTTCACTATCTCTGAAGACGATGAGCTAAGAGAAAACATTTGACACCACGGACGGCGTCTGCTGTTGCTGCGTGCAAGTCAGAGGAACAATAGAGCATGTTGTTTTTCTGGTTAAGGTCCTCCAGCCCTCACTTCGCGAGGCCACCACAGAGGTCCGAGATGTACGGGCGTTTAGGAACTTCCAGGGCGTCCTCAACTTTCTAAAAGTCAAAGCAAATAAGAGGTGATTAAAGTTCTTCTAAGTATGCAGTACCAACTAGCCCGACATCTTGTTCTCGCTCTCGCGATTTGTGAATTGGTGGAAGAAAGTAGCTTAGTTGTGGGAAGAAGAAAATTGACAGTTAATCCTACAAAATTTAGCACGCTAGGACTTAAGGGGTAATTAACAATTATCGCCACCCTAACATAGACGGGATGCAATCAATCATGTACCTGTAGGTAAACTACTTAGTGTCGGATCCAACTCAAGAACGAAACGGAAACCGCCCCTCCAAGGAGGCTCTCCAGCAATGGCATCGACCGACCCGTCGTCATGACGTCGCATTCAGTTGCCTTGTACCCACCAGCCACCTGGTTGCGGCAAGGGAACAGCACAAGCCGACTGATCGCGACGTCGTGACAGTAGATCGACCTTATAAACTGAACGACCTCCTTTGACAAAATGTGGCGCTTCCTTCTTGAGTTGCATCTCAATATAAGCAGATTCAGGAAAAAAAAAGGCAGGCAGGGAAACGACGTGTTTACAGGACGTGTTCAGGTAACTGGATTGCGAACAGTATTTAATGGTGAATGCCTTAGTAATGTCCTATTTGCGTACAGTGCTGTTTTATAAACCCTGAATTTCAATTTCGTTTTCTCTACGCCCTGCAGAATCATAACCAGCACTTTTTTCTCTTGTAACGAACTCAATCTCTGCTTCTTTGCTGGAAATAAGTCTCACCTGGTCCTCCGTGTGCGCCTGTTCGTTCCCTCCTCCCGGATATTGGATACTACACACAACAACAACGAGGACTCCAGCGTAGTTTCTCGCTTCCAAATAGCGTGTTTTCTAAAATATGACTGTCTCAGAGTTTCCCCCGCTGTCATCGTTCCTGCCTGCACACGAGCCTGCTGTACCTTGGCATTAGTGTAAACTAGTTTTCTTGAACTTTCTCGAAGAATCTAGAGGCGACGAGCTTTAGCCCAAGGTCGCAAGCAACACTTATCAACTCCTTCGGCGTCCAAGGTCAACGTGTGTACGGGAGCCCTGTCGCATCACCGAGCACCGCTGGCTCTTGCGTAAGCGTCCCATAAATGAAGTAAGTGCAGGCGAAGACCTCTTTAATGCTGGTGTTGCCACTTTGGATGCGCAATTCGCATCGGCGACAAACCACCTGGTGCAATGTCATCAGTTCCGGCAGCGCACACCGCTGCCAGTGGGACGATTTCAATAACATAATTCAATGGACTCCTAGCCGGCTTCATAGATTTAACCAATACTTCTATATGTCATTGAGCAATGTCTGTAAAGGAGCTGTCTTCAATTATTTTTGCGAAGAAAAAATATTTCGAAGCAACAAAAATTTGATTTCAACAGGTGGGCACCCTTGCTTACCGGCGCTGCTGTTTTTGCCAAATTACGTTTTTGCCAAAATAGGAATATGACTTCTGGGAAGTGCGCCTATTTTTTGTTTCTTTTACGATTTCCAAAATTTCTTTTTCTCATATATCACAAACTTGACGCATGGAAATTGGTTAACTTCGGAGGTTTTTATCTAAAGAAAAAATCAACTACACCCGCAAACATTTAATGCTGCATGAACCACAAGGAGTTATAATAGGGATTAGAAAAAAATTTAAATTCTGTCAAGGTATTGTACACTGTATGAGAGTCATAACCATTAAAAACATATTGCATATTATTGCTAGTGTAGTAGATACAGCACTCCCAGAGAGACCATTTTTGCGCACATTCGCAGGAGTAATGATATTTCAATTAAATAAAATACGGAAGAAAAATTTTCTCTTTTATCTGAAGCACCCGAGCACCGGCCCGCGGAACTAAAGTGACAGGCAGAAGACAGATGGGGAAAAAAGCACAGATAGTATTAGTAGTGGTTTATTAAGATAATAATAAAATGGAACGAAAAGATTTTTGCTCGCCCCGGCATCTACCATCGATACTGAGGCACCTGAGCTGGGGCAGCGGAAATAAACAATAGCAAGCAGAATGGAGAAAAGAAATAAGAGGTGAGA